>NC_141998.1:6548812-6848812 GCF_049901715.1 Pseudonaja textilis | reverse complement strand
TTGATTTTGATAGCTGCAGCAAATGCTGCTGACTGAAGAGTTTGTGAATGCAAATGATGGTGATGTGGGGTGATACAACTCATATCTCTTTGTGGCATGGTCAGATGAGAAAATATCTTTGGTTATAGGTCAGGCAAGTCTCAAAGCCAGAATGTTCAATTAGGGGTATTCAGAATGACTCTGAATCATCCCTTATCCATGGAAGGAAATTACAGAAAACATAGTCATAAACCATTTCTGACAGTAAGAAGTGTACAATGATAGAATAGTCTTATCTAATGATGGGTTGTGGATTCATCTTTTTAAAGATCTTTTTGACCTCCCATAAATGTTTTAAATGATTTCCCCCTATTTATTGCAAGAGGGTTAGACTTCTGCAAATTATTTTGGGGGTTCTTTCCAGTTCTACAATTCCATTCTGTTAAAAAGAGGTCTGTATGCAGCTTTAGGCAGCTGGAAATAGCCTACCTCAGGTTGTGTCAAGCTCAAGGCCCGCGGGGTGCTTAGATATGGGCCGCGGGGCCGCTCTAACAGTGATAGACCAGCCCGTGGTGCCTCTGCCAGCAAAAACGGGCTCCCGATCTCCGTTTTCGGCTGGGATGGCCTCTGGCAATCCTTTGCCGGTAAAAACGGAGCTCCGAGCTCCGTTTTCGCTGGCAGAGGGTTGCAGGAGGCCATCCCAGCTGAAAACGGAGATCGGGAGCCCATTTTTGCTGGTAGAGTACTCAGGCCAGCACAGGCATCCCCAACATGAGTGAAGTCAAGCTGGCCTTGCCCCCCCAGACTTCCCCCCACATCAAACAACCATGATGGGGCCCTTAATAAAATCGAGTTTGACACCCCTGGCCTAGCTAAAAGTTAGTACTGCTATCATCTGGGAAAGCCCACAGTGGCCTTAGTTCAAAGCATGATGGGAACAGCAAGTCGGGATGAGGGTTCTCTTTCCTGTCTGTACAGTTTTTCCCACAAGCTTCTGTGTAAAGCCTTGGCAGACGACACCTTGTGGGGTGGAAAAGGAAGTTTTCTTTTCAAGAGGAAACAAATGTGTTTTCCCCGTTCTTGGAGTTGGCAAGGAGACTGAATTTTTCCCAAGTTGGAAAGCTATATATGTTCCAGCTGTGCCTGATATGAGTCCCCTTCATGCAGGTGACCAGGAGTTTTAGAACAATCTGGAACTTGCCTTCTCCAGGAGACAACCTGGGCCACTGAAATTGAAAGGTCAATGACCAGCAATATAAAGTAATAAAAAGAGAAATAAAAGATAGCAATTGCAATCAGGATCAACAGAGAGAAGTGGGTACAATTTTATATTGGCAACTGTAAAATAAATATAGTACATTCTAAACACTCCTATTGCAATAATATTTTTATTGATCTAATACTAATTAATCAAATATATAATAAAAGTATACATTGAAATATATGGCCTCTAAAAGTTATTGGAAAATAACCAAGGAAAATTTTGATTAAAAGTAAAGAACTCTAGTTCTTTAACTGGTTTTTCCTTATTCTCACTGCAGCAGTACAAAATTTTGCTACTGATATGAATCTTGGAGAAGAAGATGGTTCACATAAAAATTATCTGAACTCCCTAGAAGTCTCTCTAATAATGGGAGAATTGTACATTGATCGGATGTCCCAGTAGAACTTGCAGCGCAATAAAAGACATGGGAGATATTTGCAACTTCCTCATTGTCCCATGTACACATTTGTTCTGCTATTGAAAATCTGGGCCACTGATCATTGGTCGTGGCAATAACAGCCTTTTGTTGAGAAGCAAACTCGACATTGCAATAAAGGAAGACTTCCAGACTATAACTATTGCATTTCTTCTGGCTGATCTAAGCACTCTTAGATTCTTCCAACAACTCAGGCTTGGAAGAAGCTCTTGAATGCCATTAGGAAGTATAGCTCTTCATCTAGAGAATTCCAGCAATGTCCATTCCATTCGGCCGAAACATCTCAAAAGGGGCTTTCATTTTTCTACTTCATTCCCAGAGAGCTTCAGAATTTTGATGGGGGGGGCGGGGAGAGGGTGTTTTCAGCTTACTTTAGGGTTGTGAGTTGACAAAGGGAGCGATATTTTTCGCTCCCTCTGCAGTGTCCCTGGCTGCTCCTGATTTTGGAACGGGTCTGAGGTTCCTTCCCTTGTGACTTGAGGTGTAGGAGGCTGCAAACAATTGATGTTAATGAAAAATAGAACATTAACACACCAGCCTTCAGAATAACTGTCATTCCTCAACATAGGATTTTCTGATACTAAAATAGACATGAGATACTTGGTACATCATGTTAATTGACACGAATCCACTGTTTGTCCATTCCTTGTTTGAGTAACAGCTGTGGCAAACTTATTTGCTACTGTTAGCTTCGTGTATTTTGGTAAGGAGAGCTTATCTAATTTTGGTTAAACATCATGATTAATAAACTCTGGCTTCTGGCTGAAGTGAAACCAGCCTATCCAAATATGCCGATCTTGGTAAATGAGGAACAATAAGAGTAGAAAATGAAATAATGGTTGACCTTTCATAAATCATTTAAAAAGAGCTGGAAGTTTCTGTTGGGAAGTTATGATCAAACGTTGCTGAACTTCAGCAAACTATCTACAGGTCCTTTATTGGATGAAGTCTCCTTGTCTGCCCACCCATGACATAGAGGACTAGACTTGCAAATAGTGAAGCTACAGCTCCTAAACTAGCTTTCCCAAACCTGGTGTCTTCCAGGTCCAATGAATTCTTCAGCGCAGTGGTGGGATTCAAATTTTTTTACTACCGGTTCTGTGGGCATGGCTTGGCGGGTGTGGCATGGCTTAGTGGGCGTGGCAGGGGAAGGATACTGTAAAACCCCCATTCCCTCCCCACCCCACTAAACTGCTTTCCAGCTCCGTTCTCTTGTGCAGGGCAATAAAAGAAGACCCAGCCGATCAGCTGGGACTCTGGAGGCAGAGAATAGATAGGGGCAGGGGCAGTCAAAGGCGGTATTTGCTGGTTCTTCAAGCTACTCAAAATTTCTGCTACCAGTTTTCCAGAACCGGTCAGAACCGACTGACTACCGCCTCTGCTTCAGTGTCATGCTGGCTTGTTGTAAGTCCAAACCATCTGGGAGGATTTAGTCTTCTGAGTTTTCAGACTCCTACTGGAGGCCATCTTCACTCAGGGAATGTATCTGTGTGTGTATGTGTGTGTGCACATAGAGAAGTTCCTGAAGTTGGGCTCTAGCACAAGTTCCAAAGCTTGGAAGACTAAATCTCTGGGCCTGGTGACCAACTCTGATTGGATCCCGCAACATTATCCTGGGACACGTATATTGGGAAAGAATCAAATATAGGAGAAGACTGGATGAGTTCATTCTGTTGCTTGATATTTCCTGGCCACAGGAAGCTCTTTACCCAAAAAGATTCTTGTGTCAACAATACGAATAAATCAAGCTTTTTTCATAAGGAAATCCACCACTGACTTCTGCTCTGGGATTATTATTAGTATAATAAAAAGGTATATTTTATAAATAGAATGTGAGCATGGCCTCGTGTTGAAAGTAAACCTCGCATGCATTTATAATTTAATCAGTTTTATGCACTGTTATTTACTCTATTTAGAGCAACGGTCTTCAAACTTGGCAAGTTTAAGACTTGTGGACTTCAACTCCCAGAATTCCTGAGCTAACATGACTGGAAGAGGAATTCTGGGAGTTGAAGTCCACAAGTCTTAAAGCTGTCAAGTTTGGAGACCCATTATTTAGAGTATATAGACTATAAGCCCTGAATGGGTCTTTGGGAATCATGATTAAGATTCCTGCTTGCAGGCATTCCCAACGGATCATCATTTTTCAGCAAAAGGGGAAGCTCCCAATTCTTTCTACTCCATTGTTGAACAACTCTTAGAGGCAGTAAATTATCCTGAGATCCAGCTATTTTCCAGTTATCCTTTGGAACAATGCAGAACAGCTCTGAGGAATAAATGGTGGGAGTTTGAAACTCACGACAAAAATTGATGCAAGGTGTCCTTGGTGCTCTCCGAGCTTGATTGTTTTCCTGCAGACATTTCATTACCCAAACTAGGTAGCATCCACCAGTGCTCAATTGCTGTCCCATGGGTTTTAACCTAGTTCCTTACATGTTCCTTTCCTCCTTGTGGCAGGGGAAGGCCTTTGTAAAGGAGAGTCTGAAATGCATTGCCAACGGTGTCACATCCAAGGTGTTCCTGGCCATTCGCCGATGTTCCACATTCCAGCGTATGATTTCTGAAGTGCAGGAAGAATGTTATAGCAAGCTGGACATCTGTGGTGTTGCAAAAAGGAATCCAGAAGCCATCACAGAAGTGGTCCAACTCCCAAACCAATTCTCAAACAGGTAGGTTTGATACTCATTTAAAGGAACCGTTAAATCGACTGGGGGATGTTCAAGTCCCTGGCCAACAAGATTTTATTTGTTGGTTCATTTTTTACTATTTTTGCAAATAAGTTCAAACCTTTATTGTCAATGCACAACGTGTGTACAATGACATTGAAATGTATTCTGTGTTTTTTGAGGTGTATTCTGTTTTTGTGTGGGCTACACCAATGGAGGCCAATTCAATTTCATTGTACACATGTTGTGCATTGACAATAAAGGTTTGAACTTGAACTTGAATTAAGTCAAAGTGGCAAACATATCCAACACACTTCATACTTTCCCCACAAAAACAACAACAACCCTTTGAGGTGCGTTGGGCTAAGAGACAGGGAGTGGCTCAAAGTCACCCAGCTGGCTTTCATGACTAAGGTGGGTCTTGAACCCACAGCCTCCCACTTTCTAGCTTGGGGCCTTAACCATTAGACCAAACTGGTTCCTTTTGTGAGAGGCAGATCATCTCTACAAGTGAATATATTCTGTGTTTGTTTACTGTAGTTTATTTAAGTATATAGCCTGCTTTTCCTGACTGGTTTATCTCGTCACTTGGTGGCCAGAGAGAAGGCAGCCCTGCGCATTTGTCAATTTGTCAGTCAATGGATCAACCCATGGGAAGCTATGAGGAAAGCCACAGCTACTATTTAGTGGGATTAAGCAGTGTGTACAGAGTGTGGCAAGTTGTACCTCAAGATTGCAGCTTTTCACAGCAGCCTGTGTCCTGCATGAGTTATTTGGGGATTCTCAGAGCATCAAAGAACGAAGAGAGTTGGATCTCCCTCTCTCTTTAAATTGTAACCTTAGAAAGAAACTAAGAGAGCCAACTGCTGAGGGATAAAATTCAGGCCTGGGTTTAATCTCGGTCAAATTGAAAAAGGCTGCTGTGTGTGAAACCTCCCCCCTCCCAGAGAAAGAATCACATGCAGCAGTGTTCTGTTGGTTGGGAAATCTTGGTTTGGTAGTCCTGATTTATCAGCTGGATAAGAAACAAAGCCAGCTTTGGGCTGGCTGAGGGAAGGGAAGGAAAGGGACGAGCAGTCAGAAGTGTCCTTTGGGGGATGAAAAAAGTTTAAGGGGGTGGTAGGAATTGTGCCATCAAAATTTTGCCCTCTTTTTCTGTGTACCGCATATGAAAAGCAAGACTTCAGTCACATGATTGCTGGCATTATATTGACTTTTATGACCCCCTTATGAGTGGCTTATGAAAACATTGTGATTGCTGCGTACCACAGAACAAAACACAAACATTAGACTTGTTCTATTTTTCCTGAAAACATTATTGAAAGAATGGCCACCACACAGTCACAGGGTGTTCTTGAAACATGAAGGGTTTGGTATTTTGTTTGCTTGTTTGTTTTTTGTTTTAGTGACTGAAATAAAAGGCTAATACTACAAGCTAGAAATAAGCCCAACAGGATTTCCTAGTGAGTAAGTTGACACTTCCCACACCCCTTCAAAGAAACTAAGAATGGCTAAGTTGGTGATAGAGCTGAGCAGGAAATTATTAAAAAGTCAGCACATCTTCCTCTGGTTTAGCCTGAAGTGACCTTTATAATACAGGAAGCGAAGTTTAAGGTTCATATATTGATATTAATCCTAAAAGATTGCCATTCTCAAGAGATTTTTTTAAAAAAAAACAACAACCAAAAGATAATTTTCACACTTGGTTTGGATGATGGTTTTTCTGAATTGAAATCCTACAGCCAAGGTGAAGTCCCCCTAATGGCCCAGAAGTGTACACTAGATATAGGAAATGGTCAGACTGTATGAGGTGGGACTATTCAGGATGTTTGAATTGGGTAAATCCACAGTGAAGCAAAAGGATTTTCCACTCATCCCCCGAGGGAAGGAAAAATCAGATTGTGGATTCTCCATATCCTTCCATATCTCTGTGGGTAAGATTATTGGCGCTGACAGCATTTAGAGAGGGCAAAACTAGAAGTGAATGGTTCAGAACTATAGATAGAGTAGAACTGCGTCCCACTAATGGATCTGTTAATTAATATATTAATTAATTAATATATTAATTAACAAACACTTGAATAGCTTGCCTCCTGCTGGCTTCATTGGAGGTTTTCAAAAATAGACTGGGCAACCATTTGACTGGGATGTTATAAAATCTACTATTTTGAGCACGGGATTGGGCTAGAAGGCCTTCGGCCCTATTATTTTCACGTTGTCTCCTTCAATTTGGGTAGGGAGCTAAAGAGTTTTCTTCTATTTTTAAAAATGCATGAAGCCTATTTTAGGCTATAGCACTATTTCCAAGATAGCAAGAATATTTGCCATTTCTTTTATCAGTTTGCTTAATAGAATATCTTGCCTCTCCTTGAAGAGCTGAGGGAATTCCCTTTTGTTTTATCCTCCAAACAACCCTGTGAGGTAAATTGAGCCAAGAGAGAGTGTGTGGCCAAGGCATTCAGTAATTTTCCATGGTGAAGGGTAGGCTATTGGTTTGTTCGTTCATTTATTCTTTCCATTTACATCCCACTGTAATCCAAATATAGCTTTCAGCAGTTCAGAGGATACATCTAGTAAAATATCTATGGCACTTATAAATTTTAAAAATACCGTAGGTCATTGCATATAATTTTGAGAAATCATGAAGGATAATGATTTCAATGTAATTACATTCAGTCATAGCCTTCCTGCTTAGAAGCATCCGTAGGAGGTATCAGGATCTTCTACTGCTACCATTGAATAGGGGGATCCCTACTGGATTGTTGAATTTTTGAATACTTTAGAATTTTTTGCTATATTTTATATTATTTTCACTTCCTGGAAGCCAATCAGTGGCACTGACTTATAATCTCTAGAAGAATTTGATAGTATCTTATCAATCAGTTGGTTTGAATCTTAATAACTTTGACAATGACAGTACATTAAAATAGTGGTATGTTAAAAGAGCATTTGATCTGTCCAAACTTGGTCTTTCAGTAGTGCCCCCATGGCCACTGTAACTGAGTCCACCCACCTCCATCCTGATCCCATTTTGCTCTCCTCTTTTCTTGCACGTTTTCCAGGAAGAGAGAGAAGAAGAAAATGATATGAATTATTATTATCAGTCGTTTATATCTTTTGTATTTGTTTAGCCCTCTTGAGTGCTCAGAGGATTGGTCTACAGTTATAATCTAAATTTAGATCTCCCTTTACTCCAAGATTTCAATTCCATTTGAATCCCCATGGCACTCAGTGTTCTTTCCTGGCCAAGAATGGATTTGAAGTGTAGGCCCACCATAACAATTACAACACACTGGGTCCTCCTGCATTTCCTCTATACTTCAGAGGAATTGAAAAAGGGAAGATTTTGTGGCTGAGGGCAAGCAATTTCCTAAGCTTTAGCTCCATCTCTTCAGTGTTATGCCATTTCAAGTTAATTGACTCCGGATGAGTAAAATCTGGAAGTCTTTTGTTGGTTTCACCTCCAGCAGCCACCCCTTAGGTTAAAATGACACAGAGAGCATTCTTGACTTGACCAATTTAACAAAGGCCGCTGGTGCTTCTTTTGCTAGTCCCTAAGTGAAAGAGCAAAGTGGATGAGAATCTAATGGGATTTAAACCTGGAGTCCCTTCGCTTTTCTCATTCCACCTTCGAAAATTGACATGTGCGACACTAAAAACAGGTTCTTAGCCCGTGCTTGCACAAATTTCCTCTCTGCAAATGAAAATATGACTTGCATGTCTGGAGCGGTTATTATAGGGCTGGAAAAAATATTTCAGATTTTTAAGACGCCAGCGTCTGGATCCTTGGAGGAGCTGACTTCCCAAGGCCTCTGAGGCAGATCTATGGGAACAATGCACCGGATTAGCCTTCCCCACGTTTCTATGTCATTCCGATGTGGCTTCAGGCAGTTGCTGGGTAGGGAAAGGGCCTCTACTTGATTAAGGCTCTTTCTTTGTCACAGAAGGGACTGCACAGCTGCTTTCAGGTTGAGGTGGTTTTTAAAAAACGATGCCATTGGTAAGCTCAGGAGATGCTGTGTTCTGGTCAGATACCTGGCTCATGGATTTGATCTGAATAGTTGGCAGGGAGGGGGGGTGCAGTTTGATGTGGTTCATTTGTGCTTTTTAATGGACAAATGTGGAGGTCCCATTAGAAGACCCAGAGGTGCTTTCTTTCCAAAGGCAACTGGGCTTTCTTGTTTTCCTTGAAGACATTTTGCTTCTCATCCGAGAACCTTCTTGGAACTTCCTCCTTTTGCTACCTATTGATAGAGTTGATCCTATAATGGGCCATGGTTGAGGTGTATTCTCACCAAAGACTGCATTTGGGCTGTGCAAAATAGGTTGAAATGGAGTCCAGTTGCCTTTTTGAAAAAGCACCTCTGGAACAACCATGATCTGGATCAGGGATCTCCAACCTTAGCAACTTTAAGCCTGGAGGACTTCAACTCCCAGAATTCCCTAGCCAGCAAAGCTTTGAAGTTCTCCAGGCTTAAAGTTGCTAAGGTTGGAGACCCCTGATCTGGATGATTGGGAATCTCCACAGGCGTTCTAAATACTGGCTTCTGAATGGTCCTGAATTCTATGAAGTCTCTTGAGTACTAATCAATATTGTCTTTATGCAGGTATTACAGCAAACTTATGAGAAGTTTGTTGGAATGTGGGGAAGAAATTGTCGGGACCATTAAAGACAGTTTGATGGCCAAAATTGGACCAAACATGGCCAGCCTGTTCCATCTCCTGCAGACCGATCGCTGCGCCCAGATTCATCCGAGAGCAGACTTCAATCGGAGACGCATCTCGGAGCCTCAAAAGTTAAAAATCTATTTGAGGAATCTCCAGGGGGAGGGACCTTCACCAGCCTACGCGAAGCGTGATTCTTCAGAAAGCGTGTAATGTGCCATTGAATGAGTAGAGAATCCCAGTTGTACCAAACTAAGAAATTGCTCTTTTTTTTTTCTTTTGCATTCACAATACACCAGAAATGTACTGTAACTGACTTCTAAGGACATTTAGCCAATCTATACAAACAAACAAACAAACAAAAAGGACATGGCATAGTTTTCCTGGGACTGTACGACTTAAAGCTTGAGGTGGGGAAAACTGCCTATTTAAAGCTTAATATTGCAAATGTAGTCATGCATAAATAGTTCTTTCAACAGTGTAAAATATTTTATGAGGACCTCCTTTAATTGGGAAAGAATAGTTGACATCTACTTCTTCTCCTCTACCATTAATCATAATATATTCTGAAGTGGTACAGTCACAAGCAATTGGTTTTCCATGTTTCTATGGAAGTATAGATTGGTCCCTGGTCATTGGCTATAGAGTTTTTATTTCTCATCCCCTGGTCCTGCCTCACCCTTCAAACAAAGTGTATGAAAATAGAATTCTGGTTAGGACTGTATAAAAGCTCCATCTCATTATGGAAGGATAGATCCCTTGATCTTCCCCCTCAAATGAATATAAGCTTTTCTTGAAAGTGTTTGTAAGAGCACTTCAGCAAACACCAAACTTTCCTTGTACTGTAGCTCAAGCAACTTGACAGTCAGATAGTGTAGATATAGTTCTGCTTATCCTAAGTGGAAGACAAGAAGGGCGAGTCTAAAACAAAAGAAAAGTTGGTAGAAAAAGATGTATTCTCTAGATCTCATTGGACCATTGATACGAATGGTACTGGTTCCTAGGCAAACATCAGTGTCCTATCTAGACTCTGAATCTCAGTGCAACAAGGTTTATTTTTCTCACTTTTGAGTGTTGTCCCAGCCTTTCCAATTAAGGGAAGAAACAAAACATTTTTGCTAGCCTGAGAACTGAGCCAACAAACAGCTAAGTCTTCATTTTTTCTACCAACTAGATCCTCCCCTTCAGGTCTTCCTCGAAAAAAAGGCACTTAGCCAAAGATTAGATATTGATCTTTTTTTCCCCTTAAACTACCCTGCAATGTCTAGAGGTTGTAAGCAGGTGGGGTAAGATGACACTATAAAGTGATGTCCAAGTTGTTGTTCTGGAACCTTGATACACCAACAACTTGGGAAATGTGCTGCTGTCTTTGCATTGCAGGAGTTTTACTGCCTGTGGAGAATTCCTCCCCACTTTCCATTTTAACATACAGCAAGAGCTTAGCCCTAGAATTGTCATTGGCATAACAAATTATGCTCAAGATCCATCTTCCTCATCCCACTGTTCTCCTGATGTGTTATGCTATGGGTCCCATCACTCTCCAGCATCATGCTTGCTATTGAGTGATTGTAGACATATTCCAACACATCATAAGAATACCGGTTGGGAGAAGACTGCCTAGAACCTTGGCCTAGTTCTCACCATGATGGAGAAATTGTCTTGCACTTATTAAGGCCATAAGTTGAGAACCTTGTGATGGAATGTGGCATGCTCAAAACAAAGTGTTTGCATGTAGAAATTGGCTTGTGTAGGGATAGGTTTGGTTACATCTCAATGGACATACTCTCTTGCTAGAAGGAAGTCTTACGTTATTTGGACAGAAGGGCAGTTCTTTTATTTTAAGAGTAGCCTCTTACAGTTTGACATGGAAAGTCTTTTCTAGAGGACCCTTGCATGGTAGTAGACAGAAGGGTTTAAGGCATGTCTATATGTTCTTGGGATGCTAATACCTCTTGCATGGTCTCTAAAAGAGCAGATGAAACCATCTAACATATCATTACTTTTCCCGGGTCACTTTTAGGAATCCAGTGACCACTGTCTTAAGAATATAGCCTTGAGCCTTACTCTGTGATAGAAACTGAACAAATTGTGTATTAGGCAAAACTTCCAGGGAATTTTTTTAAATGATATCAAATAGCTTTGCAACACGTAGTTCCATTTGATAACCTCTGTTGGAAAGCATCAGTACAAAAGTATGACTCCATTCTAAAGGCACTATACTATTAAATTATTTTGCTTAGGAATGCCACTTGAATCAAGAGAAAGGATTAGACAAGAAAATTACTTTGGTTATTGTCAGATGCCATAACATAACCACTGCCTACATTAAAGTGAGGTTCTTGGGCACTGCTTTAAAAAAATAGCTTCACAAAACATGATGTGCCTACACATAGCTTAACAATCTAGTGAGGGCTTGCCTTAACTCTCAGTGCATTGGGTTGGAGCAAGATTAAGTCGTTCAACTCAGGTCCCCTCCAGTTTCATGGTCAGGTTGGTTGTTAAATCTCAAAGGAGGGACCAAATTCAGCTAACTTAGTTTGTTGGGAATCCGCTCTTTGTGACCTTTGAAATGTCAAAGTTAATGTCCCACTGAAGCAGCCTTTCAGATGAAGTGTAAAACTCAGGGTCAGCTTATAGTTGAAGAGGAGATGTTGGGCAAAGTAGGTTTGATGGATTCTCCTGAGATATCTCTTCTCTTTCCTTGCAAGTGTTGATGGGCAAAAGCACCACATTTCCGAAGCTGCTTGGGCCCTGCCAGCTTGTACTTTTGTGTGTGTGTGTGCAATGCTTGGGCATGAGGCCACTCCAGGGAACATAGAGAATTTTTATTGGGAGATTTTGTAGGACTCTGGCAATGGGCCTGACTATGCTGGGTGCTGAAATTAATCTTGGAGAAATTGTTCCTGGAATATATCCCTTCTGCTGGGAAGCCGAGAGTGCATCTAAGAAAGCTAGCATGTCAGGAAGAACAGTCGGCTCCCGCTCTTCCTGATCTCTAGTTTCCTGTTTGCAGGTCATTTATAAAGATGGTATATATTCCATCGGGCACTTCTCTGATTCGCCAGTTTGAAAAGAGGTATTTTAGGAGCAGCTTGAATTTAAAAGAGGGTTGTTCAGTCCAGGCTTTGCTGCTCCCTTGAAAAATTAGCTTTCCTAATGCACTAGCTTCGAAACTTTGCTGGGAGGATTTAAACAGGCACTTTACCTATTGCACTTTCCAAATCAGAATAAATATGGTCCATCGTGTGTGAAGTTCATCTTCCAAAGGAGAAGTCTTTTGGACTGCAGTCAGGTTCCACAGAGACTCGATCCATGTACATTCCAAATTTGCAGGGTCATCCACAAGAGGTAAGGGTCAAAAGATGGTGGTGTCAATGGTGTATCCATCTCTTTTGCTGCCCCCTCTGTGGACCCCCCTGCAAACTTCTCCAGTGAGGGAAGTGGCAACCACAGGTGACCGTTACCTTACTGTAGAGAAGCGAATAATCACAATGAATATACCGAAAATACGCTTCTCATGGAAAACTATTTAAAAAGCAATAGAATGTTTACCACAACGCCTTTAAGCATTAACTTGCTGCTAAAAATACATTTCTCACCCGAGGCAGTACTTCAGCCTTTGCTGTCTTCATTTAAATGCATGTAGCCCGAGAAAACTGTGGTTATAGAATTATAAGCAGCAAAGGAAGAAGGGAAGAATTGCCAAGAGCAAGATTTTTATATTCTATATTATGCAGTCAAGCGCAGTCCAGGTGTGATGCTGTGGAATAGAAACTTAAATGCTTTTCAGGTAAATTCAATTCTCCTTTGCTTGTTTCAGGATTGTGTCTTTTCAACAATGCTTTAAAATGAGGGTTGATTGGGGAGCGAAGCGTGTTTCTTGATTTGTGAGTGTGGAGCATTGGTATTCCACATTAAATTGCTTGAATATTAATGACGTGTTGGGATTTTAGACGGGGCGGGGAGAGAATGCATATGGGAGAAAGAAAATCTATTGGACAAATAAATTATATCGCACTAGAGCAGGGATCTTCAAAGTTGGCAACTTTTAAGACTTGTGGACTTCAGCTGCCATGCTGGTTGGGGAATTCTGGGAATTGAAGTCCACAACTCCTAAAGTTGCCAGCTTTTAGAGAGCCCTGTATAAGAGGATATTGCTTTACCCTGACAGGTATAGAAATTCCTTAAAACCCATAGGTTTCTTCACAAAGTAATTTTAACTGCACTGAAATTTATATTTAATTTTGTAGTAGAATGAGGTTCCCTCGCAAAAAATGTGCACTCCCAATAATGGTCAGTGTAACAACAAAGGAGTCAAAAGAGGCTGGATAGTAGATGTGGCATCTCAGTGAAAGGCCCTACTCACCATCTTGCTTCTCTTGATTGTTTCCTATGGGTGCTGTTGCACTGTAGACCAGACCCAAGCTTGTTCATGAAACAAGTGCACATCCCTAAGATGGCCAAACCGAATGGTCCTTGGGGGCTAATCCATAAAATTGTCTTAAGAAAGGCAAAATTCATCCCCACCGCAACCTCCTTTGGCAGAGGAGAGCTCTGAGGATGTTGTAAGATGTCAACATCTCATCAAAATGTGGCAAGGGATTGTGGGAGTTTTTAGTTTGTGATCTAAAGCAGGGGTCTCCAACCTTGGCAACTTTACGACTTGTGGACTCCCAGAATTCCACAGCCAGCATGTGCTCTTCAAATTCTACTGAATTACATCTTCAACCAAGCTGGTCTGGATCTGAAGACCTGTATCTTGTGCTTAACACGAAAAGTAGCAAGTTGTCTACCCTTGATCTAGGGACTCTTGCCTTTCCTCCCTCCTCTTCCCCTTTTTCTTGATGACAAACCCTCTTCATGCGTGAAAGTGACTTGTACGAACAGAACTAGCCACTCGTAAGCAACAAGGCTTCTATTGGAAAAAATAAATCTGTAAAGGAAGGAGAGAGAATTTTTTAAAAGGGAGCATGTGGAAAATGTTCAAATTCGAACCATTCTGAATCCCAAATCAATGGTTTCAGGTTCAAAACAGGACTTTTCAAGCATTTCGGAGGTGTTACACTTCAGAAATGTTCGAAGCATCCTATTTTGCTTTTGGGCAGCTGTCTCCATGTCGAAGGGAGCATTTCAAATCCTAGATGGTCCAAATATGAAATGTTTTACAAAATTATTTTTAAAAAAGCAAAATCCTCCCACTTCCTCCTCCTCATCCAAATACAATGAGGAAATTTAATTTCCACTTTGAATGGAAGAGGAGCTCGTATCCATTCAATATCTATCAAAAGCCTAAAATAAGTAACTGGTTATAGATCTAAGCAATTTTTATAAGATTTGGGTAGATGAATAACAGCTCTGTGTGCTATCAGTCCATGCAATAGAGTGATTGCAACTCAGTGTGATACTACATCAAAGTGCACCCCTTCTTAAAAACATCTGGCCTTATAATACTGATGGATCCCACTTGAAATTGAGGGCTGGCTTATCTTAAAAAATAATAAAGGAAAAATGCATGATTTAATTGTGATTTTTTTTTCCGCACTTTAGATATTTTGTGCCATTTCTATACAGATACATATATATATAAAGTATGTATTTATAATTTAATTTTTTTTCGTTTGGCCAAATGCTGGAATAAACAGTGAGCATATCTGGTATATGTCATTATTTATTTATTAAATTGCAATTTTTTTTGTTTTTAGAAAGAAAAAGAAAATAGCCACCAGTGTTCTTATAAAGATTATTTAAAAGTTATTGCAGCAAATGAGAAAAAGATGCAAGTTATTTTCTCTGCTTATTTTTATAAGTAAGAAAAAAATGCATAACCTTATAAAGCCTGTGGTGGATTCCTTACAAGAGCGAATTAAAAAAAAAATCTGGCCCTATATTAAGTGTCTGCCTTCTTTTTTTACTAAAAAAAATGATCCTTTTCCTAAACTGCAGAACTTACTGTCCTCTGAAAAATTGCAAAAGAATAACATGCCTCTTTTGAATTGTTGGGAAGTAGGTTATTTTCTGCTACTGTATACATCCTTTCCATTTGATCAAATTGAAGCTGACATGCAGAGTTTGAATCATTGGACGACAGCTAAAAATTCACTTGAGGTTACAGCAATGACCTCTCACCTTTAGGTCAGTGGTTCTCAACGTGGTCCTCCAGGGGTACGCAATCTCACCACAGGGGGTACACGAAGACTTGAAGAAATGTTATTTAAATCTTGAGTTAAGTCTTGCGGGGTTCCATGGCCACAAAAGATATTTAAAGGGGGTCCATGGTGAAGAAAAGATTGTAACCACTGCTCTAGGTCCTATATCATCTAGGTCAGGGGTCTCTAACCTTGGTAACTTTAAGACTTGTGGACTTCAACTCCCAGAGTTCCTCAGCCAGCTTTGCTGGGAGTTGAAGTCCACAAGTCTTAAAGTTGCCAAGGTTGGAGACCCCTGGTCTAGGTTGTAATTCAAGAACATGCAACTAAGGAAAACTGAGAAGTCAGTGAACTTAGGGTACACATGAAGTTTGTAGATAAACTATCTAATAAGGATGCTAACTGCTGAGAAGGACAAACTGCTAGATGAGAGATTGGAATTGCTTGTTGTTCAATCATCCAGTAACTTCTAAACCATCATTTCACCAAGATGATTACTTTGGGTTCTTCTAAGCTCCTACCTGTCTTCAGTGATAACATCTACCCATCTTGTCTTCCACTCACCTGTTTGTTTTTTGATGGCCTCTGTTTTTTTCCCAAGTGTCAGGTTCTTTCACCAGTGACTCTTTCCTTCACCTCCCATGTCCCAAATGTTTTAAGCTTTGGCTTGATATTTAGCATTTTCAATGAGAAGTCTGATTTTATTTTTTCTAATTTTGAATGGGGTTTGTTCTTTCAGGATGTCCAACAATCTTCTCTAGAACTACAATCTGAACATGGTATTTTTTTTTCTTTGTTCAGCCTTTTTTAAATTTGTTTTTATTGTAATTTTCAAAAATACAAATCACATTTTCATAACAATTTGCATCAATAAATACATATATCTTATATACTTGTCTATATTAATAATCTCTTAAGATCTCTTATTTTATTTACAATAATCCATTCTTTCTAATTTTTCCATCTATTTTTTGCCATTCATACCATTTATCCCATACTGCATAATATTCAGAATCTTTATCTTTCATTTCCAGTGTGAGCTTATCCATTTCCGCATATTCCAATATTTTTTGTATAACTAAGTCTTCTGAAGAGATATTAGCTCCTTTCCATAATTGTGCAAAAGCTATTCTGGCTGCTGTCAAAATATGCAAACATGTTTGTTCAGCCTTTCTGTTGGTTAATTTTCACAGACATGTTACAACTGGGTCAACCGTGATCTTGGGAATAGACCATTGAGGTTGGAATAGCTACAACAAGAGGGTAGAGAAAGTGGTATATAGATAGCAATAGAAACATTAAATTTCTCTTAATAGGTCAACTATCAATGCACTATTAGGATTCCCAGATGAGTCCAACAGTAAGCAAGAAGGGAAAGAATAGAAAATCATCTCAGGTGGTTGAGCTGTTTTTTCTCACAATGAAAGGAATTTGCCTTCAACTTGGATGAGGCATTTTCCAATGATTTGGGATAATCTATTATGTGTCAACTCATAAAATATTTCTATGGTATTTAGAGTTGCCAACAAAGGGAGGGGGAGCAGTGTGGCAGCTTGCAAACCGAAACTGCATTCCATAAATGTTTTCAAAGATAGTAACTAGGTGATTTGAAGTTTCTGCTGGGCAAAATTCTAATTGGAGAGCATGATTAAATAAGGGTAACTGCTGAAATCCTGACAGCATGTTATATACAGGGCGGTGCTGGGCTTGTCGACAGGAAAGCTGACAGTCCAGGTTCAAGACCCAAGTGCCACACAATAGGGTTAGCTCCCATACTCACCCCAGCTCCTGCCAATTTAGCAGTACAAAAGCATGCAAATGTGAGTAGATAGATAGGTACCGCTTTGATGGGAAGGTAACAGCTGAACACATGACTGCAGAAATGTCTTCAGATCAGTGGTGGGATTCAAAAAATTTTACTAGCAGTTCTGTGGACATGGCTTGGTGGGCATAGCAGGGGAAGGATACTGTAAAATCTCCAGTCAGAAGTGGTATTTGCCAGTTCTCCAAACTACTCAAAATTTCCGCTACCGGTTCTCCAGAACTGGTCAGAACCTGCTGAATACCACCTCTGCTTAAGATGACATTGACTCAATGGCCTTGAAAGGAAGATGAGCACCGTGCCCTAAAGTTGGCTGCAACTAGCGGAGTAAAATCCACAGGGACTCCTGTTTTGTTATATAATAAGATGGATTTCTTTACATATTTTTAACTTAGGCTACTGAAAGGGAATTGTCTGCTACTCGGATAAATGAATGATAGTGCTAATGGTCGCGCAAGAATCCCTAGTAATTTCTACAGAGCAAGTCCTGCCCTCACTCTTCCTGAACCACAAATTAATCATCATCAATAATACTAAGCATGGGACAGCATGTCTCACAGAACTTTTATTGTATATGTTGTCCCTTGCACTCTTAATGTAGGCGTGGAAACAAATGCCCATTTCTATAGAGCTTCCTTGGGAATGTGCACACAAAATACATTTCTACAAGTTGAGGGTAATTGACCTTCGCCAAAGATGAGCTAAGATCAGCTATGATCAAGTTGGCTTTAACGTGGCTTTCTGAATAGAAGGATATTACAATAGGTAAGTTTGCATGAAGTGGCTTTACAAACAGATTTCAAACCCAGCCTGCCTCTCCAAGGCCCGTTGAATCATCTGAGAATGACTGGCAAGTGTGCCTTGTAGAAACGCAAACAAAATGAATGGGCAACCCCTGTTCATTAAAGAACACTCTTCTCCTGCCAACCAGCTAAATTCCTGAGATCAATCCAAGATGCCCTTCTTAAACTATCTTCAGTTAAACACTCAGCAAAAACGTCATTAGCAAATTCCTTCGAACAATGTGCCCAAAGAGAAGCGAGGGTCTGTGCTTTTAAGGAACAATAAACAGTTCAACCAGTAAAGGTTATGGAGAGGTGATCATTTGGAAAAGTTAATAAAAGGAGGCAGGGCTGATTCTTTAAAATAATCAGAATTCCTCAGCCAGAAAAGCAAATGTTGGGATTTTAGAGGGAGCGGTGAGAGAATGCATATGGGAGAAGGAAAACCTATTTGACAAATAGATTATATCGCACTAGAGCAGGGATCTTCAAAGTTGACAACTTTTAAGACTTATGGACTTCAGCTGCCATGCTGGCTGAGGAATTCTGGGAGTTGAAGTCCAAAGTCTTAAAGTTGCCAAGGTTGGAGAGTCCTCCTCTAGAATGCATTCCAACACCTGGAAAGGCGTCTGTCTCTCTGAAGCTGCTGTTTCCTTTCTCTTTGTCCTAGCTGTTCGTTTGATTTCCTTTTTCTCACTCAACAGACATACACATATTTATTCTGAGCATGTATTTGGACAGTAGGTGTGGTCTGTGGTTAGAAACCACCGTCCATCAAGAATGAAAAGACTAACCATGGGGCATCCTTTGAGAAACAAAACCACTAAAACACGTGAGAACTTCTCACTGAAAAAGAGTCTTCAACTTATCTGAGGTGGGTGAGAAAGTCCCCCAGATCATAACTCTGGGATCTGTTAGGAGATCCCAGATCACAAGAACAGAGTCATTGGCACATATTCAGTCCAGAAATTCATCTTTGGAATTTGAGCAATATTCACCCATCCCCTTTGTTTATAGGAGCTCCAGTTCTCAGTTTTCTGCATAAATTATTCCACAAACTTATCCGGGGGAGTATAATTTTACTGTTGCTACTGATGCTAAATAAGCCATTATGGAACTCCCACAAGCTAGGAAAAGATGATCTACAACAGTTCCATTCTACTTTCACACGTTCAAGAACCCATCTTGTTATTTGCATTCTTGAGTCATGTTCACAGTGTCAAAGTTTGGAGATCAGGCTCTGAGTCTTTTCAGTAACTGAATTAGAGGAACAGGAGCACTTCTAGATGGGAGAATAACCCCAATAATGGAGTGAGGTAAACATCTCACATGGTGCTTTGAGATTGCAATTGCAATCTCAAAAATGGCAATTCCTGTGTCAATGATATTCTGTTCACTGGAAAATATCAACATAATGGTTTAGAATGTGTTTTATATGCTTTCACCCCCTGGTTTGTCTAGTCACAAGGAATAAGGATGTGGCCATCAGAAGGATTTTAATCTTAAAACTCAGGGGTCCCACAGGTGCTTTTTCAAGAGGCAACTGGACTTTCTGTTTTTTTCTTTTGGAGATGTTTTGCCTCTCATCCAGGAAGCTTCTTCAGCTCTGACTAGATGGTGGGGAATGGAACGATTTATATTCCTTGAAGAGAGCTGATCATTTGCAGCCTTTTAGGGAGTCGCTGAGGTCACTTGGAGGTTTGTCTGTGTCCTCAGGTCATATGAGTAGTGCAAATGGTTCCTGTAGTCTGCAATTTTTCCCCCCTCTGGAAATCCATTCCTACTCCCACACCATTCAAAGGTGTCCATCCCAAATTGTATAGCTAAAGGTCTGTAGAAATTCTCAGTCCTCCAGGCCATGGTTGTCCCATAGGTGCTTTTTCAGGAGGCAACTGGGCTTTCTTGGGTTTTTTTTCTTTTGAAGACGTTTCACTTCCCAAGAAGCTTCTCGGATGAGAAGCAAAACATCTTCAAAAGAAAAAAACAGAAAGTCCAGGTGCCTCCTGAAAAAAGCATCTTTTGGACAACCATGACCTGGAGGACTGAGAATCTCTACAGACTTAAAACTCAGGGGAATTGCACCAGCCAGCATACACTGTATGATATCAAGTCTAAAGGGTGTACAGGGAGGGCCATAGCTCAAAAGCAAAGCAATTTCTACTTTCCAAATTCAGTCTTTCACATCTAAGCAGAGAGCGAGAAAAGAGTCTTCCTTGAAACTTTGGACAATCTTGATCGGACATGAATGAAAGAGCTTTTCTACAGAGACCCTCTTAAAATGCAGTTAGTCTACTAGAAATTCTGAAGATTTGCAACTGGACAGTACCAGACTGAAATTGGAGTAGGCAAAATTGGGTAAAATGAACCAGTGCTTCTTTATCTACTTTAACTATAATTTATAGCCTGTCCTTGTTTTATGTGGCTCTACATTATTAATGCTCCCAAACAAATGGTTAAAAGGAAACCAAGAGCTATTAATATTTTAATGAAACAAAGAAATACATGAGCTCTTACGATTAGGAGAAGTGGACACTTGTGAGTGATTTGATGTGGCTCAGCACCAAAGAGTTGAGTGATATTCTGCTCTTTTTTAGCTTTGTTGTGTAACAAGGAAGAAACTGGCTCAATTTTTCCTGGCCCTCACCCTTCCTGCTTCTCCCTCTCTTCTTTTTTCTCACACCCGCCCCCCCCAAGCCCCACCCTATCTCAATCCAAAGGCCAAAGAAATAAAGGAAAGTAAAATCAGGTGGCTTTTTAAAATGAATTGTATAAAATGATTGAGGTGTGAAGTGGTCTTCTTGTACTCTGCTTTGCTTCCCGAAGGCTATTTCTTACACTATAATATTAAGTGCCAATGTCCTGGTCTGCTTTATTCATTTTTTGTAGATGTATTCAAGGACTTTAAAGATAAGAAAATAAAAGAATAAGCTATTGTACACTCATTTCTATTAGGGGTGGACAATGAGAGGCCCAGACTTACATTCAACCCTCAAACTCTCTTTTGTGCAGATTTTAACCACTATGAGCGCTGACAATTGTGCCAATATGTTATTTTCTTTGGAGATCAGAATCAAACAAGATATACTGTAAAGCATGCTAAATGTTGTTTTTAACAATTCCCCTGACCAAAAAAAACACTCTTTGTTTTACCTATTTTGTGAAATCCCACCTCCTTTCAACTTGTCCCATCCACCATGTCTCTTAGCCTCTTCCCCAAAGATAAGTGCAGAAACCAGACATCAACATATTCAATTCAATTCAGAATAGTGCTGGAAGGGATCTTGAAGGTCTTCTAGTCCAACCCTTTGCTGAATCAGGAGACCCTCTAAAATCTCAGACAAGGGGCTGTCCAGTGTCTTCTTGAAAACCTCCAGTGATGGAGCTCCCACGATTTCTGGTGGCAAGCTGTTCCACTGGTTAATTTCTCATTGTTAGGACATTTCTTCTTAATTCAAGGTTGCTTCTCTCCTTGATTAGTTTCCACCCATTTTTTTCTAGTTTCCATCCATTGTTTCATCAATATGCCCTTCTGAAATTTATGTAATATATCATCTTCTTGAATAGGATGTCTATCCTCTTTCCTCTTCAAGCAGCAATGTTTTGCGACCCAATGGGATCTAAACGTTTTGAGCCTGAAGTGGTTACAAATGTGAACATCTACTGGACCATTTTCCTAGTTTTTACATTTGATAGAGGTTCTAAGAATAGATTGCAACTGAAACAAAGGTCAGCCAACTATGCAGAGCATCAGTCCAACCACTTAGTCTTGTATACAACCAATGGATGAGAAGGACCAACATAGCTTCACGGCTGGTGGAAGAGCTATCCAATCGGCACCCTGCACAGCCCTCCTCTAAATGCAGGCTATGTGATCTCAGGATTGACCAGAAAAAACCAATCCAGCAAAAATAACTGTGTGCTACATTAGGTTATACTTCAACTGAATTATCAGTTTGAGAAAACGCATTTGTCGAAAAACAAAAAAAAAGCATATCAGGACATGGAGATCTTAATATTATAATGTAAAAGGTCACTTTTAGGAATACATGTGGACTCTGCTCCTACAGTGTCTCACTCAATGCTTTAATTACATGCAAGGGGACATACCTTTTTGTTCTTTGGGACAGAATATAAGTGATTAATCTGAAAGGAAGTGAAACATGGTCAGAGCTATCATGTGACCTGTTTCATATAGCACCAATAAGCAACAATTTGTTGAGGAATCATAGCTGGCTGTGATCTCCCACTGTGCTAAACCGCAACATTTACTGAAGATGCTAAAGCAAAATCAATTAAACCAAAGTGCCGCTTAGAACAAGGCATAGATCCTAAGTTACAGCAGCAACATGTCTCAGGTGAGAAGTGGCCCTATCTATTAATTTTCCAGTTTGTACTTGCAAAAATCCTAAGATGTCTTGGTTGAGCACAATTTAGTGCAAAATAAGAAACGATGAAAGCAACTGCATCATGCCTGGGGGGAAATGTATTTGCTCTTCTGTTCTTGGGTGGGCTTCAAAAATTTTAGCAACGGGTTCTCTGCCTAGTTGCTGGGTGGGTGTGGCCATGGTGGGCGTGGCCTGGTTGACCTCCTGCACCATGGTGGAGGGGTGTTTTTGCCCTCCCCGGACTCCGGAGGCTTTCCTTGATCCTCTGGGAGGGTGAAAACCAAAGCAGATATTCAGCAGGTTCTGACCAGTTCGGAAGACCTGGTAGTGGAAATTCTGAGTAGTTCGGAGAACCGGCAAATCCCACCTCTGACTGGCCCCGCCACCATCTATTCTCTGCCTCCCGAATCCCAGCTGATCGGCTGGGTCTTCTTTTGTTGCCCTGCACAGGGAATTTGACAGTATTCTTCCCCTGCCACGCCCACCAAGCCATACCGCACCCACCAAGCCACAGCCACAGAACTGGTAGCAAAAACAAATTGAATCCCACCACTGGTGAAAATGGCCTCCTCAGACTCTGCAGGCTCTCCGGAAGCCAGAAACGGGCCCATTTCCGCCTTTCCCAAACTTCCGGGAGGCCCATTTTTCGCCTTCCACGCACGCCTTGCACCTACCTGCATCTAAAACAGGCCGAGTGGGGACTCCGGGGAGGGGAGGGGAGGGGAGGGCAGTGCCAGCCAAGAGTGGGATTTGTGAGTTCTTAGCTAGGGGCTCTCCTGAACCCCTGCGAGCCCCCAGCAGTCCGTCCCTGGTTTGATCCCTTTGCCCTTTTTGCAGAATTATCCCAAAGGCGAAAAGCTGCCCTCTATCTTCTTGAATCCCAATTTAAACACATTCAGCCGCCCAGCAAAACCACATATCCTGATGGATTGCATAATCAGCCAAATGTTTATGGATTGCCTTTTGTTTTTTTCAAGTCCTTCCCAAGGACCTGGGCTGGGCAAATGCTGTTGTTTGAATTCTTCTTATTAATTTGCAAGTCATTTTTTTTTCTCTAAGAACTCGGGGGAGGGGATTGTGGGTGTGGGTGTGTTTGTGCATAATACTTCCTCCTCTAATTTCATCTCAGCAACAATTCAGTAGTGCAAATACAGAGCCGAGCTCACGTTTCAGGGAAATAAAAGGGTTTTCAAGAGAGGAAATCTGAACCGATACGCATTTGCAGAACAACTCCAGCACACGTACGCTTGTGGACATGGGAGGGTTAAGCCTGGATAAGACGGGATCCAAGATGACAGATGCTTTATCGTTCCATCAGAGGAAGGGACTTAAAGCAGATCCACCCAAACCTCTTGAGGGACACTAACAGGGTCAAGGAGCAGATTTCCCTTAAGGAGGGGAGTGGAACTTCGGGGAAGAAAATCTGATTAATGCAGAGACAGAGAGGGAAAAAATTAACAGCTTTGGCCAAACCCTTAACACAAACATTGTGAAGAATGTCCTTTCCAGTCATTCCCAGATCTCAGATTATCCAAACCAATTATTAGATGAGAACTAGGGAAGCATCAAAGACAGGTTAGTTATATGGGCAAGATTCAAATGTGATATATTCTTATTCTGGTTATTTCTTACGTACATCCAGAGGTGGGCTGCTGGAGGTTCCCAGGGGTTCAGGAGAGCCCCTGTGCAGTTCAGAGAACCCCCAAATCCTACTCCTGGCTGGCCCCACCCACCCTATCCCCCCCAGGAGTCCCCACACAGCCTGTTTTGGATGCAGGTAAGTGCAGGGTGTGCGCGGATGCCCATGGAGAGCAAAAAAGAGGCCTCCCAGAAGTTTGGGAAGGTGGGAAATGGGCTCGTTTCCAGCTTCGAAAGGGTCTTCAGAGCTCGGGGAGGCTGTTTTTGCCTTCCCAGAAGTTCGAGGAAAGCCTCCGGAGCCCGGGGAGGGCAAAAACGCCCCTCCCCCACCTTCATGCAGGAGGCTGACAAGGCCACGCCCACCCAGCAACCGGGCAGAGAACCCTTTGCTAAAACATTTGGCAGCCCATTCCTGCATACATCTCATTTTACATGCTTTGCTCAAATAATTGTCAGGGTTTCTGCAATACAGTGGACCAAACATTAGCCCCACTGTGTGGTTTTATTCATAACACAGAAGGCTAAAAGCTTCTCTCCTAATTTTCATTAACTATAAGGTGACCAACTTTTTTACAATGAGGAGGACACAAATAAATGGAAGAAAAAAAACAAAGCCACTTGCGCACGGCGCACTCGTGCATGCGGCACACTCTCTCGAAACAATTCTCCTGTGTGGAGCAGGGCTGGTATTCAGCAGGTTCTGACCAGTTCTGGAGAACCGGTAGTGGAAATTTTGAGTAGTCTGGAGCAGCGGTCGCCAACCGGTGGGCTGTGGCCCACTGGTGGGCCGTGAGAAAATTTTGGTGGGCCGCAAAGAAATCTCACCCCCAAAGCAATTAATCCAGGCTGCGCAGAAACACAAGGCTGTGCTGCCCACATGGCCCGCGGGAACCCTCCCCGCCCACTCACTCCTTACCCAGTAAACTTGCCTGCTAAATTGCTATTTTTCCTTTTTCTGACCATCAGCTGTTCTGCTGTGCTGGGAGATTTAGATTAGCCAGGAAGCAGGAAATGGTTGGATTTCTTGCTTTCTAGCTAGTCTTTAGATCTTTGGGTCAGCACAGCTGAACTTCCCTTAGGACTGAAGGTTTGCTTGCAAGCAAATTCAGTGCAGACTCACAGCAAGCAAATTTGAGAGACTGAGCTAACCGATGGCAGATAGATAGATCACTGAATGATTCTGGGAGCAACTCAATCTGCTTGCTTTGCCCGATTTTGGGTAAAAGTTGCTCTTTTTTATAAAAACATTCAATATTTACATGCATGGTGTCTTGTGAGTTAATTTTGTGAGTTTGCTTACAAGCAAATTTTATGTGACAGACTGAGCTAGCCAATGGCAGATAGATAGATCTCTGAATGAATCTGTGATTCTGTAAGCAACTCAATCTGCCTGCCTGCTTTGCCTGATTTTGGGTAAAAGTTGCTCTTTTTTTATAAAAAAATTCAATATTTATATAAATATTTATATTTACATACAAGTCATGCCCAGCCAGTCACATGACCACCAAGCCACACCCACAAAATAGGCCACACCCACAGAACCAGTTAGTGGTCCCGGGGATCTAAAATTATGAGTTTGGTAGTCCCTGAGGTCCAAAAGGTTGGCGACCCCTGGTCTGGAGAACCGACGAATATCACCTCTGACTGGAGATTTTACAGTATCCTTCCCCTGCTACGCCCACCAAGCCACGCCCACGGAACTGGTAGTAAAAAAAATTGAATCCCACCACTGGTGTGGAGCGCATGCGTCTCATAATCGCATCTCACTGCACTG
Source organism: Pseudonaja textilis (assembly GCF_049901715.1). Classification (NCBI taxonomy): domain Eukaryota; kingdom Metazoa; phylum Chordata; class Lepidosauria; order Squamata; family Elapidae; genus Pseudonaja; species Pseudonaja textilis. The sequence continues at coordinate 6,823,255 of NC_141998.1, read as the reverse complement.
TACCAAGCTTTGATGAATCATCATGTCAAATACAAATACATCATATCACATACAATGGATCAGATTGGCATCAATCAATAATGGAGATTTACAGATTAATCTTTAAATATCAAAAAGGAGGACATGTAGGAGAACACTTTTTGAGAGAGGACAGAACTTACAAAAGAAGGACTGTCCTCCCTAAAGGACGATGATTGGTCACCTTATTAACTATCAAGCTGATTAAGAAGCCATTGTGAGTCATAGACAAGAATATGAGTGAATGAGGGTTCTTTAAGAATACCACTGATTTGTTAAATGATATTTTATTGTTGCTGTCATTGTTGTTCAGTCACTAAGTCATATCTGACTCTATATGACCCCATAGGCCCTATATGCCAGACACACCCCCACCCATCCTCTCCTGTTTCTCTGGGCCTTTCCAAACTCACGTCCACTGCACTATCATTTTTATTGTAGTTATTATCATTACAACGATTCTTGCTGTCGTAATCACTCTATTAGTACAGATAAAAATTATAGGTAGTCCTCGACTTACGACCACAATTGAGGCCAATATTTCTGTGAAGTGAGACAGTTGTTAAGTGAGCTTTGCCCTCTTTTATGACCTTTCTTGCCACAGTTGTTAAGCAAATCACTGCAGTTGTTAACTTAATTAAGATGGTTGTTAAGTGAATCTGGCTTTCCCAAGGACTTTACTTGTCAGAAGGTTGCCAAGGGGGAACACGTGACCCCGGGACTCTGCAACCGTCATAACTATGAGTCAGTTGCCCAGCATCTGAATTTTGATCACACAACTATGGGGAAGTGTGAAAAACGGCTATAAGTCACATTTTTCAGTGCAGTAGTAACTTGAAACGGTCACTAAATGAACTGTTGTAAGTTGAGGACTACCTGTATTATTGACCTTCCCTTTTCCCTTGGGGTGGAGAGGTCAGACAGCTGCACAGAATCAGAAAAGGATATGAAGAATATTGGCTTAGCCCAATTTTGCATTTTTATCATTATTTAGAATGAGAGAGCTCGATTCCGGTGTCAGGAAGAGAGGCAGAGGTTATAACTCACGGAAAGCTTCTGCGCCTCAGCTCTTGAAACAACTTGGTCCGATTGTTTTAATATGGAATAGTAGATAATTAGGCCAAGGAAATAGAGAAGCAACGTTTTCTCTTTTTGCATCATCCCAAAAAATATTTGACTCTAAAAGTTAATCCAAAAATCTCTGCCATATACCTATCATAATGTATATTGTGGTGAGATGTGGGGGAGATAAATTTAATTAAATAAAAAATAAGATAATCCAGAAAAGACAACCAAAAAGGTGGACAGATATAGAACTCAAGACGAATAAAACACGTTAGAGTGAGAGTAATTAACTTGAGGAAGATAAAAGTGAGCCATGGAAATGTAAATCCCTTTTGTGAACAAAGATCCACAATGGTGATCATTTCCTAAAATCCACTCGATGCTCACAAGGCGTTTAAAAATTCTGCTTGGGCAGGGGGTTGGACTAGATGACCAAAAGGTCCCTTCCAACTCTGCTAAACTGTAATCTAATCTAATAGAAGAGAATATTTGTAGCTCAGGTTTGAATGGTTGAATCCTTGGCCTTCTCTAAGCTTGATGGTTCTTGCAAACTAGATAGTTTGGGTAATGAAATATCTGGGCGGGGGACATAAAACCAACCCCTTGAGACAAAAACATAAAACCACCCACTCGGAGAGCACCAAGGACCTCACACAAAGTGCTTGACATGCCATAAAATGTACCCTCCATCTTGATATGACAAAACAATATAGAAAGAACTCATAATTTCAGCAGTAAATAGAATGGCTTTTGCAGGCTTCTTTTGCCACTGTAACTTCTATTTTATTTTATTTTATTTTTTTGTACTTCCGTTTTCTATTCTGTGATAGAAATATTAGCTCTTCGGTCAGGATGGGATCTGGTGTGGCTTGGGGCAAACAAAGAGATGGAGTCCCAGGCATATCTCTTAAAAACACACACATTTAGTCAGTTGAACAAAAGTGGGTCCTCATGTAAGATTGGAAGAATCCTGAATGCAGTTTGAAGCAACCATACACTGCATAGATTTCTTATTCGTACTTAGTTACATAAGAAGAAGCCAGTGCACTGTAGATAAGATATGGAAGTTATAACAAATACTCATGTATGATCACATGTCCAACCCATAGGCTTGTGGTTCCACAACCCTAAAGGCCAGCTAAGTTCTTTAATTCCAACATCTCAACATAAGGACCAATTTGACCAATTATAAGTATCAAAATCTTGATCAACACTTCAGAGTAAGACAGATTAAGAAATAGATACTAGAACTATCACAGAAACTTTGCTTTATTGCAATAGGATATACTAAATGAATCTTGAAAGCCTTCAGTTTTCCTCTGCTCCCTCTTATACTAAGGAGAATCAAGGTACGGTTATTTTGAGTTTCTCACACTTCCTCCTTTCTCATGATTGAGGTGTCTTCCTGTCTCTTTTGTCTGCTAGACTTTCTTGCTTACATCTGCCAAGTTAAGTCCATTTTGGGTTTTTTTGCAGCAGATTTAAACATAGTTTCAAACCCATCGCCTATATCTCAGAGGCTAAAAATCCAAAAAGATCTTGACAGATTTGAACACTGGGCCCTATATCTAACAAAATGAAATTCAACATAAATAAAAGTAAGGTTTTACACCAAGGCAAGAAAAACCAACTGTACAGGTACAGCCTAGGTGAAACTTGGGTTAATGCCAGTAACTGTGAGAGGGATCTTGGAGACCTAGTGACAATCACTTAAATATGAGCCATCCATGCAGCAACTGAAAAACCCAATGCAAACTTAGGCTGCATTAACAGAAGGATAGAATCAAGATTATTTGAAGTTATAGTACTACTTTGGAATATTGCATCCAGTTCTGGTCACCACAATATAAAAAAGATGTTGAAACTCTGGAAAGAAAACAGAGAAAAGCAACCAAAATGATCAAGGGTGCTGGAAGCTAAAACACACAAAGAATGGCTGCAGAAATTGGGTATGTCTAGTCTAGTGAAAAGAAGAAGCAGGGGAGACGTGATAGCAGTATTCCAATATCTGAGGGACTCCTATAAAGATGAGGGGTGAAATATTTTCCAAAGCCCCAGAAGGCAAGATGAGAAACAATGGGTGGAAACCAACCAAGGAGAGAAGCAACCTGGAATTAAGGAGAGAAATTCCTAACGGTGAGAGAAATTAGCCAGTGGAACAGCCTGGCTTATTGGGGGCTTTCAACAAGAGACTAAACAACCATTCGTCTGAAATCATATAGGGTTTCCTGTTCGAGCAGGAGGTTGAACTAGACTAGAGGACCTCCAAGGTCCCTTCCAACTCTGTTATTCTATGTCAGAGGTCTCTGAACTTGGCAACTTTAAGACTTGTGGACTTCAACTTTTAGAATTCCTCAGCCAGTTATGCTGGGAGTTGAAATCCACAAGCCTAAAAGTTGCCAAGTTTGGGGAACCCTGTTCTGTTTCTTTGCACAACTGAATTTAAAGAAAAAAAGAAGGAGGGAGGGAGGGATAGAATCTTTTTTTAAGGGTAGGAAATAAAAGTGTCTGTTTCCCACAATCCTTCTGTTAGATCTGGGAGGATGGGTCCAAGGACGGAGACAAGACTCAGATAGCAACAACAGCTCTTTATTAGTGACTTCAGATCTGAGCGAAATATCCCAGCTGCAGCAGCCCCTTATATAGGGCTGACTACGGCTAGGCAGCCAATGACGATGATTTGAGTTTGCCGCGCTTGGCTAGACCAATCGCGGCAGCCCGTTTACTAGCCAATCGGATCAGTCTGAGGTGACCAATCACGATCCGCTATCAGCGGGCCAATCAGAGTTGCAGGCTTTCGAGCCTGCTAGTCTGGAACACCTTCCCTTTGGCCTACTTTCTAGCAGATTTCACAAGCCAAACTAGATCTTAATACATTCTAGTCAGTTTCACAATATCTATAGAAAACTGGTCAGCTTGATTTTCTGTATTCATATAAGTAATGCAGAGTTTTCCCTGAGCAGTGTCCAAAAAGTGAAATTGAGACTACCATAACCTTAAAACACACTGTTCTTAGTAAATGGTGAAAATGGTAAAAGCCGCAACTAGGGAAATACAGAATTTAGATTCAAGGGGGCAGTTTGGAGTACATGCTGTATGTTCTAAATGTGGGGCAGTCCATACCTTGAAGGGGCATAATGCACAGGTAGGGTGTCCATGATAACTCTCTTCAAATATCTAAAGAATTATCATACCGAAAATCCAGTGGATTGCCCACTCTCAGTTCAAAGGAACGGTTTAGAATCAATGGGTGGATTCTGTGCTAAATATTAGAAAGGTTTCCTAATATTAAGAACTATTGAATGGACCAATTAATGATATGTTGGACATGGCTTCATGAGAAGTAGTTAAGCAGATGCAGCTATCCATCAGATTTCCTTATGGTTGCAACCCGGGAACATTGAGTTGTGATGAAAAGGGAGATTGATCAAGCCCCATGTCCTTCCTTAACAGCTCCATAAATTTACGGTTTCACGAGATTACTAAATAAGATAAATGCCAAGTTGCTTTCCATTTCCTATTGGAGGAGAGCATTATCAACAAATTCCCCAGTCATCGCCAATGCCTTGTTTTACTCTGTTATCCCCTTACTCAAATCTCATAGTATGAAAGTGTAGTCTAGCACATAGGTGAAATACTTTTATATCATAGAAATGTCAGCAGTTAAAATCTGTCTTTGGTTAGTTTTCTACAGCTAGCCATATTCAAGATTGGTTGAGATTGCAAATGCCAAATATCCCAAGTATTGTGGGGAGGGATCAGGATGGCTGGTTGATTCTGTTAGCTGGAATTATGATAACTCAGGCGCGAAACAAGCAGTTCCATGCCAGAGATGACAACTAAGTACATGTACAACAATCAGAGAGTTTCAGGGATGATAAGTACCAAGTCAAGAATTCATAAATTCATGTGGGGCAGGAGAAGCAACGAATTTAAACCACAGTGGGTACAAGAATCACTTACACCTTCTTACAGGAATGGAACAGAATCTATCATTACTGGCAGAGATCTGAACTGATTACTTAGAAAAAAAAAAGTGAACATAAGTTGAAAACAGTACCTTACTCATCTTAAGTTCCTAATTTTGAAAAACCTTGTTTTTTCCCTTTCCTTTTTAAAATGTATGCAAAAATATATGGCCTTCAGCTAGCTATAGGCAAATCTGCCAATGTCAGTTTCTTTTCTATTTTCAGCCTTAAATTCACACTACTTTAGCATTAGATAATGTTAATATATATATGCAAAAATGAATATCCTCCTTCTTTGTATGTTGTCTGTGTGTATGTAAATACATTTTTGAATGCATGTCCCCTATCTTTCTATTTATTCAATTCACAATATTTCTAATCTACCCCACTTCAAAAGGACTGGGATTGGCTAACCAAAAATATACAAAGAAAGATCATGTATTTTTGCCAAGTTTTCCTTAAGACAACAACTGTGCGTATTTATTTTCACAAATATATGCATTTCTGTCCACAAGTAGCCCAAATGTAAGCATTTGAACATTTGTGCTCCCTGGAGAACTGGCTTTTAAAACTGAGTGCAAGTTTAAAAGTTAGCTCACTTTTGGTTCATATATTGCTGGGATGCTATTTGGCACAATTAGCTAAATATAAAGTTTTATAGCAGACCATTCTTTGGATGTTGCTGAGCTTCAGATCTTGATCCTTTAGTGGTCAAATGTATTACTATATTTAGTAATGCATTTAGGAATTTATAAATAGGAAGGTGTGGTGGCTCAGTGGTTAGAATGCTGTACTGCAGGCTAACTCTGCCAACTGCCTGTGGCTCAACTGACTCAAGGTTGACTCAGCCTTCCATCGTTTTGAGGTGGGTAAAATGAGGACCCAGATTGTTGGGGGCAATAGGCTGACTCTATAAACTGCTCTTTTTACTCCAAGCTCCATCTTTTGCAAAGTCACTCTGAAAAGCATGGTTTCTGATTGGAAGCTAGGTTCCTCCAGCAACAACCCCAAGGAGCACTGAGCACTTGAAATTTTTAGAGAGAAATTGAATCCACATTCTGAAATATTTATATTAAAGCCTGCCTTGCGGATGCTCACAAGCAAATCAGAGTCCAAAGCCGAACTGCCTCCTAACTCATCTGAAAAACAATTTGCGATTGTTATCTACTTACCCTTCTCTTTCTCATCTTCTCATCTTCCCAGCCCTAAGGGGCACCGTAGTGTGTTCTCAGCTGTTTTGGCCCAAAGCTGGTGAAATGATTGAGAAACAGCCTTTGCCCAATACATCCATGTTCCCCCATTTGCTGGCAACATTGTAAAGATAGATCAAAGAAAAGATTGCTCTGATCTCCAAGTTGCACTAATAAGACACAGCTGTTCTTTAAGAAAGCTAATAATGTAAAGAAGCTTAGTCATGTTTTAATGTCCTTAATACGCCAAGCCATCTCTTACCCCTCCTTCCCAATCATACACATTTCTGTTTCCATTTAACTGCTAACACTCTCCTCCTTCCCTCTATCCTTTCAGCTCTCTGTTCTCCATCTGACTTGTTCAAAAATGAGAGGCACCGATGGTTTCTCTGGTAGGCTGGGAGTTCTACCTGTGAAGGTCAATCTTTAATCTACTTCAGTCAGGATACCAGCATTAAGATCTGCAATAGGCAAGTTCTCATCTCAAAAGTGCACCACCAGTAGCTTGTTAAAATGAATCATCCATCTTCTCCACAGATTGTGCTATTATGATGACAATCATTTGGAGGCTGGGATCTTCCCAGGCATATAAACTAAGTTCTTGGATTGTCTTAACAGATTCACTATAAGCAAAGGTTGATCAAATTTTGAGTTCCCTGGTCAAGAAAAAGCTCATAACTAAATTAGAACTTTATTTGTAAGGGGAGGGAATTCACCTTACATATCTTAGCCCTTCACTACCCCTGAAGTTGCAGTTCACTTCTCTTTCCACAGCTACAAAGGATCATCCTAATTTACCTTGGAGGAAGAATGGAAAAATCTAATTTATCTCCTTGCATGCTCAAGAATGCATTGTCCAAGAGTGTCCTTGATAGAAAACTAATGTTAAAAAGTGTTAATTCAAGAGTTGATGAGAAAGCTGTGTTGTCCCACTGGAAACAGATGGGAGTGCAGGGAACGCCCTGCACACTTCTCAGTGAGAAATAGTTTGAGTGCCTGTGGATTTTTTGTACATGCTTATCAGAGTCTTGAGATTCTTCATTGGAAGTATAGAGATATTTTTCTGCCCTTGAGAATTTCTCTCCTTTTACTCCCTTCTCCTTATGTCTCTCATCTTCTTTGTTTAATGTCTGGTAATGGGCCTTTTCTTTTATTTCTTTGTTTTGTCTTATTTTGGAAGACACTGTCTAAAAAGTAGGGTAAAAATTAATAATAAATAAATAGGCATTTTTTTAAAAAATAATACTAATAGTAGAAGTCGGAGGACGCAGTACCATCTCCCAAGTGATATAGAAGAGGTCACAGTCAAAATGATACCTCTTAACCTTGAGATGTATGTAGTTCTCAACCTCAAGATACATCTCAAATCTTCAAAAAGCTACTCTTGGACCTAAAATGAAGAAATGTTGATATTAATAGAAGTTTCTGTCCTTAAGGAAACAGAAGCTTCAGAAGGTTGGTTTCATTTGGGTTTGGTTTAGGGTGAAGGAGACTCAAAGATGCTTTTTCAAAAGGCAACTGGACTTTGTTTTTGCTTGAAGATGTTTTGCTTCTCATCCAAGAAGCTTCTTCAGTTCTGACTGAATGGTGGAGAATGGAAGGATTTATATTCCTTGCAGTCATCTGATCATTTGCACTCTTTCTGAGAGTCGTTGAGTCCACTTGGAGATTTATTTGTGCCCTCGGGGCCTACTGAACAGTGCAAATGGGTATGGAACCTTCCTGGAGTTGCTGAAAAGGACTGTGTTGTAAACAGGAGATAGGTGGTGTTGTATCCATTCCCATCTCTTGAGAGAGGGCTGTTCCATGTTAATGTTTCTTTGACCCCTCTTTCAAACCAACTAAAAAAAGCACCTTTGGGACAACCACGACCTGGATGATTGAGAATCTCCATAGGTATGGCGAAGGAGAATTTTATTTTTCTCCCAACCCCTAAAGGTGTAGTGATGAGTAACTATAATGTTACTTTTTTTTTTACATACTTGGTGTCTCCTCTCACTTCACCTTAGCAAAACTAACAGTCTAGAAAATCTTCTGATTGATGCATTACACAGACTTTTCCATTCTTGACCAGGATATCACACTTCGGATCTTCCCCACAAAGCAACAAAAGGCACTTTCAGTACCACTTGAATGAATTAGGCATTGTAAAAACAACAAAAAGAGAGAGACTACTTTTTTCCAGCGCAAGATTGAATGGAAGTATTCTTTTCTAACTAGTTGTGGCAGACTGCCACCAAAATCTTCTGATGGAGATCTTGAAGGGATTAAAAAGACAGAACCTTCCAAGGGAATCCAGGAGGTTTTATCAGACTGAGAGAGGTGAAATCCATTCATACTCCTCTGATGCCAAATCCATCTCTCTTTTCCCATCTTCAGACAATAAAGGCAGAAGAAATCTATTTGAAGTCTTTGGAGGAATCAGAAAAACCCAAAAACCAAAAAGTTAATAGTGAAGACACTATGAGGGAACTCTGTGATTAAAAGGGTTGGATCACAAAAGATGCAGACTTAGCAGCATCTTTAAACCCACCATAGAGTCTCCCTTTGAAATAGGGATTGGTCCTGAAGCGAAGACATCTTGCAAGTCATTGCATTACATTACATAAATTTTATTTGCTGAACACTGGAATAAAACTCTAAGAAAAGCCCACCTAGATTAGACCACAGGGCCGTTGTCATTCACCCAGTGACCAGCTAGATGTCATAGGTCAGGGGAGGGAGGGAGGGAGGGAGGAGAGAGATGTTACTTCTAGTTCATCAAAGATTGTTGCCTACGTTTTTTGATTCTAAAACAAACGCATTCCCCTTTTATGAGTACTTGTAATACAAGAGAATTACATACAATTTAATGTTAAAAAAATGAAGTATCTGTTGTAGAAAATTGAGCAAAGTTGCACATTATTTTGAAAGGGAAACAAAATTTGCTCTCCCGTTTCATCTGTTCCTTTCCACTCTGCTGCCTGTAGCAATATTCTGAATGCTGCCTATATAAGATCAACAATTATCCTTCTATCTCCTTGTGTTCCCATGTCTTCTGCTTTGACTAGCAGTGCTCCAGAGACTCGAGAAAAGAATGAACAACTCACACTATTTTGTCCTATTCTATTTATTACCTAAAATTTGTTAGTTGCTATATTAAGGCATTCTTTGGGCCCAGTGCATTATCTGAGAGAGAGAAAAAAAACCTCATCGTGTTGTCAATCATGCTTCTTGCCCTAGATGACTTCTAAAAAAAATAACTATGCGTGTTATGTATAGAAAGAGAGCAAAAATAAAAATGTGCCTTGGGAAGGCCACACTTGGAAAACTGCCCCCAATTTTGGTCACAACAACGTAAAAAAGATGCTGAGACTCCAGAAAGAGTGCAGAGAAGAGCAACAAAGAGGATTAGGGGACTGGAGGCTAAAACTTATGAAGAACAGTTGCTGGAATTGGGAGTGTCTAGCTTGATGAAAAGAAGGACTAGGGGTGATGTGATACAGGGTTCTGATATCTTAGGGGCTGCCACAAAGAAGACGGGGTCAAGCTATTGTCCAAAGCACCTGAAGGCAGGACAAGAAGCAATGGATGAAAACTAATCAAGGAGAGAAGCAGTTTAGAACTAAGGAGAAATTTACTGACAGTGAGAACAATTAATCAGTGAAACAACTTGCCTCTCCAACACTGGAAGTTTTTAAAATGATGTTGGATAGCCATTTGTCTGAAGTGGTGTAGAGTTTCCTCCTTTGGCAGGGGGTTGGACTAGAAGACCTCCAAGGTACCTTCCAACTCTGTTATTCTATTCTTAAGCAAGTGCACAACAGAGTAAAACATCAGAGACATATTTGGAAAATTAAATTGATGGTTTATCATAGTTAGGTATTTGTTGGGGGGGGTTGTTTGTTTGTTTTGGAAATGTATACACTTGGTTAGAAAATGGAGAGAAAAGGATAAGGAGCATTGCAAGGTGGTAAAGAAAATAATTTTAAGATGATTACAAGGAAGTAAACAAGATTATATTAAGCCACCTCCTTAGTTGCCTTCTGACAAATAGAAGTTTGGTTAACAGCTATATTAAGAATCTGTCCACAGGCTTCTGGTTTGAGCTTCTTCAGCGACAGACTGAAATCTGCGATCGTGCGCAGTTTTGATCTGTGTTCACCGCTGGAGCGCCCCGAGCTGGCTGGTTTCAGGGCTAAGCCACCCTGTAGAGGTGGTGAAGAGGGGGAAGACTGCCAGCAGGGTCGAGGAGAGTCGCATCTCTCCTCCCCAGCTGGCCATTACTCCCTTTCCCGAAGGCAGTTGCAGCGGTGGTAAGATATGGCCACCTCAAAGAAGAACTCAACTGGAAAAGAATGTGCAAGAGGAAGATAAGAAGAGAAAGTTTTGGCTGACCGGGTCGAACTGAAAAAGCAACAATATAAGGTACCTTGGAATTTGAGTTATAAAGAACAACATTGTTCCCAAAGAAGATTTTGAAGCGGCGAATGAGAGAGGGAAGGGAAAGGATTTGTTTTTTTTTTCTTCCCTATATTGACAAGAGATTTAAGAGATTTAAGCAAGAAACTGGCAAAAATCCATTTTGACATTAATGGGTATTTAAGCTGAAAATAAAATGTCAAAGGGTTAATAAAGATTTCTGGATTCTCAAAAACTTTTAAAAGAAGGAAAAAAACAAAAGTGTGGGATCTGGAAAAATGGAGGAGACCACCTGGAAGTGAAATGAATTATCGGTGAAACTTTAACAAGATTCCTAAAAGTTTCATTTTAACTGAAACTTTGTAACAAGATAAGAGAACCCCAGGAAGAGAAAGTGGAAAAAAAGAAGCAAGAAGAAACAGCTTTGGATTATTTGGATTACTTGGTGATTTTTGGATTTTTGGCTATTGGATCTAAAGGACTAAAATTAATTGGGTGGTTGTTTAAAAGTTTTTAAAATGGTATCACTCTTGGAAGAATTGAGAATGGAACTTAAAAAATAGAAAGATGCACAAGAAGGAAGAGGTTCTTTTGGCTTCGTATTTCAATTTTTAGAAATGGAGTTCCTGAACTATGAGAAACAACAAGAAATGCCTGTAGAACAAGAAGGGCAGGACAAAGAAGAAGCCATCTCCAATGACCAAGTATTTCTATGTGGGGAAAAGAAAGGAAAGGGGGGAAAGAGTGAAAAATTTAAGATTTGAAAAAACAACCCCCAAAAGGAATAGTTTGAAAAGTAATTACAACATTAGGAAGAAACAGAAGAGAGGATTACAGAAGAGAGAATCAGAATTATAGAGAGAAGGGGTCAAAAAGGGAGGGAGAAGAAGAGGAGGAAGAGAGAAAGAAAAAGAAATTATAAAGGACAGAAACAGGACATAGAGAAACAAGGGAAACGTACAAGGATTAAGGGTATAAACCTATTTAGAAGACACAGAGATAATGGATGAAAACTTAATTGAAAGGGGGATTCTGCAAGGGTACATAAGATAGTATTGTTATATTAGAAATAGAAATGAACTTTGAAAATATGAAACAAGTGTGATTAAAATGATAGATAAAATACTCATTGTAATGTAATGGAATGTTTAAAAAATAAATGAAATAAAGAGAATGAAAGAATGGAATTAGGAAAGGAGGGGAACATTTTAATTATTATAAATGTGTTATAAAAATTTAAGTGAAGAGGAATATGACAGAAACATGAAAAATTATGGAAATATAAGTGTTTCTAGAAGTATGATACCCTATTGAAAAGAAATGTTAAAGATGTCAAAGATTATAACTAACATTAATGATAGAGCTGAATTGGAATAGCATAAGTATTTTATTTATTATTGTTATATATATATATATATATATATATATATATATATATATATATATATTCTCTTTAAGAACTTAGTGCATATTTTAAGAACGTACCAAGCAGAATTCGACTGGAAGTTATGTAAAGGCATAAATTGAAGTTTAAATAAGAGTTGAATGGATAAAAATTAAAAGATACAAAGATGTCATACTCTAATTAGTAACTACAGGGAAAAAATTTGTTTAATGAGAAAAGAAAATATGAAATTGAAACAGGACAGACAGAAGTATAAATATAATGACTAGAAAGATATTGAAACTTAGAAAAACATATATATAATTGAATTTAGAAAGGCATGAGATAATTAAAAGTAAGACTGAGAAAACCAAGGAAAGGGAAAAATTACTGAGAAAATGTTAAAATAATAATAAGATATGGAATAGAACACAAAGTTGAATATGAAATTGAATTTGTGTCTGTATGGAGGAGTGATAACCCGGGACCATGCTATCCTCAAAAAAAGAAATTTTACTTGTATTATGTTTTGTGAAAACCCAAATAAATTTTTTATTAAAAAAAAAAGAATCTGTCCACAATGTGCTCTTAAAATTCCAGACAAGTCCATAGGCCTATAAGTCTAAGTATTTCCTAGTAGAATCAGCCCTGCTTTCAGTGCTAGGCATAGTAAGACCTCAGTGAAAAATATGGATTATGTGTATAAATAAGTCCTTAAGGAATACAGGTAGTCCTTGACTTATGACCACAATTGAGCCCAGAATTGATATTGCTAAGTGGGAAATTTGTTAAGTGAGTTTTGCCCCATTTCCTTGCTACATTTGTTTAAGTGAATCACTGCAGTTGTTAAATTGGTAACGTGCTTGTTAAGTAAATCTGGTTTCCCCATTGACTTTGCTTGTCAGGGGGTTGCAAAAGGGGATCATGTGACCCCCAGGGGCCACTGCAACCAACATAAATGTGAACCATTGTCAAGCATCCTATGTAAATGATACAATTTGGGAGTGCTGCAACGGTCAGAAGGAGGAGGAGGAGGACAGAGGAGGAGGACGGAGGAGGAGAAAGGGGAGGAGGAGAAAGGGCAGCAGGAGGAGGAAGAAGAAGAGGAGGAGGAAGAGGAAGGGAGGGGGAGAAGAAGAAGAAGGAGGAGAAGAAGAAGAAGAAGAAGAAGAAGAAGAAGAAGAAGAAGAAGAAGAAGAAGAAGAAGAAGAAGAAGAAGAAGAAGAAGAAGAAGAAGAAGAAGAAGAGGAGGAGGAGGAAGAGGAGGAGAGGAGGAGGAGGAGGAGGAGGAGGAGGAGGAGAAGAAGAAGAAGAAGAAGAAGAAGAAGAAGAAGAAGAAGAAGAAGAAGAAGAAGAAGAAGAAGAAGAAGAAGAAGAAGAAGAAGAAGAAGAAGAAGAAGAAGAAGAAGAAGAAGAAGAAGAAGAAGAATTCTTTATTGGCCAAGTGTGATTGGACACACAAGGAATTTGTCTTGGTTCAAATGATCTCAGTATACATAAAAGAAAATATACATTCGTCAACAGTCGAGAATCATAAGGCACAACACTTAATGATAGTCATAGGGTACAATACGCAAACAAATCATACTAGGAACCAGTCAATATAAATCATAAAGATACAAGCGACAAAGTTACAGTCATACAGTCACAAGTGGGAGGAGATGGGTGATAAGGAGTGATGAGAAGATTAATAGTAATAGTAATGCAGATTTAGTAAATTATTTGTTTAGCAGAGTGATGGCTTTCAGGGAAAAACTTTCCTTGTGTCTAGTTGTTCTGGTGTGCAGTGCGAAAGTGTGTGAAAATGTGTGAAAAATGGTCATAAGTCTCCATAAGTCATAACGGCCACTAAATAAACTGTTGTAAGTCAAGGATTATCTGTAGTCAATTAAAGCAATGAATTTAAGGCAGCCAGGATTGAAATAGTAGAAATATAACCGGCTAAACGGTCATCCGGCAGGGCAAGGACTAAATATGTCAGTTAAATGAGTTTTGTCTAGTGCTGAATAAACAAGAGGATAAGGCGGCCTCTGAAGAGCAGCATTTTTCTGCTTCTGCTCCAAGAAGTGCGGCTTGTCCTAAGGTGACGTGACCCAGATTAGCCTCCAGCACTCTTCACAATATCCTCGTGGGTCAATAGCCATCTCCGAATGGGGTGATGGAATAATAATGGAAATCTGAGCGGTTCTGTTCTCCATTGACCAGGGGAGGAAAGGAAGAAAGCAGGGAAGGAATCAGAATACTGTAATCATCTCTCACACAAAAGAAGGGAAGTTGGGCAGAGCCAGGGCCAAAGACGAGGAGGCCAAATCCTATCCTTAATTAATTAATATCCTTAATTAAACTCTGGGACTTAAGGCCAGCCCATAGTTCCTCCACACAATGTGGAAAGTGGGGGTGTGAATGATGGCCAAAACAATGGGTGGGTCTACCACGTGTTGCACAGTAAATAGAGTTGCCAGTTTTTCTTTTAATCAAACAAGGAAACTTTTCCAGTTTTTACAACAATTTGGGTTTGTTTTTTTTTAATGTCTACAAAATCAACTGTAACCATTGCAATCAATTCTACATGGGACAAACATCGCCTCAATTAAAATCCAGGATCCACAAACACCGTCTGGCAGTCAAAACGCCACCATCCCAAATCTTTCTACCCACACTGACACCAAATGGCACCACTTCGATTGGAGCAAAACAAAAGTCATCGGTCACGCTACCACCTGCCTTGCTGGTGAGTTCATCAAAGCCTGGCACTCTCCAAGCAATTCCATCAACGGACACATTGACCTACAATCAGACTACGAACCCCTCAGAATCCAAATCAACCACACAGCCAACCGGAGGCAGCAACAGAGGTGGTATTCAGCAGGTTCTGACCGGTTCTGGAGAACCAGTAGCAGAAATTATGAGTAATTTGGAGAACTGGCAAATACCACCTCTGACTGGCCCCGCTTCCATCTATTCTCTGCCCCCCATTGAGTCCCAGCTGACTGGTTGGCTCTTCTTTGTTTGTCCTGAACAGGAGAATGGAGCTGGAAAGCAGGTTAGTGGGGTGGGGAGAGAATGGAGATTTTGCAGCATTCTTCCCCTGCCACGCCCACCAAGCCATGCCACGCCCACCAAGCCACACCCACAGAACCGGTAGTAAAAAAGATTTGAATCGTACCACTAGACAGCACCAACTCTCAACCAACCCACACAACCTCCCAACCACCAGTGCACCTCCCAATGACCCTCACCTGATGTAATCTCCTTCTCATAAGACCCATCACAAGACTCACTGATGATGTATCACTAGGCCCTCCCTTGACACACCCACACCTGAAGTCCTTATAAACAGAGGAACACTGACACAGACTTCCCCTAAACTCCGCTGAAGTTATTACCTAGCGTGGTAATGAAACATTTGGAAACCAACCCACAGGCTTGGAGAATGAACCTTCACTCTCATCGTACACCTGAGCTACAGATATTCGCCACTATTGCAATGTCCTGTATTTTTGTTCTGTTTGGTTTTATTGTACGCTAGGGCTGTCAAACTCGATTCTATTGAGGGCCGCATCGGGGTTATGTTTGACCTCGGGGGGCTGGGGTGGGCGTGACCAGCTCAATGTTACTCGTGTTGGGGTGCCTGTGGTGGCCCGAGCGCTCTGCCAGTGAAAATGGGCTCCTGAACTCAATTTTTGGCTGCAACAGCCTCCTGCAACCCTTTGCCAGTGAAAATGGAACAAAGAAGGACCACCCATGGCCCTCCCGACCTCGGTTTTCACTGGCAGAGGCACCATAAGCCAGTCTTTCACTGTTTCCAGGGCAGCTTAGTGGGCCAGATCTAAGCACCCCATGGGCAGGATCTGGCCCCCAGGCCTTGAGTTTGATACCCCCGTTGTACATCATCCAGAGTTGGTTCAAATTCAGGTCAGTGGTGGGATTCAAAATATTTTACTACTAGTTCTGTGGGCATGGCTTGGTGGGCGTGGCTTGGTGGGCATGGCAGGGGAAGGATACTGTAAAATCCCCATTCCCTCCCCACCCCACTAACCTGCTTTCCAGCTCCGTTCTCCTGTGCAGGGCAACCAAAGAAGAGCCAGCCAATCAGCTGGGACTCAGGAGGCAGAGAAGAGATGGGGGCAGGGCCAGTTAGAGGCAGTATTTGCTGGTTCTCCAAATGACTCAAAATTTCTGCTACCGGCTCTCCAGAATTGGTCAGAACCTGCTGAATACCACCTCTGATTCAGGTGATGCCTAAATTGAATTGATTTAATTCAGTTCAATTTGATTGATCAGCAAGTATCCAGAACTTTTGGATCTGTGCACAGGAAGCCCCATGTAGTGAACTGTTGAATTGCAATTAACTGCCTTCTTGCTCACAAACTTTCTGGCTGGATCTTTCTCGACCCAGACAGGCTGGGCATTGAGCAAATGGTCATTCTATCATACAAAGAGGACAACAGCATGACCTCATTATGTCTTTTGGAACATCCATTGGACCAGCCCTGGTATTTTTCTTTCATCACGACATGCTAGAAGAATTCAAAAAATTCTCAGATGCTCAGACATAATTTGTTCAAATGAGCCCCCACCTTTTTTAATCTTAGTATTTAATATCAATTGAGTATTTTCCTATATTATATCTCTTATATCTAAGAGCCGCAGTGGCACAGTGATCAGAATGCAGTACTGCAGGCTACTTCTGCTGAGTGCCAGCTGCCTGGAATTTGGTAGTTCAAATCTCACCAGGCTCAAGGTTGACTCAGCCTTTCATCCTTCCGATGTGGGTAAAATGAGGAGCCAGATTGTTGGGGGCAATAGGCTGATTCTGTAAACAGCTTAGAGAAGGGTGTAAAAGCACAGTGAAGTGATATGTAAGTCTAAATGCTATTGCTATTAATTCTAATCCATTTAAATCCAGAGGGCAGGGGAAATTGTGAATATGAGTCTTTTGTAAAAACAATAAAGGTGGAATATATGTATATGTAACATGTCTTTGTCAATAAAATAACAAAATGATTTTTGAAAAAAATAAAGAAAAATCATTCAAAGAATGACAAATACTTTGGGAAGGGAGAAACCTCCATATATAAGGCTAATTACTCCCCCTTTTCTTCCCTTCCTCAGTCCTGTCCTGCCCTATAAAGAAAATGGTAGGTTGTATTAAATTTGGCTAAGATGAGGTTCTGTCCCTTACAATCCTTAACGCAGTTGTTTGGTTTAGTATGTTATGTGAACCCAGCTGTGGAGAGGGACCATGATTGAATATATAGCCACAGCTCAAGGCTGCAAAAATCCAGATAACTGCTAGAAGGCAGCAAAGAGTAAGAATTGTCTATGTCTCTCTGTTGCCATCTGGTGGTTTTATAGAGTTCTGCAGCCCATATCTACCTAGTAGCCTTAGACCAGGGGTCGCCAACCTTTTGGACCTCAGGGACCACCAAACTCATAATTTTAAATTCTGTGGACCACTAATATGAATTTTGACTGACGATGGCTTGTTGGCGGTGATGGGAAAGTCAGTCCCATATTCCAGAGCTGCAGGAGTCACAGGACTGGCCCTTTGGTCATCCCAGAGCAGCTGCTCCTCCACCCGGGTGCACCAGCCTGCCATGGACTGGCGGAGCTGCTCCATGATGACCAGAGGGTCAGTCTTGTCATTACTGCAGTTCTGGAATATGGGACTGACTTTCCCAGCAACATCAGCAAGCCACCCCAGGGCAGATTTCCCTCCCATGCCATTGGTCTTGCCTTCCAGTTCCAGTTTGCGTGGCTCTACTCAAGGTAAGGTTTGCGCTCGACTGAAGGGTGGGGGCCAGTGGGTGGGTGGGCCATGTGAGCCTTGTGTTCCCTTGGAATCTGGATTAATTGCTTTGGGGGGGTGCTTTGGGAGGGGGCATTTCTCTGCGGACCACTAAAAATTTCTCATGGACCACCAGTGGTCCCTAGCCCACTGGTTGGCGACCACTGCCTCATAAAGCCCTAAAGCCATTTTTGTATGGCAAAAACCCAAGTTCATGTCTGCTCTTCCGCTTAAAAATCAGAAAGCAAATAACGGGAAAGATCCCATGGTTAAATTACTGGGCTAGAAGAACCAAAATCCTGATTGGGTAAAATCAGCTTTCAAGATTCTCATTCCTGACCTTGCCAAGAGAACATATTGTAAGTCAGTATTACAAAGCTGTCAGTAAATAAATGGCCCTATTCTGGTGTGATGCAGACAGCTGCACATCCTTTGCCGAGTAATTTCAGACTCCAAATGGACCACTATTTATAAGTTATTCATTTTTAGTAATCTGTCTTTATTTTCTCTGCAGAAATGCTGTGTTGCCGCTCATTATGTTCTGCTGGTATATTTTGAGATAGTATTTCACCATTCTGCTTCGATTATTGCCCAAACAATATTGTTGTTGAGTGATCTCTGTAAATATAGTGCAGTAAATCCTAGCTTTAGCTCTCTGAGAAAATTCCCCATTCAGTTCAGTGGAGTTGACACTTGAATAGCTACTTGCATTGGACTGCGCTGTAAGTGCAAAAATAAATACATTCATTTTTAGGTCCACCCTGAAGAGTTGCTTTCTATTATTATGGCGCATATATAGATCTTCAATTGCTCCAGTCTTTGGGTCAGAGTTTTTAAAGGGTTGAACTCAGCTCCAAAGAACTGTCTACAAAGCCTGAAAAATCAAATCACTGGCTCGAGTATCATAGGACTGGAAGGAACCTAAGAGGTCTTCTAATCAAACCTCCAACCTTATTACATTCCAGACAAATGGCTGCCCAAACTTTTCTTGAAGACCTCCAGTGATTCCAGGAGAAGACCTCCCACAATTCCAGGAGACAAGAGGAACACTGGAGGTTGGACTAGATGACCTATAAGGTCCCTTACCTGTTATATGTTATCTGATTCTCAGTCATCCAGGTCCTAGTTGTCCCAAAGATACTTTTCCAAAAAGGCAACTGGATTTTCTTGGTTTTTTTTCCTTGAAAACATTTCTCTTCTCATCCAAGAAGCTTCTTCAGAACTGAGGATGGTTAATTCCATAAGAGGCCTCCCTTTATCTTTGTCAACTAATTTTTAACAGAGTTTCATTATTCTTGCCTCCTTAAAAATTTGTATATTTCTTTAAAGTTTTAATTCCAACATTTTAACTATAACACATTAATTTTTATATACCATTTTATATGTTGATGTTTTATTCTACACCACCCGGAGTCCTTCTTTGAGAGAGAGGGGCAGTTCAGAAATGTGAAATATAAATAATGTGTTCAAAAAATGGGAAGGTTTTAAAATTATTTTCTTTAAAAAAAAAAAAAAAAAAGGAAACACCTATAGAAATCTATGACTCTTTCTGGGTGAAGACTTTCTCTACCTCCACCCAAAGAAAGATGGCTTTTATCGTGATGATGAGAAGAGGGACTGGTGAAGGCAGAGATCAGTCATTGGGAACAAAGGAAACTGCCTTGTATTAATAGGGACCATCAGTACATGAAGATCAGAACCCGATCAAGCTAAACATTGCCCCATGTTGTTCCAAGTTAGATCATTGATGGGCATAATTCCAAGTCAGAGAAAAGTTTGCTTTGTTCCATGTCAGACAATCAAGTTAATGCAGCAGTTTTAGATAGGATTCTTTCTGAATTCTCTTTCGAGAATTTTTGCATAGAAAATATCAGTTTTTTGGCAGAATTTTAGCTTTTTTTTTTTTTTAAGGGAGTAGGCACACAATTTCCTTGGAAGGGGACAAGACAGTGAAATTGTCCTCTTTTGTATTTATATGTACAGTAGGCGTGTGTATATGTGTGTGAGAGAGTGAGTGTAATATTTCATTTTTGCATCATAGCATTTTTGAAGCCTTCTCTATTTCTTGGCAGCATTGCATTGAAACAACTAACAGTGTAACCTGCTAAATGAGGTATGTTGCAAATCTATTAAATGCATTCATATGTCACTCTATGTTTGGTTGGTTTTAATCCCTGTTCTCTATTTCTTGTTTGCAATTCCACTTGCATTTTGCAAAACTAGAAAATAAATTTAGTAACTCAGTTAAATGTGTTCTATGCACCCAGTCATTGTCTTGCACTTGTCTTTGGATATAGTTATTCTTTGTAAACAAACCCAAAACCCACAAAGAGCTTTTGCATTCTCACTGAGTAGCAAAAGAAATAATACAGTAACTGCCTCCATGTCCAGTTAGGAACATTTTGAATTCATTTCAGCTAGAAAGAATATCTAGGCCTAACTTATATTTTTATACCATCTTGCTGACTTCCTACATGCTGTTTCTAAATACCAGCATCAAAGTTTGGAGAAAGAAAAAAGGTAAAGCAATGAAAGGGCTCCACCTATTGGCAGTGATAGCTATAACATATTTACTTATCCATTTTTGGAGATCTGATTCAGAATATCCATAGGAGCTCACAACAAAGGACAACCTTGTGTAGCAACCATGAATTGTGCATGCATCCGTGGGAAATAAATATTTCCATATTCACTAGGATTAACAACTCAGAATATATTTGGCTTATCCCCTTAGCCTGCAACCAATGCTATAATGAAACATCTAGAATATCATAATGGCTCCCTATTTTCCTAAGATATTGATTGGAAAAAACTCTGATGCTGGGAAACATTGAAGGGAAAAAGAAAAGAGGATGACAGAGGATGAGTTTGTTAGATAGTGTCATCAACACAATGAACATGAATTTGAATAAACCCTGGCTGACAAGGGAAGGACAAGGGTGCCTGGCATGTTATGGTTCATGGGGTCACAAGTCGGACATAACTTAGCAACTGAATAACAATTCCTAAAAAGATACTTGGATGTCCAAGTTGGGTCCAAGGCCCCAAGTCAGATCTTCAGATGGGCAACCCAATACTCCAGGTTCTGTTTGGGAATAATGATATCGGTGGAGGGAGAGAAATCTCAAAGAAACCTAGTCACATAGTTTTCTAAGCCATTTGTGATCCAAATGAAAGGAGATGCAGGAGATCCCTAATGACTGCCATTGTGAACAGGGGAAATAAATTGTCCTTTACTCAATAGCTAAAGAACAGCAAAGTCAGTGGCAAGGCTGTCTAACCCCACCCCCAACCCCATTTTAACCTATCCCAGAGCAAGTCATCACACTTCCTATTGCAGTTTTGACCAGCATCCTGTGGCCAAATGGCTCCTTGGAGTAAATTCAGGTCCAGGCAGAACCTTGGACAGCTCTCGGAACAATTGTCTTTCAGGCACAAGAACAACCAACAATCTATTTTGTTCACAAGCTTTGTTGACACAAAATACTCAGCCAAGATTTGTTTAAGAGCTCCGTTGATTGAAAAAGTGATAATACTGCAGTTTGCACACAATGCTAAGCCATAAGCCAGGGATCTTCAAATTTGACAGCTCTAAGACTTGTGGACTTCAACTCCCAGAATTCCTCCTCCAGCACGTTAATTCAGGAATTGTGGGAGTTGAAGTCCACAAGTCTTAAACTTTCTAAGTTTGAAGAGCCTTGCCATAAGCAGTGAGCCAAAAACTAAGTCAAAAGTAAGCATATCACACAATTGTTTAACATAAGGGTATAGAAGGTAGGGCCTAGCACCATCTTTCTTGCGGCCTCCAATGTCTCCACAGTGGGAGGGACCTTCCAATCAATAGTTTGTGTTTGCTGTGAAAAGTATAAGGGCCAAAATGGATGTTGTAAGCTTTAACATAGATTTAAGGGACTTGGTTAATTCCTTACAAATTCCAGTTCCCCACACACACACACACACACACACATGCACTAAAAATCAGCTAATTGTCCACATTAGGACCGTGAACTTCATTGAGACACCCAAGTGCAAGATGATTCTCAAGACAAGATAAGGCATCTAGCCTTCCATTTCACTTGACACATGAAACTCCCTAGGATAAGGGCACAAAGACTTTATAAACAGAAGGTGGACTAAAAGGAAATATTCTCAGATTCATAGTACTCTGTGCATGGAGATCGTCTAGCCACGATAATTTTTAGGAATTGAGGAAAATCAGGATTTTATATAACAAACAAATGGGAAAGGTTTCCTTCTATGTTGTTCCAAAATTGAGGAACACTCTCAGAACCACCTCAAACTGTGAGATAATAATAATAATAATAATAATAATAATAATAATAATAATAATAATAATAATAATAATAATAATAATAATAACCATCATCATCATCATCATAGGGTGTGGCAGTGCCTGGAGACAGCAGAAGAAAAGAGAAAGAATGGGAGAAGATAACAAAATACAAAGACCTACAAACAGAAATAGAACGACTCTGGCAAAGGCAAACAAGGGTAGTATCAATAGTAATAGGTGCCTTGGGTGCAGTCCCAAAACAACTGGAGCACCCTTTTAACATCATAGGCATTGACAAATTTGCCATCGGTCAATTGCAGAAGGTAGCTTTACTTGGAACAGCTTCCATCCTGCAGCAATGTCTGTAATACTATCTAACATCCAGATTTGCCTATCCCAGATCCTTGGCAAGGACTCCATAGGTAGACAAAAATGGCTGACTGTGATGATGGAGAAGAAGAAGAAGAAGAAGGAAAAGGAGAAGGAGAAGAAGATGATGATGTGGCAGTGCCTGGAGACAGAGAACAGAAGAGAAAGAACTGAAGATGATAACAAAATGCACAGATCTGCAAATAGAAATAGAAAACAAAGGTAATATCAATAGTAATAGGTGCCTTGGGGACAATCCCAAAACAGTTGGAGCATCCTTCAAACATCATCGGCATTGACAAACTCATCATTAGTCAATTACAAAAGGCAGCTTTACTCAGAATAATTTACATGTTGTGATGATACCTCTAACACCATCAGACCAAATATATCAGATGGTTATCTTGACATCTGCCTTTCCCAGGTCCTTGGGAAGGATTTGATAGGCAGCTAAAAATGCCAAATCCAGCCTGAACACCTGGCTGACTGTTTGATGAATCATAATAACAACCACACGGACACATTTAATAGTTAGGAAAGTTATATTTCTTGCACTTATGTTTTAATAATCCTATTTAATTCCTTTTATCTATTGTGACAACCTTGGTGGATGATTGCAGAAAAGCAGTACAGGTAGTTCTTGCCTTACAATGGTTTCATTTAATGACCATCTGAAGTTACGACAACACTGGAAAAAGGGACTTATGACCATTTTTCACGTTTACGACCACTGCAGCATCCCCCTAGTCACATGATCAAAATTCAGGCATTTGGCAACTGACTCATATTTATGACGGTTGTAGTGTCCCGGGGGGGTGTCACGTGATCCCGTTTTGTGTTTTTTTTGACAAGCGAAGTCAGTGGGGAAGCCGGATTCATTCAGCTATTATGTGACTAATTTAACAACTGCAGAGATTCACATAAAAACTGTGACAAGGAAGGTGGTAAACTTGAGACTTTCAAGAAGAGATTGGACTGCCATTTGTCAGAAATGGTGTAGGGTCTCCCGCTTGGGCAGGGGGTTCGACTAGATGACCTACAAGGTCCCTTCCAACTCTGATGATCTGTTATCTGTTATCTGGTAAAATGGGGCTAAACTCCCTTAACCAATGTCTCACTCAGCAATGGAAATTTTGCGCTCAGTTGCAGTCACAATTTAGAATACAACAACACAGTTGGACCTTAGAGGTCTTCTAATCCAATCACCTCCTTAGGCAGGAAACCTTATAGCAGTGATGGCTAAGCTTTTGGGGCTCCTGTGCCAAAAATTGCACGCGCGTTAGCACATGTGCACTCTCGGGCCAGCATTCATAATGCAATGTGTGCGTCCCACTGAACCCTTCGCATGCATGCGCAAACACCCCAACAACAACAAAACCCCTCCACCTACACTGTGCCTCACGGCTGATTTTTCAGCTGGTTTGAGAGCCTTTTTCGGCCTCCTGGGGGCTTGGAAAAAGCCTCTGCGAGGCTTTTCAGGACGAATAACAGGACCATTTTGTCACTTCTGGTATTACAGGAAGTGATGAAACGGGCCTATTCGACCTGAAAAGCCTTGCAGAGGCTTTTTCCAAGCCCCTGGGAGGCTGAAAAAGGCCTGAAACCAGCAGGAAAATCAGCTGTAAGGTATCAGCTGTAAGCACAAATGGTTATCTAATCTGTTCTTTAAAAACCCAGCTTCTGGAGGCAAGTTGTTCCACTGATTAATTGTTCTAGGAAATTTGTCCTTATTTCTAGGTTGCTTCTCTCCTTGATTAGTTTCCCCACCCATTGTCCTGCCCTCAGGTGCTTTGGAGAATAGCTTGACTGCCTCTTCTTTGTGTCAACCCCTGGGATATTGGAAGACTGTTACAATGTCATCCTTGGTACTTCTTCTTATTAAGTCGAGCACTACCTGTTTAGCAATATTAGTAACAAAGGAATAGACTTCCAAATACTCTTTTTTATACACAGGTAGATGGCTTTTCTTTTCTCTGCCTTTGTTGTTACACACCTCCCTACCCCATCATTACAACACAATAGTTGTTGACCACCAAAAATGCAGCATTGCCAAAACATGGAAAAAGACAAACCATGGAAAATACAAACATGGAAAATTATAAACATTTGGTTAAGGCATTTGTTAATGAAGCAGCGGAAAAGTGATTAATGGAGATTTTTATTGTGCTGGAGGAGGTATGAGTAGACTGCATGAGGCATTTGAAAGCTTCGGTTTGAAGGAAGGGTAATGACAGAAGCTGAAATAAAGCTTAGGATCTGTCTTTCTCCTTTGTCTGATATCAGATTCTTAGTCCATCAAGACCCAAGATTAACAGGCCTTTATCAGCTTTTATAAACAAGCATTAAGTAGTCCCAAAGGCAAATTCAAAAAGGCAACTGGACTATTTTCAGTTCTGAGGTAGCATCTTGGATGGGAAAAAAAAATCCTCCATTGTTGAAAGCTTTTAAAGAGAGACTAAACAGCCATGTGTCTGAAATGGCATAGATGTCAACGTTCCAAGTAATACCCCCAACGCAAACAGAATTCCAAGGCAAGTTGGCTCCTCAAAGAACAGTTCTATTAGGAGATATCATCTTGGCACAAGGTGGTGGAAAGCCAACTCTGAGGATTCCCTCACTTTTCACCTCATTAAAAGTGAAAGATACCGGTTTCCCCAAACAATAAATCACATTGTCCGATCAGGCCATGGGCTGGTTGCCTGGTTATTCCTTTCCTCCTCCTCTGGCCAGCCGGCAATGGAACATCCTTGACTCATCAGAGAATTATTTTGTTTTGGCTACAAAACCCCATCTATCTCTACCCCTTTTCAGCTCCAAGCTGTGTAAGCCGGAAGCCATGCGAAAAGAAATCCAGATAGAAAAAGTACAGAAAAGAAAATGGCCAGGTCAACTTCAGGGTTGACAAATAGGTTCTTCTGCTCAAGCAGAGAGTTGGACTAGAAGACCTCCAAGGTCCCTTCCAACTCTGTTATTCTATGTTCTATGAGAAGCAAAACATTTTCAAGGGGAAAAAATCAAGAAAGTACAGCCTCCTTTTGAAAAGTATCTTTGGGACAACCATGACCTGGACCATAGAGAATATCCACAGATAAGCACTAAGTGGGTTCCTTTACAGTTTCTAAAACCTGAAGGATGGGGCATTTCACCTTATATCCCTATATCATTATCTCTGCCAGCCAAAGGTTTGTGGTATTCTGAAAACCATGACTATAATGATCAGGGATGGGATTCTACCAGTTTGCACCTATTCTCTAGAACTGGTTAACATTCTAAGCAGTTCAGAGAACTGGTTGTTAGAAGAAATTACTGGCCTAATCCTGTAAGGAAGGCAGGAAGGAAACATTCTGGTGTTGCTTACAGAAACTGCCTCTCTGTTAACTCTTATTACATTCTTGGCAGGACTAGACTTACTGTCTCGGGAACTTCTCTGGAGTTTTTTCCCCTCCTTTGCTGGTACTTTGCTTGTGTGGAGTGACCATTCAAAGTTACAATGGTACTAAAAAAAGTGACTTATGACCATTTTTCACGCTTACAACTGTTGCAGCATCCCCACAGTCATGAGTGGCCAGGCGAGGAGATGCATGCCTCAATGTGAGTGATATTGAGTTGGCCATGCCCAGCCAATAACATGACCACCAAGCCATGCCCACCAACTAAGCCACACCCACAGAACCGGTTATTAAAAAATTTGAATCCCACCCTTGATAATGATGCTCTGTGATAGAATCATAGAGTTGGAAGGAGTCATTTAGACCTGAGAATCCAACTATCTACCCAGTGCATGAATACTGCTCACCCTTGACTTTCAAAGCTCCAATCATCTTTCCACATTTGACTTCAAGTGGTTGGATTAAAAACAAAAGAAGAATATATTTTTTGTCCTTTAAATTCACACACAGCAAAGTAGCTGTCAGCATTCCAGGAAAACAAACTCCAACAGCAAAACTCCGAGGCAGGCATTTTCTCAAAGTACCATTTTATTAGAGCTGTCATGCTGGCACCTCTGGGAAAACCCAAATCTGAAAGTTCTGGGTTTTTCCCCTAATAATTAAAAAATTACAAACCCACCCCCTGCACCCATTGTTCCATCACATGCCCCAATCACCATCTGTTCCAACTTGAGACATCTCTTCAACCACTCCTCTACCAGGTGCAGGAATAACATGATCTTGATTTTAAAGAAGAATTCTATATAGTTCCATTCACAAGAACTACATACACTCCATAAAATCCCCCCTCCCAAATTCCCAAGCTCAAGAATGTGGCAGCATGGAAGCTTCTGGTACTAATACGTCTTTCAAAGGTGACAGCAGCAAGTAGAATATTGTTATAAACCACCCAGAGTTGATTGTGTTGCTTAAGGCAATCATATCAATAATAAATAAATAAGTAAATAAATTAAAATTTGTCTAGGATTTGAAGGCTAAAACATATGAAGAACTGCTGCAGGAATTGGGTATGTCAAAATTTAATGAAATGGATTGAGATGACATGATAGCCATGTTCTAATATCAAAGGGGCTGCCACAGAAAAGAGAGGGCCAACCTATTCTCCAAAGCTGAAGGCAGGACAAGAAGCAATGGATGAAAACTATCCAAGGAAAGAACCAACCTAGAAATAAGGAAATTTCCTGACAGTTAGAAGAATTAATCAATGGAAAGACTTGCCTTCAGAAGTTGTGAATGCTCCAACATTGGGGGTTTTTAAGAAGAGATTGGATAACCATTTGTCTGAAATGGTATAGGGTTTTCTGCCTAAGCAGGGGGTTGGACTAGAAGACCTCCAAGGTCCCTTCCAACTCTATTATTCTGTTATTTTCTGTGGTCTCCTTCTCTTTAAGGAAGAATTTCTGCTCAGGGAATCTCCCTAAAACAGAGGTCTACTATCTTAAAGTCTACTAACTTTAAGACTTGTGGACCTCAACTCTCAGCCTAACTGACTGAGGAATTCTGGGAGTTGAAGTCCACAAGTCTTAAAGTTGCCAAGTTTGGGGAGCCCTACCCTACAATTTTGCAACACTGGTGATGAACCGTAGAGATGATCATGCAGTGTGGACCACATAACTCTGGTTACCCATCTAGCAAAGCTATAAATAGCCCACAGATGCTCTTTTCTTTTTTTCTTGTCTTTTCTTTTTTTAAACTCCTTAGCATAATACACAAATTTAGAAAATGTTCCCATTTTAGCAGTATTTTATCAGAGTCCCAATCCTTTGGAATGAACCACCCACCAAATTCTTTCGTAATGTCATCGATGACCCTAAGTTGTTTCTTGCGGAATGTCAACTCATTTGCTCGTGCTTGACATACTTCTGCAAGGTACCAGGCTGAGAGGGAGAAGGCAGCTTATTTTCAACATGTAGAAAGGGATGCAGTGGGGTGGGAGGAAGGCAAGGAGGGAAGGAAGGAAGGCCAATCCGTGGAAAGCTACAGAACCTAATCATTCTTAATGACTGATGCTTTTCCTCCGGTCCCTGTTAATGCTTCAGGGTTGTGTTTAATTTAGATCCTATCATGTCAAGAATCACGCACCCCACAAAGGACGTCAGGGAGAAATTAAGCAATTTCCCTTCTCTTTGGAGTCCAGATAGTTTAGGTCATAATTCCTCACCAAGTCATTTTTGTTCAAAATTAAATAAATGCCTCTAATTAAAAAAACAAAAGGAAAACACACAAAGGCACAAACACATGTTATATATTCCTGATGTTTTGCAGAAGTTCTTTTTCTTTTTTTAAAGGAAAAGAAAAATGCCCTCCTTCATTTTCAGCAGTTTTATCGAAAGCCCTTGGGGGGGGACAAAGGGATTACATAGATAAGGAATCAATTGCTATTAGTACCAGTCTGTGGAGTTCCATTTCTTAGATATTCTGGTACAATGTGTCATTTTTAATATTTCAGAGAGGGAAGGTGACACTTTTGAGACAAAAAGCAAGATGCTAACCTGCACATTGGCCTTTAACTATTGCTGTTGTTTTAACCGTTTAGTCATGTCCGACTCTTGGTGACTTTATAGGATGTGGTCTCCATGCTACCCTATCAAGCACAGCTTCTTTCAATTCTTGGATGTTCACCTTTGTATCAGATTTGATGTTATCAAGCCAACGAGATCTTTGTTTGCCCCTTCCTCTTCTTCCACCATTTCTAGCATCACCTCTATGGAGATTCTCAGTCATCCAGGTCATGGTTGTCCCAAAGGTGCTTTTTCAAGAGGCAACTGGACTTTCTTTGTTTTTCCTTGAAGGCGTTTCATTCAGAGGTGATATTCAGCCAGTTCTGACAGATTCTGGAGAACCGGTAGCTGAAATTTTGAGTAGTTCGGAGAACTGGCAAATCCCACCTCTGACTGGCCCAGCCCCCATCTCTTCTCTGCCTCCCATTTAGTCCCAGCTAATCGGCTGGGTCTTCTTTTGCTTCCTTGCACAGGAGAACGGAGCTGGAAAGCAGGTTAGTGTTGTGGTTAGCCAGCAGCAGGTGCAGATGGCTGAGGAGAGCAAGGACTCTGATGAGGGGCCAGGACCATTAGGGAGTGGACTACTGCCTTCAGAGATTGTGGGGGAGCAGTGATGAGGAGGTTCCCGAGGAGCCTGTGCCAAGTGCGCGTGCACACAGGATTGATCCTAGAAGAGAGCAGTTACAGCAACACGGGCGACTCGGGAGTAAGGCTGCAAGGTAGTGGCCCCTCTCTCAAGGGGATAAAAGCCAGGTTTGGAAAAGCGTTCTTTGCAGACAGCAAAGAAGCTCTGAAGCTCAACTTGTGGACATCTTCGTTCGTGTTTGGAGAATCTTGTAAATTAGTTCTTATCTCTGGGTTTTTGGCAGCATTGATGAATACCTTGGCAAGGCTCTTTCTTGTTGGAGCTAATTAGGGGAAAGCAGCCTTTTATCTGTAAAGGAACAGAATTTGTTATTAAACCTTAAAAGGTGGGGGCTGCTGCCTTTGCTGTGTTTGCTCTTTGGGAACCCTGTTGGGTCAGAACAGTTAGTGGGTTGGGGAGGGAATGGGGATTTTGCAGTAACCTTCCCCCAGGAGTGGGGTGGGAATGCAGATTTTACAGTATCCTTCCCCTGCCATGCCCACCAAGCCACACCCACTGAAAAAAATTTGAATCTCATCACTGGTTTCAGAGCTGAAGAAGCAAAAAAAAATTGAATCTCATCACTGGTTTCAGAGCTGAGGAAGCAAAAAAAAATTGAGTCTCATCACTGGTTTCAGAACTTGAAGAAGCTTCCTGGATGAGAAGCAAAACGTCTTCAAAGGAAAACGAGAAAGTCCATTTGCCTCTTGAAAAAGCATCTCTGGGACATTCATAGCATCATTGCCTTCTCCAATGAGTTTGCACGCATGCCATGGCCAAAGTAAATCAGAGGTAGTTTTATGATTTTAGCTTCAAGTGAAGTGTCTGATTTTATATGATTTAACACTTCTCTGTTAGTTACTCAAGCTGTCCATGGTATACGCAATAATTTATGCCAGCACCACAGTTCAAAGGCACCAATTCTTCTTGGCTATTAACACTATTTTACTTGTAAGGGGAAAATAAAATAGATGGCAACCAATGTGACTCCAGATTCACTCTCCCCAAACCATCTCAAAACAGTTCATGGATCAGAATAGATTCCCCAAATCCTGGAGCCTCCTCACTTCCACAAGGAGTAAAACAATTTCCCTGGGGGGAAAACCCATAAAAATAAAATCAGACAGCCAAGATTATATCCTTAAAAAGAATGGCAGAATCACAATGGAAATCATATCATAGGTATCCCGCAACTTACAAACACAGCCGGGCCCAAAATTTTGATTGCTAAGCAAGATAGTCGTCAAATGAGTTTTGTCCCATTTTATGACCTTTCTTGCCAGAGTTATTAAGTGAATCACTGCAGCTGTTAAGTTAACAACCAGGTTGTGAAGTGAATCCGGCCTCCCCCTCGACTTTTCTTGTCAGAAGGGCGCAAAAGGGGATCATGTCACATCAACGGCCTTAAATATATGTCAGTTGCCAAGTGTGTGAATGTTGATCACCTGACCATGGGGAATGCTATGACTGTCGTAAGTGAAAGACCAGTCTGAAATCCATTTTTTTTTCCCCCAGGGTTGTAACTTCAAAACCGTGGTGCTATTCTACCGATTCAGCCTGGTTCTGCTGAGCTGGTAACACCAAAGATCAGCTGAGATCGAACCGGTTCTCACCACTGCTCTGCTGTTGGTCCCACCCGCCTGCCCGGGCTCCCCTATTGACCTTTATTTCCTGCTTTTGAAGCGCAGCTGCTTTGTACGGCACAGCAATTGCTGCACGGCAGCTGCTGAAGTGACCGGGAGAGTGCAGGATTGCAAGAGGAGAGTAGGAAAGCCTCTGTGCATGTGCAAAGTGTGTGTGCACACGCCAAGCACACCCACCAAGCCATGCCTAACGAACCAGTAGTAAACCCCTTTGAAACCCACTATTGCTTCAAACAGTCATTAAACAAATGGTTGTAAATCTACACCTCCCTATATACCGAAGCACACAGTCCAACCATCCCAGATGACCATTCTGAGGCATACGTCCAACTGTACTGCCTGAGGAATTGTAGTACGTTCCCTGGTTGTACAGCCACAGACACATCCATATAATTTCACAAAGCTGAGTGCAATTCAAGAGTGAGGAAGCTCAGTTTGAATTCCGAATTAGAACATTAAAGAGCTCAAATTCTCACTCGGCCACAAAGTTCTCTGGGTGATTTGGGGACAATCTGTGACGTTCAGTTCCGTCTACCTCATGGCATTGCTAAGAGGATATAATAAGGGAAGAAAAACCATGTGGGTTGCTTTGAACTGCTCCAAGAAAGGCATTAATTGATTAACTATAAAAAGTAGGCATATCCTCACACAAATGGCGTACAGGAAGCACCTGGCCATACCAACAGCTTATTCAAACCGCAGACTAGGCTAAAACAAAAACAAAAAAAAGAGGCTGAGTAATCTCTGCACTTTTGGAAGGCCAAGCATCGTAGAAGAAATGGCATTGTGATAAGCCAGAATGAAGGCTTCCTGGTTTTGGGTTGTGTGTGTTTTGGGAATCCAGATGTAAATCTTGCGTCCAAATTTGCAATGATTTCATAGTCCGTTCAACCCATGGGAAAAAAAATCTCAGCTTCCCACAAAGATGATAGCAGGGAGATCAGGCTGTCCAGATTCCTGTCTCCATCTGCTGGCCGACTTTGGCCACTTCATTGAAGGACACTTTCTTTTTTGAGATCTTTCCTCCTTTCGGGGAATTTTAGGGGACGAAAATAAAGCAGGCACTGTTTTCCGTTTGCATCTCTATTATATTTTTCCTCTCCCCCCTCCCTCCCTCCCTCCCTCGATCAATCAATCCATCCATCTCCCTTCTTCCCTCTCCCTCCCTCCTCCCCCCTCTCGCTCTCTCCCTCCCTCTTTCTCTCTCCCCCCTTTAGGGAAAAGAGGAAGAGATAGATCTAATCAGAGGTGGGCTTCAAAAATTTTAGCAAAGGGTTCTCTGCCCAGTTGCTGGGTGGGCGTGGCCATGGTGGGCGTGGCCTAGTTGGCCTCCTGCACCGTGGCCGGGGAGGTGTTTTTGCCCTCCCTGGCTCTGTAGGCTTTCTTTGAGCCTCCGGGAGGGTGAAAACGGTCTCCCCGGGCTCCGGGGATTCTCTGAAAGCCGGAAACGTACCCATTTCCAGCCTTCCTGAACTTCTGGGAGGACCATTTTTCACCCTCCCTGAGCCTCCGTGAGTGTCCTGCACTTACCTGCATTCAAAACAGGGCACGTGGGGACTCAGGGGAGGGGAGGGGTGGGCGGGGCCAGCCAAGAGTGGGATTTGGAGGTTGTCTGAACTGCACAGAATCTTAGCGATGGGCTCTCCCGAATCCCTGCGAAGCGGTTCTCCCAGTCAACAGCTTAAATCTTTAGATCAAGCAAGGGTTGCAGATTAGATCCATTATCATATTCAGTAGATAGCGTAGTACCTGCAAGATGTGGTCATAGCAACAGCAATCACACTTAGACTTATATACTGCTTTACAGTGCTTCACAGCCCTCACTAAGAGGTTTACAGAGTCAGCCTCTTTCCCTCAACAATCCGGGTTCTCATTTTACCTACCTTGGAAGGATGAGTCAACCTTGAGCTGGTCAGGATCAAGCTCCTGGCTGCTGGGCAGAGTTAGCCTCCAATATTGCATTCTAACCACTGTGTACCAAGGAAGGAAGGAAGGAAGGAAGGAAGGAAGGAAGGAAGGAAGGAAGGAAGGAAGGAAGGAAGGAAGGAAGGAAGGAAGGAAGGAAGGAAGGAAGGAATAATAGCAATAGCACTTATATACCACTTCACAACCGGTTAGCCTTCTCTAACCGGTTTACAGAGTCGGCCTATTGCTCTCAACAGTCTGGATCCTCATTTTACCCACCTCGGAAGGATGGAAGGCTGAGTTAACCTCTTTTTTTTTTTGCAAGTTTTATTGGTTTTTAAAGACAAACAAAAACAAACAAAACATAAAAACATCCAGCTTTCTTTGATAAATATACAAACAGTGTGTCGGTTGGTTTACAAATTTTTTGTGCATCCATTTCATAGTCTCTATTACAGTTACATTGCATAATAACTCATATTATCAATCAAAAATTGAATACCCTAGTATCACTATTAAACAATCATTTGACTGTAATTTTGTTCATTCATACTTTGCGAGATAACTATAATTTACTTAGTTTATTTTATAACGATTCATATAATCCTCCCAAATCTATCCTAAAAACATTTTATAAATATAATAACAAAAAAAGAAAAGAAATACATCTTTATATATTCATTACTTTCTAAAATTCTACATATTCTATTATTGTATTTTATTATCTAACCATTGATAGAAAAGGACCCAATTTATGAAGGCTGAGTTAACCTTGAGCCGGTGAAATTTGAACTGTTGAACTGCAGCCAGCAGCCAGCAGAAGTAGCCTGCAGTACTGCACTCAAACCACCGCACCACCGTGGCTCATGTCATGGATCTAACTCCTAACCTTCTGGTTAAGACACCAGGTTAGAAAGCAGGAGAGGATGAGTTCTAGCCCCATCTTAGCCAAGAAAGCCAGCTGAGTGATCCCTCAGCCCAACTCTCCTACCAGGCTCATTGGTGTAGGAAAAAAGAAATGGAGGAAGGTGTGTTGGGATATGTCCACCACCACTTTATTTGTAAAATACAAATCAATAAATAAAATCTTAGTTTGCCCATATGGGGGTCAATCTTTGTGACAAGACAAAGCACCTCATTTGTACATCCTTGTACAAATGTTGTACTTTTTCAGACCCACCAACATGAACCAGAATGATGTTGAGTCTAATACATCCTTGGCACCCTTTCATTTTGACCAAATACACACCTGGACATAGACAGTGCATTTCACACAAAATTCTGGTGCTGATACGCAAACTATTAAACATAGTGTAAAATTCTGGATCCCGTCCATTCCAATGTTCCTAATCAATTGTAAGTGGAAAGATGCAAGGTAGACAAGGATGGAGAAAGGCATATATCACCGACTTGAAATACGTCGGTGGGTTTTTTTTAAAATTTAGAACACAATGTATTTACTAATGGCGGACTTCCCGGCTTATCTGATTCTTAGGCTGCCTCCCTGTTCAGAAAACCCGGCTAGCGTATTCTTTCAAATGCAAATGAAATAAATGAACTGTTCAATAAAATATAGTGAAACGAAACATGCCAAAGCTTTAAAGTGAAAGCTTTGTAGATCTTCTTCAAAGCAATCTCTTCGTAAGACACCCACCCAGTGAAACCGAGAAGCAGAGTAACTTGGTTATGATGAGCTCTTCATCACTGGAGGTTTTTAAGAAGAAATTAGACAACTACTTATCTGAAATAGTATAGGTTCTCCTGCTTGAGCAGGGGGTTGGACTAGAAGACCTCCAAAGTCCCTTCCAGCTTTATTCTGTTCTATTCTGATTTGCTTTTTCCTCCAAACGGAGCAGGGTTTGAATTGTGCAGTACCCACGGAGGCCACAAAGCGGCAAACTTGCAAAAAAATAAAAGAAACCCCCTCTAAAAGTATTAATTCCGACTGCTGCACCCGTTGTTATCAGAATGTAGAGATGGTATCTATATCCTGCCAACAGGGAAAGTTGGGCTTTATAAGCAGGAAAATTGAACTGTTTCGTGGGAGAAATTCCATTTATGAAAAACTTAATAAAGCTGCACAAAGAACAGGAAGGGGTCAAGCTATTCTCCAAAGCACCAGAGGGCAGGAGAAGAAAGAAGGGATGGAAACTAATCAAGGAGAGAAGCAACCTGGGATTGAGGAGGAATTTCCTGACAGTGAGGACAATTAACCAGTGTAAGGGCTTGCCACCAGAAACAGTGGGCGCTTCATCACTGGAGGTTTTTAAGAGGAGATTGAACGGTCACTTGTCAGAAATAGTATAGGTTCTCCTGCTTGAGCAGGGGGTTGGACTAGAAGACCTCCAAGGTCCCTTCCATATTCTATTCTGTTCTGTTCTGTTCTGTTCTATTCTGTTCTGTTCTATTCTATTGTGTTATTATGTTCTATTCTATTCTAGTCTGTTATTCTATTCTGTTCTATTCTGTTCTGTTCTATTCTGTTATTCTGTTCTATTCTATTCTATTCTGTTATTCTGTTCTATTCTGTTCTTTCATTCTATTCTATTCTATTCTATTCTGTTATTCTGTTCTATTCTATTCTAGTCTGTTGTATTCTATTCTGTTCTGTTCTGTTCTATTCTATTCTGTTATTCTGTTCTATTCTATTCTATTCTGTTATTCTGTTCTATTCTGTTCTTTCATTCTATTCTATTCTATTCTATTCT
The DNA here is from genome assembly GCF_049901715.1 of Pseudonaja textilis. NCBI lineage: Eukaryota > Metazoa > Chordata > Lepidosauria > Squamata > Elapidae > Pseudonaja > Pseudonaja textilis. The sequence goes on along the minus strand of NC_141998.1, from coordinate 6,787,944 downwards.
ATTCTATTCTGTTCTGTTCTATTCTATTCTATTCTGCTATTCTGTTCTGTTCTATTCTATTCTGTTCTGTTCTATTCTATTCTGTTATTCTATTCTATTCTTTCCTTCTATTCTGTTCTGTTCTGTTCTATTCTATTCTCCTTCTATTCTATTCTATTCTGTTCTGTTCTGTTCTATTCTTTCCTTCTATTCTGTTCTATTCTATTCTATTCTTTCCTTCTATTCTTTCCTTCTATTCTATTCTGTTCTGTTCTGTTCTGTTCTGTTCTATTCTATTCTATTCTATTCTATTCTATTCTATTCTATTCTATTCTATTCTATTCCATTCCATTCCATTCCATTCTTTCCTTCTATTCTATTCTATTCTATTCTATTCTATTCTATTCTATTCTATTCTATTCTATTCTATTCTATTCTATTTGGTTCTATTCTATTCTATTCTATTCTATTCTATTCTATTCATTGACTTACTACCATAATTGAGCCAAAAAATTTATATTACTGAACAAGAGCGTTGTTAAGTGAATGTCAGCTTTGGAAGCCATATTGAGATTCGTTGCTCCCACGCTGCCTCAAGCCTGAGAAAGTCGGAGTGGGGAAATTCAACTGAGTAGCTCTAAGTAGACAAAATGAAATTATTTTGTCAGTTCAAGGTCATTGAGTATGGTGCAGAAGGAAATAAGGATTTTACTTTAGGGCGGATCGTGACTGCGCCACGTGATGTGATGAGGGCCAAGTGGGGATGGATTTGTAGTTTGAATATTGCAAGGAAGTCAGTGCCAGTTGCTATCCAAATAAAGCAGTCTTTGAGAGATGTCTGTCTTGGAGTTATTGCCTGGAAAGGAGGATTGCTGGAATGCTGGCATGGAGTTTAAGCTCATTTGTGAGCTTTCTTCCCACCAGTGAATCACTGCCGTTGTTAAGTTAGCAACACAATTCTTAAAGGAATCTGGCTTCCCCCTTGACTTGGCTTGTCAGAGGGATGATCCTATGACCTGCAGATGTCATAAAACATGCCAGTGGGCAAGCAACTGAATTTTGATCACGTGACTCACAGGGATGCTGCACCCAAATTTTGTTCCAGTGACAGTGGGACTGCTGCAACTGTCATAAGTATGAAAAGCAGTCATAAGCCACTTTTTCCGGTGACATGGTAACTTCGAACAGTTACTGAAGGAATGGTTGTCAGAGGTGGTATTCAGCCGGTTCTGACCAGTTCTGGACCGGTAGCAGAAATTTTGAGTAGTTCGGAGAACCAGCAAATACCACCTCTGACTGGCCCTCATCTATTCTTTGCCTCCCATCGAGTCCCAGCTGATCGGCTGTGTCTTCTTTGGTTGCCCTGCACAGGAGAACGGAGCTGGAAAGCAGGTTAGTGGGGTGGGGAGGGAATGGGGATTTTGCAGTACCCTTCTCCTGCCACGCCCACCAAGCCACGCCCGGTAGTAAAAACATTTGAATCCCACCACTGATGGTTGTAGTCAAGTCCCACCCATATTCGTTCATACAACCAATGGAGAAAATACATGAACTAATATTCTTTCTATAAAACACACACACACACACACACACACACACACACACACATGCACTGAAGCCCTGTAGGGAATTATTTCTTGCAACCTTCTAGCTTTTGTCCTTTCTCCAAATGGGATGCTTTGTGTTCCAGTCTTGGACAATGTAGAGAGCAAAATAATCTCAGAACAGATTAACAGAGTTGGAAGGGACCTTGTAGGTCACCTAGTCCAACCCACACACCCAAGCAAGGAGACCCTACACCATTTCTGACAGATGGCAGTCCTATCTCTTCTTGAAAACTTCCAGTGATGAAGCTCCCACAACTTCAGAAGGCAATTTCTGTTCCATTAGTTGAATGTTCTCACTTATAGAAAATTGCTCCTTATTTCCAGATTGAATCTCTCCCTTGTTCAGTTTCCATCCATTATTCCTTATCTGGCCTTGGGTGCTTTGGAGAATAGCTTGACCCCTTCACCCTCCCTGTGGCCTCTCCTCAAATATTGGAATATTACTATCCTGTCTCCCCTGGTCCTTCTCTTCACTAGACTAGCCAGGCCCAGTTCCTGCAACTGTTCACATTCACAGCATTTCTAAAGCAAGCTACCTCATCTGTCAAGCTGTCTCTTTCTTTCCTAAAATTGGCCAATTACCTATTTTACAACTGCCTTTAAGGCTAGACAGCTTCCCAAACCAGCTTATTAATAAGAGCATGCATTTCAAGAATTGCAAACAGTAGTCAAATCCTCCAAGATAACCCTCCAAGGCAGTTTGAACATTATGACCAAAGATGCTGAACGCCAAGGGCCTCCCATCCATCCCAAGATTGAAATCTCGTAGGCCAGCTTGGAAAACAGCTATTCACTTAACGCCTGCCTAGTTTAACCCCGAGAATGCCTGGAGAGAGGAATGGCCCACGGTACCTTCTGGTGGCCTGACCATTAGTGATCCCTCTACCAAAGCATCTGGTTTTGACCGGCCTCCTTTGCCTGGTCAAAATTGAACAGAATTAGGTGTGATACTGGAAGAAGTTCCTTTGCTCTGTATCCTTGGGGATGGAAAGATTCCCCTTGTTGTGACTGTGGTGCTGATATGCAAACTGTTAAACGTTTCGTGCCTTTCCTAGGAACCTGTGAGCTCTGAGGGGCTGGCATACATGTACTCATTCTCCTGAGCATCAGGGGTGCATGCATGCCGCTTGAAGAAATAAGAGCTGCACAAACACACATGCTTGCCGGCCACTTGCAGGAACCATCCCCTCCCTCCTCCCTCCCACCCATCAATCCACAAAGCCAGAAACGTTGTGGAATTCTGCCCTAGAAGATCTAACACAAAGCAACCGCCAGAGGCGATCGCCATGGGGCATCCAATTATGAGGACACTGCCATGCCCCCCTTGAAGTTTTAATATAATTATGTGGATTGTGTGGACATGCTTAGCAATAGCAATAGCACTTAGACTTATATACCACTTCACAATGCTTTCACAGCCCTCTGTAAGTGGTTTACAGAGTCAGCCTATGCCCCCCTCAACAATCTGGGTCCTCATTTTACCCACCTTAGGGAGAATCGAACTTCCTGGCTGTGAGCAGAGTTAGCCTGCAATACAGCATTCTAACCGCTGCACCAACACTCCTTCCTTCCTTCCTTCCTTCCTTCTTTCCTTCCCAAGCAATACTACTTAGACTTTTATACCACTTCACAGTGCTTTACAGACCTCTCTAAGTGGTTTACAGTCAGCATACTGCTCCTAACAATCCAAGGTTGGAAAAATGAGGATGGAAGGCTGAGTCAACCTTGAGACAGTCAGGACCGAACTCCTGGAGGTGGGCAGAATTAGCCTGCAATATTGCATTCTAACCACTGTGCCACCAGTGCCTTCCCTTCCTTCCTTCCTTCCTAGACTTACACACCACTTCACAGTGCTCTACAGCCCTCTTTAAGCAGTTTATAGTGTCAGCCTCTTGCCTCCAGCAATCTAGGTCCTCATCTGACTGACCTCAGAAGGATGGAAGTCTGAAATCAACCTTGAGCCAGTCAGGATCAAACTCCTGGCAGTGAGTGAGCAGTATCAGCCTGCAATACTGCATTTTAACCACTGCGCCACCACAGCTCATTTACTCCTCTTTTGTCAGGTTCTCATCATACACTAAATAAATGAGCATGAATATCCATGGAGGAAGCATAGAGGAGAATTGCAAAAAGTGTGATGTCACAATGCAACTTATGTATCTGGCATTCATTTCAGGATAAAGGGGTTTGCCAGTTATGGTCAAAACGTTAAGAAGGTCCAGACATAAAAACTGCATCTTTGTGGCTACCATTGATTCCTTTGACCATGCCCTACAGACTACCCTTATCAAGGTACAAGTACATAGTCCGGGTTTGTATTATAACATTCAAAGCACATTTTAACACATTCCAACATCCCAGTTTGGTACCAGATGCTAAATAAAATATCACAGACAAAACCAAACCAAACCAATAAAACTTTTCCAGAAGAAAACTAAAGAAAGAAGAAAATGAAATGTTATGGCCTACTTCCTTTCAAAGTGGCTGTGTTTGGGCCAGGTGGAGCTCTAATTTGCAAAAGGGGGGATGAGGGGGGAATCACGCATGCATGCGCAGAGATGCATGGCGTGCAAGGGGGGTCATGCATGCATGCACAGGGGGCATAGGGGGGAACAGCACGCAATTATCAGCACGGGAGCCAAAAAAAGGTTAGCCACCACTGTCCTACACCATTTCAGACAAATATTTTATCCAATCTCTTCTTAAACACTTCCAGTGTTGGAGCATTCACAACTTCTAGAGGCAAGTTGTTCTACTGATTACTTGTTCTCCCTGTCAGGAAAGTCCTCCTTAGTTCTAGGTTGCTTCTCTCCTTGATCAGTTTCCACCCGTTGCTTCTTGTCTACCTGATAGACGACTCCATCAGAGAAACCCGTAACTCTAGAATCTATGTATCCCTCCAACAAAACAGCTTGGCAGCCATTGCTGGAGGTCTCGAGTTGATCCTTTCACTGTCCCAAACTGAACTGCTTCTGTTGGGGTGTTAGAAGGTCATTTCCCATAGGCGTAGAGCAAACATTAACAATGTGCGTTACAGGTGGAAGAACTCCTGCTAAGCGGTTGAGCATATTACAAAAGCATCATCCCACGGGCCACCCAGCCTGCACACCATCTAAGCATTTCAACAGCCAGCCACAGGTCTTAATTTCCTCTCCAGAAGCTGGGAAGGAGGGGGTGGGTGTAGGGGGGGGTGTTGCAGCCCACTTCAGGGCAGAGTGATGGCCAAAACCTGCCCCTATTATACTCTGGGTTTCCTGTTGCTGCATAAATCTTTCCTCTGCAGCTGTTAAGAGGATCACGGTGTGGAGTTATTGTCAGCTCCTGACAGTCCCTAAAAATGTCACAGAGAATAGAAAGGTGAGATGAATGGTTACAGAGAAAACCCATTCAGCGGAAAGCATAGGAGAAATTATCTGCTTAATCGACCCAGGCATTTATTGACATTAATTATAGAGTAATTGTTAAGCTGAATTAAGCCAACTGTTGCTTGTCAGAGTTCTTTCGGACAAGGCGTGCCATCTGTTAAACACTTACTCAAAGGATCAGCATTTAAACAGGTCAATGCTCTTTGGGATACTTAAGAAATAATGTCAGTCTTCAAGACATTCTTGAAGTAGATCCTCTCCATCCATTACCCTGGTTGAAAGACGGTTCCTACATCTGGCTTTTTAACAGTGCATTTTCTGCATGTTTATTTTGGGCTGGATGGAGAGCATTCCCACCAGAGAGGAAGATAGTCTTGAATTTATGATGACTGTTCCCTCAGAGGAAGCTTAAATAGGAAAAAAAAATATATCTCCCACTTGAGATTTTGAGATCTTGTGGGGTCCTTGGTGTTCTCAGAGTTTGGTTGTTTTCTGGCAGATGTTTCATTACCCAAATCAGGTAACATCTTACTTAGTTTGGTTAGTGAAATATCTGCAAAAAAACATCTAAGCTCAGAGACTGCCAAGGACCTCATAGTACTCCTCCTCCTCCTCCTCCTTCTTCTTCCTCCTCCTCCTCCTCCTCTTCCCCTTCTTCCTCTTCTCCTCTTCTTCCTCTTCTTCCTCCTCCTCCTCTACTTTTTCTTCTTCTTCCTCATCCTCTTCTTCCTTCCTCATCCTCCTCTTCCACCCCACAAACACTTCTAGCACAAATGATGTTACCTAGTTAGGTAATCAAACATCTGCAAGAAAACAACCAGAGAGCACCTCATTTCAGTCCTGAGCTACAAATGTCCTTCTTTATGATGCCATATTCTTATCAGATCTAAAAAATCTTCCTGTTTTAAAGGAGAAGGGAAGCATCATCCTCTATCTTAATTTTGAAATAAAGACACTACAGTTAGTGGAGAAGGTTTCCAATTTAAACGCATTTATCTGCCTTCCTCAATTTGTTCCAACCTGAACTATATTGCTCGATGCTAAAATATATCCTAGTAAATGGGACGTCTCAGGGTTTAGTGGTATACACAGGTTTAAGAGGCACATAGTAGGGAAGATGATCGCCATAAAAATGTAATAATAATAAAACAAATATATAAAGATGGCAGTATTGGACTATAGTGCTCAACAGACTAACTGTGGAGATTGCAGCTAGTTTTTTTTATTTTTATTTATTTATTACATTTATATGTGCGTATCACTTCCAGATTTGTTGCGGTACACTTCAATTGTCGCTGTAGAACTCCCACTTCCTAGAGACACACAAAAAGAAGCTCTCCATCGGGTTGGGTTCAAAATGCTAGACTGTAGCTCCCATAATCTTCAGTCAGTGTGAAGGACATGCCATTGGGGATAATGGGCATTGTAGTCCTACGGATCATGGAGGGGCTCAGAAGGTGAAGGATTGTGCAAAGATTTCCTTTAATTAGTTTTTAAAATAATGAAATGAATATTATTATTTTTTTCAAAAGTGTTATTGAAACAAAACATTTGTTTTTCGTTTTTTTTCAACATAGGGATATCTGGAAATCAAGCACCTGCTCTTATTTCTGAGCTGGTGGCCAAAGATTATTCTGCCAGGAAAAATATCTGGGTAAATGTAAGATTGGGGAATGGGGTGTTTTTTGTGATTAGTCCAAGAGAAGTTGCAAGGCTCTAGGCATTAGTTTTGAAATTCGACCCTGAACTCCAGGGTGAAGCAGCAAGGTCTTTCTCTCAGCCCAGATAAACCCAGGATAAGATCTGCCCAACGAAGAATACCCACCAAGGTCAACGAGACTGAGCTGAGGACAACCGCCCCGAGATTTCCACCTCTGGATAAGTATAACCTGACCTCCCACCGTCCCACCCAACTGGAGGGTGCGCACTTGGGGAAAGCTGAAGTAGGCCCCCCGGGAGGTCTTCCCTTTCAGTCCGAAGGAAAATGCGCACCTGACCGTCCCCAGTGCTTTGACTACAAACACTACTGCCGGTAGTAGCGCTGCCTCCAGGACCATCCCTTGTTAGAGCATCCCGCGCAAGAAAAGGAGGCAGGGAGGCAGGGAGGGACGAGCTGGCCCGAAGCGCACGGCGGAGGTCATGGGGGGGGGTGGCTTGTTGGGTGGAGAAGCCCACGAGGCGTATCTCGGGTCCGGAGGCACCAATCCCCAGCGAGGAGGGCTCGCCTCCTCTCCGCCCAGCTACATAAGCGACCCTCCCGACGTGCGGGGGTGGGGTTGGGGGGGAACCTCAGCGGACAAGCGTGCCAAACTTTGCGCGGAGCGCCCGGGGCTGATGGAGAGCGACCGGCAGCGCCTTTCCGCCAGCGCTCGCCCGCCGCGGCTGCCGCCGCCCGCAGATGGGGGCGACGGGGCCGTCGTGGGGGCCCCTCCCAAGCCATTGACTTCGTTTCTCATCCAGGACATCCTGCGCAAGAGCGAGGCGGGGGAGGCTTCCAGCGCGGAGCCCCAGGCAGGAAAGGCACCGCGCCCGCCTCGCCCCGACGGAGCTTCTCCCGGGGAGACCGGCCCGAGCGATCTCAGCCTTCTCGGAGCCCCCCGAGCCTCCGAAACGGATGCAACAGGTAAGGTGAACTCTTGGGGTTCTCGCAAAAGTGCCGGGTTCTCACGACATCCTGAGCACGACTCTGCCACTCGGGATCCCTGCCTCTACTTCCCCCGCGGCCGGTTGAATGGATGCCAAAAAAAAAGAAGAAAACGGGGCCTGGGAGCATCTTTTCCGACTAATCCTTTCGACCAAAACGTATCACCTGTTGTGCCTTCTGGTTTTCTTGTCATCCCGTTCTCACACAAGCGTCCTTCTACATTGTCTCAGAACTTAACTGTGTTGGCAGGGGTCCCGCAGCCAAAACCATAAACTTAGCATGAAATTCAGAGAACCCAAATACCCCAAACTTAATGCCTGGTGCAAAAGTGGTTTCTATGTTGTATAGAACATCAGCTAATAGATGTTGGGAGGCACCTTGGAGCTCTTCTAGTCCAGAGGTCTCCAACCTTAGTAACTTTAAGACTTATGGACTTCAACTTGTGGACAGCTTTGCTGGGTGAGGAATTCTGGGAGTTGAAGTCCACAAGTCTTAAAGTTGCCAAGGTTGGAGACCCCTGTTCTAGTCCAACCCACTGCTTAAACAGGAAACTCTATTCCAAGGGTCTTCAAACTTGGCAAGTTTAAGACTTATGGACTTCAACTCCCAGAATTCCTGAGCTAACATGACTGGAGGAGGAATTCTGGGAGTTGAAGTCCACAAGTCTTAAAGCTGTCAAGTTTGAAGACCCCTGCCTTATACCATTTCAGGCAACTGGTTGTCCAATCTCTTCTTAAAAACTTCCACTGTTGGAGCATCCACAACTTCTGGAGGCAAGTTGTTCCACTGTTTAATTGTTCTAACTGTCAGGAAATTTCTCCTTAGTTCTAAGTTGCTTCTCTCCTTGATTAGCTACCACCCATTGCTTCTTGTCCTGCCGTCAGGTGCTTTGGAGAATAGTTTGACTCCCTCTTCTTTGTGGCAGCTCTTGAGATATTGGAACACTGCTATCATGTCACCCCTAGATCCCTAGTTAAGTAATAGAGGAAATTGAATTCAAACTCTTCTCAAGATTGCTGGAAAGTTGAGGTGACTTCTTATTTCTCCGCCTCTCTTGTAGGTTTGTTTGTTGGGGATGATAAATATGTCCAGAGGAGCCATTGTACTCTCCTTAGAGAAAAGGGTCCCATTGTGAAATGTTTCATGTGGAGTATACATGCACAGATCTAAAGAATCCTCTCTGGTCAAAACAAATATAGATGTTTCACATTCCTTTAATTGTACTATCTTGGCTGCTATTTGTATTTAATTTCTTTTTCTTTTTTTGTATTGAGTTTTCATTGTTTTATGATTGTTGGTTGATGATGGTTTGCGATAGGCAGCTATATAAATTAAATACATTCATACAAAGGTGAAGGGATGGAGGCCAATGTTGTTAGACTTCAAACTGCATTTATGGAAACTCTTTCCTGTTTGCCAAATAATTCTCCAAATTTAAAATAATAATAATAAAAAAACAGCAAAAGATCCGCTAGTAAACTTTGCTGACAAATTCTTAACTTCTCCTGTACTGCTGCATAGATATTTTTACAAAATATAGGTATTAAGTAATCAATATTTTTCCACATTTTCAATTTGAATCATACTAGCAGTAAAGTCATGGAAAATGAATCTATCAAAGAAAGTGAATCATAATGGTTTAAATTTACATCCATGTCTAGATAAAAACACTCGTGTGTTGGAAGTGCAACTCCTGTCAACTCCTTTTCTTTGTAACTCTTTCTTCTGTTTTGTCTCTTTGCAAACTAGCCCATGAGCCTGAGATTTTCTTTCTTTTTTTTTCAAATAAGTTTTTTTTTAATTTTTCAATATAAACATACATATTTTGTGAACATTGCATTGACTGGGTCACCTCTTTTTTAAGCAACAGTAATAATAATATTACAAATATGTATGTGTAATTCTAATCTTCCAACTTCCACAACTTCAACAATGCTAGTCTCTTTTCATAATCCATTTCACATTTTCCCATTAATTCATTCATTTAAACATAAATAACATTTCTTTGCGCCCTCTATTTATAGTCCCTAAATACTATTATTTAACATTTTTTGAGAATTATTCATAGTTCCACCATAACTTCAATATTCCAAATGTGTAGGGTTAAATAATAATGCCAAATATTAACAATATTTAATCAATCCCGAAAGTGCATCTCAAAATCTCACACAATTTCTAATCCTTATTATTCTAAATTCATAATATACTTTAACACACTATTAATATTAATAATACAGTTTAATTACCTAATCCTAAATTCCCATCTACTGTCTTGATTTATTTGGATTATATTATTAAATTATATTTTCTCTTAGTGTATATACTACTATTTTCCCTGCATATATTTTCCCATTTTATTGAGTTTTCCTGATGGTTTCTTATCCAACCATTAACTGCCCAACCTTGTTTAGCTGTTGACAAGATTTGTGAGATCCTAATCAACATTATAATAGAATATAAAATCATAGGGCTGAAAGAGATCTCAGAGGTCCAAACCTTTGCTCAAGGTAGGAGACCTTATAGCAGGGGTGTCCAACCTTGGCAACTTTAAGACTTGTGGACTTCAACTCCCAGAATTCCTCAGCCAGCAAAGCCTTAAAGTTGCCAAGGTTGGACACCCCTGCCTTATAGCATCCCAGTCAAATGGTTATCAGGTATATTTCTGAAAACTTCCAGTGACAGAGGACCCACAACTCTGAGAGGCAAGGTGTTCCATTGATTAATTGTTCTCACTGTCAGAAAATTTTCCATGATTTAGCAACTTCTTCTCGCACAACTGCACCAGAAGTGCTTGTATTATTCAAACTGATAGTGTGAAAAAATATGTATTACCTTGTGAAAGACTTATACAACAGTACAGCAGAAGATAATAATTTTTTTTTACACACTTTACTGCAGCGTGAACTAAACAAATGTGTTTATTCACAGCTTAGTATTCACTTTGCACTAGGCCAGTGGTGGCTAACCTTTTTGGGCTCCTGTGCCAAAAATTGTGCGGGCATTAGCTCACGCGCACTTGCGTGCCAGCACCCAGAATGCAATGTGCATATCCCCCATGCCTCCTACGCATGCGCATGCAACCCCCTGCCAACCCCCACTGCTACCCCCTTACCTGCACTGCGCCTCACAGCTGATTTTTCGGCTGGTTTGGGGCCTTTTCGGCCTCCCAGAGGCTTGGAAAAAGCCTCTGCAAGGCTTTTCAGAATGATAATAAGCCCATTTCGTCACTTCCGGTATTACAGGAAGTGACCAAACGTGCCTATTAATCCTGAAAAGCCTTTCAGAGGCTTTTTCCAAGCCTCAGGAAGGCTGAAAAGGCCTCAAACCAGCCGAAAAATCAGCTGTGAGGCACTCACATGCCCAACGAGGTATGTTTGCCTGAGGCTTGCATGCCAGCACAAATGGCTCTGTGTGCCACTTGTAGCATTCATGATATAGGTTCGCCATCATGGTACTAGGCCATCATTTAACCATGGTTTGCTGCTCAATAAAAACCCCTTTGAGTGGGTTGCCCAGCATGCTAAATTAACCCAACGGTATTATGGTATGGCACTCAAGGGGAAACGCCAGTATTCGTAGGTTTATTCCATCTTTGTGTCTTGAATGATGCCAAGTGAAACTGTCTGCCCTCTTCTGAAGAGCCATTGCTGAAGTTGTACCCATCTTTTCCCACCTGCTAGATCCAGACATCCATCAGCCAAACTGTGAGCCTTCCTCCAAGCCCTTTATGAGAACCCCCAAGCAGCTGAAGCGTTCACGGGCCGCTTTCTCCCACAGCCAGGTCATTGAGCTCGAACGGAAGTTCAGCCACCAGAAATACCTCTCTGCTCCTGAACGAGCCCATCTTGCCAAGAACCTGAAGCTCACCGAAACCCAAGTGAAGATCTGGTTCCAGAACAGAAGATATAAGACCAAGAGGAAACAACTGGCCTCTGAGCTTGGAGAACTGGAGAAGAACTCGCCTCTCCCACTCTTCAGAGAGAACAATTTCTCTAGGGCTACCCTAGCACTTTCTGTATACCACACCTATCAGTACAATCCCTATTTATGTTATCTGAACGGTTGGAGCCCAATCTTTTGGTAAATAACACTGTCAGTGATCCAGGTCTCTCGGGGGTTTGTATGTCTTCATCCACCTCGCACTCCACACTAACTTTGCTACCATGAAATCGATTGCCCAGGTAGACTTTGCAGAGCGATTTGGTCAATCTGTTTCCTCAGCCATTTCTCGAGTTGCTGCCAAGTGTCCTCACTATCCATACTGAGGGATTATCCAAAGAACACTCATGAATACCGTAATGTGATTCTCTCTATTTTCTCAATGCTAGGCAATCACATACACCCATTTAACATATGTAGTGACAGAATTATGGCCCCCTGATTGATGCATTAAAACGTGGAGGCCCCAAAGCACCACTTTCCAGAATAAGCTAATAACTCTGGAGTGTGATAATAACAAAGACATGAGGTTTCGGCTTTAGTCAGTGAGGCAGAATCGGACAACACAGAAGTTTTATCAGTCTTTTAGACCTGGAACCTCCATCTTAAATGCAATTTGGCACATAACAGGGATGTCAAACCCCATTTCATTGAGGACCGCATCAGGGTTGTGTTTACCTCGAGGGGGCAGGGGGAGTGGCCAGGGTGGGTGTGGCCAGTTCAGCATCTGTTTTTGGCTGCAACGGCATCCTGCAGCCCACTGCCAGCGAAAACAGTGCTCGGAACAAGGGCAAGCTCCATTTTTGCTGGCAGAGGGCTGCAGGAGGCCATCGCAGACAAAAATGGAGCTCGGGAAGGCCGTGGAGCTCCATTTTTGCTGACAGAAGCACCATGGGCCAGCCCTTCAGTGTTTCCAGGGTGGCCCTGTTGGCCAGATCTGGCCCATGGGCCTTGAGTTTGGTACCCCTGGCATAAAAGCATTCACTTCCTTTGAAATTGAATCATTTTCAGTGGATATGCTTTTGTTAAGCACCATCTGAAAGAGTAACATGATGGCAGAGAATGGGTTGGAAAATGCTGACTGGGTTCTCATGATGTACAATGTAGTTAGTTTGGTTTCAATATGGGGTTCAGCAAAAGGTATTTTTCAGGTTGAGTAGGCTGCCTTCCCATTGTGGCATCCACTACAGTCCTCTGGGGTCTCAAATTGTGCATCCCTGATTTCACATATTGGATGAACTGTTAGGGTGTAGAGGTCCTTATAGGTAATCTCTTGTAAAATGTGAATCTAGACCAGAGGTCTCCAAACTTGGCAACTTTAAGACTTGTGGACTCCAACTCCCAGGATAGCTGGCTGGAAAATTCTGGGAGTGGAAGTCCACTAGTCTTAAAGTTGCCAAGTTTGGGGACCCATGCTCTAAATAAACATCTTTTGGGGTGCAAAGCAGAGTCTGCATCTCATTTTAATTCCAAGCAGGAAGAAATGGGATTCAGCTTTTAGAAGGTGATGGAAATAGTGAAAGGAACATTATTCCTCCTAGTTGCTGGATTAAGGTGAGCAATCTTCTTTACTTTGAGCCCAATGACTTAATTTTCCAGCTTGAATAGCACTGCTTCAGTAATTATTGTGAGGAATGAGTTGAAGAAAGTTGGAAGTTCTCTTTGTGCATTATTAATTTACTTATGGGAATACAGACAGCTTGTATTCAATTTCATAGTGCTTCAGGGATTGATAAAAAGACATTCCAAAGCCACATAGAATCACTTAATAAGTTAGGGGCCCACTGAGACCATCAAGTCCAATTCTTTGCTCAGATTCAAATATCTTTGATTGAGCTGCCAGGAACATAACCTTAATTATTATGTCTACTGCCCAATGACTCTTATTAGGAGGAGGTTTTTTCTTAATAATTTACTGGAATTTTCCTTCTTAAAAGCTGAAAAACCATCCTTCCATGCTTTGCCTTAAGATGCTGCCAAATGCAATCACTTTATCTCATTCATGGGTTGTATAGCAGATCCAGATGATAATATATTCCACCTGAAATTCTCTTCCTTTCACTGATTGCTTTTTTTTTCATGTCATGCTTTTGAACCACAATACAAACTCAAATTCAGCTATCCATTAAAAAAAAAACAACCCAATTTTCTGAGTTTTGCTGTGCAATTTGTCAAGCTTAAAAGCAAATCTATTAGAACATCTGCATCAAAGTGCACATACTGTACTGCCATAAGTAATTTGCAGAAATTATATTAGGCATAATAGTCACAAAAACAACGACCACAAGACAAAATTGCAAAGGAAAAAAATGCGTATGATTGAAGCTCCAATCAAATCATTTCAAATCTCCATTAAGGTCATAGACCAACATAGTGTGAGTGAAGAAACAGGTATAAAAATAGCACATAAATTTAAATGTAAACAGGAAAAAAAAACATAGAACATAGAATAATAAGGTTGGAAGGGTCCTTGGAGGTCTTTTAATCCAGCCTCATTCCCATGTCTGGAAACCCTATTCCATTCCAGATAAATGTCTGTCCAATCTCTACTTAAAAGCCTCCACTGATGGAACTTCTGAAGGAAAGCTTTTCCACTGATCAATTGTTCTCGGGAAATTATCCTTAGTTCTAAGTTGGATCTTGATAAGTTTCCATCCGTTGCTTTTTGTCCTGCCTTCAGGTCCTTTGGAGAATAAGTCAACCCCTTCATCTCTGTGACTGTCCCACAAGTACCAAAAGACTGTTACTCTTATCACCCCTCAACTATCATCAACTATATCAAATATCATTAGCTACTCTAGTTCAAGAATGCAATGAATCAAACCGATGAGAGGTGACTGAGAAACCTAAAGTGACAGATATCACCCATCACTACCACTGCCACTCAAAGGACAAACATCGTGAAAATAATCTCCAGCTACACATTTAAATGAGGACTGGGGAAAGGAGGGAGGTGAAGGAAAAACCCATCTTTTCAAAGGAAAAATATGCCGGGCAGTGATGGGATTCAAATTTTTTTTACTACCGGTTCTGTGGGCGTGGCTTGGTGGGCGTGGCAGGGAAAGGATACTGTAAAATCTCCAGTCAGAGGTGGTATTTGCCAGTGATATTTGCCAGTCAGAGGTGATATTTGCAAGTACTGACCATTTCTAGAGAATTGGTACCTGCTGAATACCGTCTCTGATGCAGGGAGTTTTAAACATGTCTCCTTGCATGTTGATATGAGTCTTAAACACGGGTATTCTTAGATCAGGGCTATTCTACAGCCTTAATTTTTTAAAAAAATTAAATGGGTTGGAAATATTAGAAATCCTACCCACTACTCAAAAGAGGGCCACCAGGAGTTGGAAACAAGCCATCAATTTTCTATTGGATTGTTAACACGAAAAGTATGCGCCAGCAGTATGCAGCAGCTGCCAAAAAAGCTAATGCAATCCTAAATTGCATCAACAGAGGGATACAATCAAAATCAAGTGAGGTACTAATAAAGCCTTAGTAAGACCACACCTTGAATACTACATCCAGTTTTGGTCACCACACTATAAAAAAGATGTTGAGACTCCAGAAAAAGTGCAGAGAAGAGCAACCATGAGGATGAGGGGCCTGGAGGCTTAAAACATATGAAGAACGGTTGCAGGAACTGGGCTTGGCTGGTCTAAGGAAGAGAAGGACCAGGGGAGACAGGATAGCAGTCTTCCAATATTTGAGGGGCTGCCACACAGAGGAAGGGATCAAGCTATTTTCTAAAGCACCAAAGGCCAGACAAGGAATAATGGATGGAAACTGAACAAGGAGAGATTTAACCTGGAAACAAGGAGAAACTTTCTGACCGTGAGAACAATCAATCAATGGAACAGCTTGCCCTTGGAAGTTGTGGGAACACCATCACTTGAGACCTTCAAGAAGAGATTGGACTGCCATTTGTCAGAAATGGTGTAGGGTGTCCCACTTGGGTGGGTGCGGTTGGACTAGATGACCTACAAGGTCCCTTCCAACTCTGATTATCTGTTAAATCTGTCTTTTGTTAAGGCACAATCCATTCATAGGAGAAGATTTGTTTTTCTGCAACTACTTCTGCCAAAGATTAGGAGGGGGAGGTAGGGAAAAACTACCCTTGAAAGGTACTAGAAGGGTATTTGCCCCTACAGAGGAAGATGAATATAGTCTCATAAAATATTAGAAACTGGCAATCTTTAGTTCTACTATCCCAGCACATTGTTTTCTTATCAAAATCTGAATTTTGTGGTGCATTGATAGAATGTAGGTACAGAATGTCTTATAATAGTGTTCTCCTTAACAATGTCTCTGGAAGCAAATTTGATCTCTCCCAGTGTGAGAAACACCCCAAACACTGCTTTTCTGTCCCAGTATTACAGACAAGGTACCGTACACTAGTGGTACAATTCAACTGGTGTAAGAACCGGTTCACTCCGCACGCATGCTCTACATTTTAAAAAGCCCATTTTCAACTCAATTACTTACCTTCTGCTGCATCCCTGGTGAGTAAAACAGATGATGCTTGGCAAAGCCACCCTGCCGCGCGAATCAGCTGTGCTAAAAAAAACCAGGAAATACAGCACAGGAAAGATCAGGGGTGAGTAGGCGAGGCCAAATGCTCTCCGGAACGACCGGATCGTCTCAACCAGTCCAAACCAGTAGAATCCCACCCCTGGCATAGACACAGGTTTAGTTATTTCATTATTTATTTGTATTCCACCCCCCGTTTATTATGTTTACAAATAACTCAAGGGGGTGAACATATCCAACACAACTTCCTCCTCCTCTTTTCCCTACAACAACAATCCTGTGAGGTGGGCTCGATTGAGAGAGTGTGATTGGCCCAAAATGACCCAGCTGGCTTTCATTGCTAAGCAAGATTTGAACTTACGGCCTTCTACTTTTTACCCTGGTGCCTGAACTGCTAGGCAGCTTGATCTATTTTTTTGTTTTTTTGGTCTGGTGTCCTTTTTAATATTAAATAAAACTTTTAATATAGGACAACTTTTTCTCTTTGGTTTATTTAAATCATATTAGAATGATGCTTATTGTTTATTTTTCAATTTGCCTGTATCAATATTTATCAGTCAGTGACCATAAATATATTGAATGGAATTCAGTTGAAATCTGTTTTTTGAACCAATGAAGATGTCGATGGAGATTCCCAGTCATTCAGGTCGTGGTTGTCCCAAAGGTGCTTTTTCAAAAGTATTTGGACTTTGCTTTTCCTTGAAGACGTTTTGCTTCTCATCCAAGAAGCTTCTTCAGTTCAGAATGATTCAGAATTAAACCCTTCTACCCTCCACCATTCAGTCAGAAATGAAGAAACTTCTTGGATGAGAAGTGAAACGTCTTCAAGGAAAAACAAAGTCCAGTTTCCTTTTGAAAAAAGCACTTTTGGGAGAACCAAGGAAGAGTTTCTTCTTTCTCTCTACCATTGTAAGTCAACCTAGTCCTCAGCTCCTTATCATGTCAAGCTACTCGAATTTGATGCAGGCAATCCAGCACATGAGAAAACTAATTGTTATCCTTTTGATCAGACTACTACAGGAGGCCACTTCATTTGGCTACTCTACAAACATTTCTTCAAGTGTTGCCAATTAACTCAAGTGCATTACGAGTTCTTGGATTACTAATTTGCCATTTGTTCACCAAACAATCTAAATTAATGTGCATACTTTAAAAAAAATCAGCAGGTCAAGATGTGCCTCCTTGAGCTATTGAAGGATGGGTAAAAATAGTTAATGATTGCCTGAAGAGTATTGTTCCCTTCTGGATGGAAATGCAATTGTTGATATTTTTCCATTTTCTTTCTTATTATACTAACAAAGGAAGGGAGGCTCAGTTCTTGTTCTCAATAATTAATCCCTCCCCAGCTGATTGTAAGAGTGCAAATGTTGCTTAAATTCAGGTTTTAGTTTCTTCTGAAAGTGTTAGAATAACAGAGGAAGAAGAAGGGGGACACTGAATCTTTGAACTAACTTCTCTGCTCACTGCAGGAATTGATATTCAGTGTCTGCCTTTCTAATTAAGAAGAGATGCCATGATCCAACTGTTCTCATTGTTGACAAGATTTCTTTAACATCCAATTGTTTTATTTTGAATAAAGTAAACAACTGCACACAAAAAATAGGTATGCATTCAAATGTGCTGAAAGTTTAAGCATGTCTACATGAGTTGTAGGTGCCTCACTGGAGGTTTTCAACAATACTCTGGACCGGAATAGTATAAGGTTGTGGTTGGACTAGAAGACCTCAATGATCCCTTCCAGCCCTATGCTTCTATGTTCTACAAGCTTTACTTTGCCCTCTGCAAAGATTGTACTGGTTTTTATTCACTTAGAGATTTGTGTAGTTTGACCAGAGGTGGAATTCTACAGGTTCACACCTATTTTCTAGAACCAGTTGTTAACATTCTAAGCAGTTTGGAGAACTGGTTGTTAGAAGAAATTACTGGCCTAATCCTGTAAGGAAGGCAGGAAAGGAAACATTCTGGTGTTGCTTACAGAAACTGCCTCTCCGTTAACCCTTATTACATTCTTGGCAGGACTAGACTGCCTGTCTCTGGAACATCTCTGGAGTTTTTTTCCCCTCCTTTGCTGGTACTTTGCTTGTGTGGAGTGACCATTCAAAGTTACAATGGCACTGAAAAAAGTGACTTATGACCATTTTTCACACTTACGACTATTGCAGCATCCCCACAGTCACGAGAGGCCAAGCAAGGAGATGCATGCCTCGATGTGAGTGATGTTGAGTTGGCCATGCCCAGCCAGTCACATAACCACCAAGCCATGCCCACCAACTAAGCCACACCCACAGAACCGGTTGTTAAAAAAGTTGAATCCCACCCCTGAGTTTGCTCGTAGGTGCCTCAAAAACTATAAATGGAGCACAAACTCCCATTACAGCTAAAATTCATGCAATAATGGGAGCTGCCATCTAACATAAGCACCAGAATCTCTACTGAAATGCAGTGGAGTTCCAGGAATGAGATTCCATCTGGGATCAACAAGGTAGAGACTTAAAGATCATGGATGAAAATGACCTTGTACAGCCTATGTTCACCAAATTTGCTTCACGTGCTTTGCTTCAAAAAATGGGTTTATATTATTGTTTGATTGATTTTTTTTGTCAGCCACATAGGATTATTGTATAAATATAAAAAGTCATATACATCTTATAACTACAATACATTAATACTGTATCCATCAATTTTCTGATTAACACAGGACTGTCAACTAGTCAAAGAGGGTAAGTGTGCATAAGCTAAGACAGATGCAAACACACATCACAGACGCACAAATTAATCAAAATTAGCAGTATCCAAACTTGGCATGTTGTTCATTTGCAGCTACAATTTTTCAGATTAAAAGAGTTGGAAGGGACCTTGTAGATCATCCTAATATCAACTCCCAGCCCAAGCAGGAGATCCTACACCATTTCTGATAGATGGCAGTCCAGTCTCTTCTTGAAAGTTTCCAGGGAAACTCTTCTTGAAAGCTCCCACGACTTCTGAAGGCAACCTCTATTACATGGGTTGATTGTTCTCACTGTCAGAAAATTTCTCCTTATTTCCAAATTGAATCTCTCCTTGATCAGTTTCCATCCATTATTCCTTGTCTGGCCTTCAGGTGCTTTGGAAAATAGTTTGACCCTCATCCTCTCTGTGGCAGCACCTCAAATATTGGAAGACTGCTATCCTGTCTCCCCTGGTCCTTCTTTTCACTAGGCTAGTCATGCCTGGTTCCTGTAACTGTTCTTCATGTGTTTTAGGCTCCAGTCCCCCAATCATCTTGGTTGCTCTTCTCTACACTCTTTCTAAAGTCTCAACATCTTTTTATAGTGTGGTGACCAAAACTGGATATAGTATTCTAGGTGTGATTTTACTTTATAGAGTGGTATTAGTCTTTTGCTTGATCATGATTGTATCCTGTTAATGCAGATTAGGATTGCATTGGCTTTTTTGGCTGCTGCTGCACATTTCTGGCTCATATTTAGCTGGTTATACACTAAGACTCCAAGATCCCTCTCACAGTTCCTGCTATTGACCCTGATTTCACCCCGTCTATATGATACAACAGAATCTGACTAGCTTAGTAATGGGTAAACTCACTGAAAGCATTTTTCCAGGATTTTAAAAAGAAGATTTTCTAGCTTGATTTGGAAATATGAAAGACTATTACTTGCTTCCAAAGTGTGCATTTCTTTTTGCTTCTGGGTTTATTGATTGCCTAACATTAGAAAGAGAACCTTGAGTTAGGTGGACTTTTCATTTCACCCAACACAGCAATTCTTAAAAGGAGCATTTCCAGTGATGTGAAATTGTCTTAGAGTTACAGAAAGGAAGGACACCTTGGGAAACCCTTAAAAAAACAATTTAGAACAGTTAAAGTCCTACATATTTGGAACAGGACATGTGCTTGGCATATGTCCCAGTACTCTTAGAGAAGAATCTTTGTGTGAACTGAACTAATAATTGCCTATTTTCTAACAATTCAGAATGTTGCACATCTAATCTTCAGATAGGGGTTTTTTTTCCCCCCTTCCCCTCCCCTTTTATCTTGTTATTTAGAGCCAGGAGATCTTGGATTATCCAGCCTCAGCCCTTCATCACCAAAAGAGCAGAAGGTCACCTACCAAGCGTTGAGCACAATGTTTCAAAGCTAAGCTTGCTCCTTATCCACTCTCTATTTCTAAAATGTGATCTTGCAAAACAGAACCAAAGATTATTTTCCAGGCTATCTTTTATTAAACAACAAGTTCTTTTAAACACAAAGAGAAATGATTTAGGCAAATTGAGCAAATCACGCTGAAGATTTGACTCAGCCATATTACATCTCCTACTGCAGTTATGTCCAATTCCCTTGGGTTACAGGGCCAATACTCTTTAAGACTGTAGGTTGCCAGCGTTCCAACTAACAATCTCCAAACCAATAAACTCCAAGACAGGCATTTTCTCAAAGTTCCATTTTATAAGAGTTGTCATATTGGCACATCTGGGAAAACCTGAATCTAAGAGTTCTGGGTTTTCCTTACCCAGTAGAAATTCAAAGTTCCATCCCCTGCACTCATCATCAGTCCATCACATGGTCCAATCACAATTGGAGACATCCCTCCAACCATTCCTTTCCCAGGTGCAGGAGCGCTTGTCTTTGACTCAGAAGAAGAATGTTGTTATGTCTGACAACTCTCACTAAAAATCCCCCCTCCCAAATTCCCAGGCACTAAAATGTGGCAGTGTGGAAGATTCTAAGTAACATATGGCTTCCAAAGCTGACATAGGTTGTTGCATCAGACCAGTAGCAACGGCTATTCCTGATTGTACAAGGTGTATATGATGAAATTTATTAAAACACAACTGAAAGTGCTCTTGATTGAAAAAAACTGCACTGCACAGGACAGACAAGAATGTGATTTTATTAGTTTACAGTACACATCCCAACCGAATCACATATAATATTTCTACTTCTTGAGGAACACACCCCATCATATTTGCAAATGTGTTTCTAAATAAGTGATTAACTTTCAATTACTTTTGCTGGTAGATAGCACATTAACGGACCAACAGTTTTTGTTTTGTTTGTTTATTCTTGGTTTGGGTAACTCATCATGCTTGGTTGAGAATTTTCATTCTTGAAAGCAAGAGCAAATGGACTGTTACATTTTAAAGAAAATGTAATTCTATCTTGTTGTCTGTTTCCTCTACTGTTGTTCTATTCATTGACTTCTGACATTGTTCATTTAAGGAGAATCAAAAGTTCTATGTATCACATATGCCATGCCTCATACAAAATATTACCCTCAAATAATCATCCACCTTCAGTTTATCTGTCCTGTCTTGAAAATCTGGGGTTCCTAATCCAGCGTAGCTAGGAAGTACCAGATTAAAGAACGATACCTTGGACAATCCCATAACAAAGTATTTTAAAAACAGCATCCATGCCATTTTTTTAAAAAAAAAATAACATCAGAGAAATTTAAAATCAACAAAAGACAAGTTTGCATAGCAACTGTGTCAATTGGAATACAAATTTAAGTACTGTTCTGATGCAAAATGGACCGGATTCACATCTATAGCTATACATGCTTAGACTAGAGACTTCCTAAACTTCTGAATCAATTATTTCCAGAGATTTGAAACTGAATCAAAAATTGCATGAGATGAATTCATGGGGCCTCCATGCATCTACACATCTTGTTCTCATTCGCACTTCTCAAGGCCCAACAACACCAGTTTTCTCTCTCAGACCCTCAATATAGCCTTTACCTGGATTATTCCAAAGGTGTGTTTTCAAAAGGCAACTAGAATTTCCATGGTTTGCTTGAAGACATTTCACTTCTTATCCAAGTTGGATGAGAAGTGAAATTGAAGAAGCTTCTTGGAGGAGAAGTGAAATGTCTCCAAGCAAAACAAAGGAACTCCCATTGCCTTTTGAAAAAGTATCTTTATTAAGAATCTCCATAGACATTTATCTGGATTCCAGCCTATGAATAAGGCAATCTTAAACCATTATTATATGGATGCGGTGGCTCAGTGCCTAAGACGCTAAGTTTGTCGATCAGAAAGGTTGGCAGTTCAGCGGTTCGAATCCCTACAACCGTGTAACGGAATGAGCTCCCATTACTTGTCCCAGCTTCTGCCAAACTAGCAGCTTGAAAACACGTTAAAGAAAATGCAAGTAGAAAAATAGGGACCCCTTTGGTGGGAAGGTAACAGCATTCCATGTGCCTTCAAAGACGTTTAGTCATGCTGGCCACATGACCACGGAAACGTCTTCGGACAGCGCTGGCTCTTCGGATTTGTAACAGAGATGAGCACTGCCACCCCCTAGAGCTGGAAACAACGAGCATGTATGTGCAAGGGGAACCTTTACCTACCTCTAAACCATCATTAGCTGAATCAGCATAAAATAACATTTTTCTCCCATATTCCAGTATCATATGTCAAAACCTTCTATGGAATCCATTCTGCTATACCCCCCATTGACACCAAGTCGTGAGGGAAAGGATATAAACAGCAATGGTTTAGGGGAGCATTGGCTCTATTTCTGCATTTTCTGCCTATCCAGAAAATAACATTGTTCCCCCTTCTCTGTATTTGTCCATTTCAATCGCTTTCTCTCTAAAAGGAAAACAATATTTGCCTAGCACTGTAGAAAGAGACCTATATTAATCTATGGTGGCAAAAACTCAGAACAAGTCTGGGAGCACCTTTTCCAATTAATGCATTTTGTTACATGGCTTCAGTTTTCATGCATTACTGGTCCTTTCATCAGAAGCATAGAGTGGCTAGACCAGGGGTGTCCAACCTTGACAACTTTTAGACCTATGGACTTCAACTACCAGAATTCCCCAAAACAGCTTTCTCTTTATTAAACTGCACATACCTCATTCCCTCCATTGTTCACAGCAAGCAGGATAGGAAATAGCAATGTGAACACTAAAGGTTATGCTTGCTCTGCTTTATGGCAACTTCAAAGAGAGATGGGTAGTGTTTTGACATAGTATGGTGTCAGCTTAATAATATATTGTATAGTATAGTGAGCTCCCAATATTAGAACCTGTGGGATCTAATATTGTCTTCCTTGTCCTCCTTCTTCTTCTTCCCCTTCCCCCCTCCTCCTCCTCCTCTCCTCCTCCCACTCTTCTTCTCCTCTTCCTCCCGCTCCTCCTCCTCCTCCTCCTCCTTTTTCTTCTTCTTCTCCTTCTCTTTCTTTTCCTTCTTCTTCTTCTTCCCCTTCCCGCTCCTTTCCTCCTCTTCCTCCTCCTCCTCTTCTTCTTCTCCTTCTCCTTCTTCTTCCCCTTCCCGCTCCTCTCCTCCTCCTCCTCCTCCTTCTTCTCCTCCTCCTCCTCCTTCTTCTTCCCCTTCCCCTTCCCACTCCCCTCATCCTCCTCTCCTCCTCCTCCTCCTCCTCCTCCTCCTCCTCCTCCTCCTCCTCCTCCTCCTTCTTCTTCTTCCCCTTCCCCTTCCCACTCCTCTCCTCCTACTCCTCCTCTTCCTCCTCCTCCTTTACTGGTTCAGGTATCGAAAACGATACTAAGTTCTGACGCTTGCTCTTCAGGCAGTCTCAACCACTGTAAATTGACTTTATTGTAGTATGTCTTTGACATTGTCTTTCCATCTTCTTCTGGATAAAGCCTCTCAAAGTCCAACTTCACAGCCTCTCAAATGCTACCCAACATCCACACCGTGAGAGATGGTAACAGGACAAAGTAAGGGATTGCTAGGACCAGGCGAAGTCTGGTGTGGTGTTGTGCCATAGGACCACTGGGGCAGTCGTGAAGGGCATTCTGGATCACCCTGAACAGTCCGGCTAAAGAGGCTCTGGTGAAGTTGTGACAGGCCCAGCAAGCCAGCAACGGATAATGTATTGCTACAGAAATTATAACAAGATACAAACAGACTGATCAAACAAGTGAGGAGAAAGGAAGTCCGATTTTAAACATCAAGGAGGCAGCCAAGCGGAATGAGATTGTGAAGAGAAGAAATGTGAAGAAAAAGGAGTGTGATGTTTTAATAAGCAAATAACCCCAAGATGCCCATTACTCCATTAAACTCATGGCAGGGAGGTATGCAAATATTCACTTCCTCTTGATGAATGAGAACGAAGAAAAGCATCTAACCACAAAGGCACAGAAGCATTCTCTGACATTTTACAGTCATACTGGTGCACCATTAGCAAAATTGGACGCATCATTGAACATCTGTCAAAGGGCCCCATGCTCGATTGCTAACAACTCCATCAAGAGGCTGACATAACGTTGACAGTTGCTCCTGCCAAATTATGTCAAGCTGTAGGGGAAGAAAAAGGTCTGTTTTTGGCTAGCATTGGACAAACATTTGCATGCATTCAACCACAAACCTGGCAAGGAAACGAAGCCACCGTGCCAAGGGAAAGCTGGTGCTTTTGCCTAAAGAACACTTACAGCAGAAGAAACTATGGGGTGGGGTAGGGTGAGCGAATGATGTCAACAGGCTAGTATGGCTCCTTAGCTTCAAGACCAGGTCCAGTGGGTGCCCAGCAACCTTACTGCAAGATGGACCATACTGACTCAACACTCCACCATCACCAGAGGTGGTATTCAGCAGGTTCTGACCCGTTCTGGAAAACCGGTAGCGAAAAGTTTGTGTAGTTCAGAGAACTGGCAAATACCACCTCTGACTGGCCCCACCAACCCTGTCTATTCTCTGCCTCCCGAGTCCCAGCTGATTAGCTGGATCTTCTTTTGTTGGCCTTGCACAGGAGAATGGAGCTAGAAAGCAGGTTAGTGGGGTGGGGAGGAAATGGGGATTTTGCAGTATCCTTCCCCTACCACGCCCCCCCAAACTACACCCGCAGAACTGGTAGTAAAATAATTTGAATCCCACCACTGGGTCAGTGCAAACTGATGGTAGATAAGTCAATGGAATTCATGATGGACTGGACTTAGATCTCTTGTGAACATGAAGGGATTTGAGACTGATCAGCCACCATCAGCCATAATATTGGCAATGGTAGCAGTTCTATGACTTATTGCAAGAGTTTATGGGATGTCTGCTGGTTATCCAGAAAGGTTCTTATTTAGGCCAGTACAGGAGATTTCAAAGAGGGCTTTCCGGAGGAACTTTCTGATCCAATGTGGACACTTGAAGTAATACAGGGTACCCTCAACTTTCAACTGGCCATTTATCGACCATTCCAAATTACAACAGCATTGAAAAAAGTGACTTACAACTAGTCCTTTTACATATGACTGTTGCAGCATTTCCCATAGTCATAGGATCAAAATTTGTGAAAAACTGTGGAACAAAAACTATAAATTAACAATGGCTGCAGCCTATAAAGAAAACTTTTATAAAATGTGTTACTTCAGCCATATCCCACTCAAACCTGTCATTCTAGTTGATTTTGCTTTGCAACTTTTAACCGACTGTCCCATTTAGCCAGAACATGGTATATTGGTCTGGTTATGGTGAACATTATGGTGAACATGACCAATGTTTTGTTGAACTGGATTGAGGATTCAGATAGGAGCCATTTTCACTTTACAACTTGTCCTATCAGAAAATCTTAGGGTTCTTGGTAATGAACAGATAACAGAACAGAATCACAGAGTTGGAAGGGACCTTGCAGGTCCTCTAGTCCAACCCTCTGCTTGGGCAGGAAACCCTATCCCATTTCAGACAAATGGTTACAGATAACAGATAATCAGAGTTGGAAGGGACCTTATAAGGTCATCTAGTCCAACCCCCCTGCCCAAGCGGGACACCCTAAACCATTTCTGACAAATGGCAGTCCAATCCCCACTTGAAAGTCTCAAGTGATGAAGCTCCCACAACTTCCGAGGGCATCTTTTGTTCCATTGGTTGATTGTTCTCACTGTCAGAAAATTCCTCCTTATTTCTCTCCTTGTTCAGTTTCCATCCATTATTCCTTGTCTGGCCTTTGGTGCTTTAGAAAATAGCTTGACCCCTTCCTCTCTGGGGCAGCCCCTCAAATACTGGAAGATTGCTATCATGTCTCCCCTGGTACTTCTATTCACTGACTAGCCATGCCCAGTTCCTGTAACTGTTCTGCATATGTTTTAGTCTCTAGTCCTCTAATCATCCTGCTCTTCTCTGTGCTTTTTCTAGAATCTCAACATGTTTTTTATAATGTGGTGACCAAAACTGGATGCAGTACTCTAGGTGTGATCTTACTAAGGCTTTATAGAGTGGTATTAGTAACTCACTTGATCTCGATTGTATCCCTCTGTTAATGCAACTTAAGATTGCATTAGCTTTTTTGGCTGCTGCTGTGTACTGCTGGCTCCTATTTAGCTGGCTGTCCACTAAGACTTCAAGATCCCACTCATCGTTACTGCTATTGAGCTTGGTTTCACCCAGTCTATATATTGAATTTCATTTTATTAGATATGGCCCAGTGTTCTAGTCTGTCAAGATCCATCTGGATCTTGTGCCTATCTTCTTGGGTGTTAGCTATTCCTGCCAGCTTAGTGTCATCTGCAAATTTGGTAAGTTTCCCTTCTATTCCCTCATCTAAATCATTAATGAAGATATTGAAGAGTACTGGGCCTAAGACAGAACCTTGTGTCACCCCACTGCTTACTTCCATCCATGTAGACTTAGACCCATTAAGGACTACTCGTTGAATATGGTTTGTCAGCCAGTTGCAAGTCCATCTAGTGGTTATCCAATCTCTTCTTAAAAACTTCTGGTGCTGGAGCATTTACAACTTCTAGTTGTTCCACTGATTAATTGTTCTCACTGTCAGGAAATTCCTTCTTAGTTCTAAGTTACTTCTCTCCTGTATTAGTTTCCACTCATTGTTCTTGTCCTGCCCTCAGGTGCTTTGGAGAATAGCTTGACCCCCCTCTTCTTCTTTGTGGCAGCTCCAGAGATATTGGAACACTGCTATCATGTCACCCCTAGTCCTTTTTTTCATTAAACTAGATATACCCAATTCCAACAATCATTCTTTTTTTTTTTTTTTGCCCAGGGCTCTGTTGGTATGCAAAAGCTGCTTGGGTTTTGTCTCTCAGAAGAAATTTTTTAAGCATGAGCAAGAACAAAAAGTGTTACAAATCCTCAACAATGATATCAGCCTACCCAAAGCCCTATCTTCTGATAAGAACCCAAGAGCCATGAAAAATAAATACAAAATTGCACCGGATGAAAAATGTACTTCAGTTCTATGTAACTTTTTTTTTCTTTTAGGACAGCTTAATCTCCAATGACATAATCAATTTATCTAGTAGCACTAACAGGACAAGGTTGAATTCAGTTTGAAGCTCCAGTGTCCTCCAGATGCCTCTTGCAAAGCAACATGATTATGAATGGAGAGAATGGAGACAAACTGGAGCATATGGAATATTGGAATATTGCATTCAGTTTCGGTCACCACAGTGTAAAAAATATATATTAAGTGTCTAGAAAGAGTGCAGAGAAGAGCAACAAAAATGATTAGGGGACTGGTGCTGAAACATATAATGAATACTTGTAGGAACTTGGTGTGTCTAGTCTAATGAAGAAAAGGACCAGGGGTGAGATGATAGCAATGTTCCAATATTAGTGGGGCTACCAGAAAGAAGTGGGGGTCAAGCTATTCTCCAAAGTACCTGAGGACAGGACAAGAAGCAATGAATGGAAACTTATAAAGGAGGGAAATTTCCTGACAATGAGAACAATTAATCTGTGGGATTAATTCAGTAGCTGTGAGTGCCCCATCACTGGAGGTAATAATAATAATAATAATAATAATAATAATAATAATAATAATAATAATAATAATAATAATAATACTGTATTGTCATTGTAGTACAGTATATATACTGTATACACATACAATGAAATTCACATAACACCCAGAGACCAGACCCAACACACACACACACACACACACATAACAATCACCAAACAACCCTCACCCACCCAAATTCACCACCCCCTAAAAACACACAAGCATCCACACAACAGACCAAGTAATACTGTCCAACAACTCACTGATGCTGGTCCTTAAGTTCATTGTTAAGTGCAATTATAGCTCTGAAATAAAAACTGTTCAGGAAATGCGTGGTCTGAGTTTTAATTGTTCTGTATCTTCTGCCAGAAAGCAACAGTTCCACAAAGATTGTAAGCAGGATGGGAAGAGTCTCTGAGAATGTTGTGCAACTTCCTCAAACAGTGAGATGCGAAGATGTCATCCAGGGCTGGTAGCTGGAACCAGATGATATTCTGGGCAGTTTTAATGATTCTCTGTAGAGGTTTTTTTTGTCTGCTGCAGAGCTGTTCCCATCCCATGCAAGGATGCTGTATGTTTTAAGTAGAGATTGGACAATGATTTGTTTGAAATGGGATAGGGCAGCCAGAAATGTTCCTCAATGTTTCAGACTTTGTGGACCTGTGGGTGGGCAGAGGGAATGGTTTGCACAAGTGGATGGAAAGTGAGCACACACAGCTCCATTTGCACAAGCAGCATACACGTGCGCCTGTCGCTCCTGCCAAAGGAGCACACGGGCACACCCACTGCTCATGCAGGAGGATGTGCATATCTGCGCATGTGCTCACCAGCTGTTTCCATGGCCCAGTAGCAAAACCCCTCGTGACCCACCAGGGAGCACGAACAAGAGGTTGGGGATCCCTGGTATTGGGTTCCCTGCTTGACCAAGGGGCTGGACTAGAAGACCTCCAAGGTCCCTTCCAACTTTGTTATTCTGTTATATTCAGTGAAAGGTCCCTGAGTATTTTCAGCTTGAAAAATAAGAAACACCTAGAAGGCGATTCCATAGAAGGGAGCAAAAGATTATTTTCTGCCATCTCAGGCTGATGCGTCTGAGTTAATTGGCTAAATTATAGGTAAGATGGATTTCAGGTGGGTATTAGCAACGTTTTAAGGGCAGGGTAATGGAGCTAATTAACTTTTCTGCTTGAAACCTGGGTATGGAATATAGTATTAGGTGAAGAATTGATATAAAGAGGGATGTGTACCTAATCCAGCTGGAAACCAAGTCCAGGGAAAATAACTTCAACTGAAGTACAAGATGGATCTAACTTTTATTTGACTTGAAAAACTCCAACAGAGGTCTGTTATTCCAGCACTCCAAAACTCAGACACGCCATGGCAGCCAGCTAAAACTCTGTGTTAGTGATGAGAGGATATAGGCATTTTTATTTAAGAGATAGGTTTTAAAAGAGCATTACTTAAAAATCCCTACACCCATTTCTGTGCAATCAGAAATAACAGTCATAATGTTCAAGTTTTCTGGATGATTTCATGCAGTTCTCATGAAATGTTTTATATGTCTATATAAAATCTGTTTCAAGTTTTCTTATTGTCTACACAGGGGTCTCCAACCTTGGCAGCTTTAAGTCTGGTGGACTTCAACTCCCAGAATTCCTCAGCCAGCTTTCTGAGCAGGTATTCTTTCCATTCCAACAACAACTCTCAAAGCGCAGGAAATCAGGAATCCAGGAAGCTCAGATGAATACAGGTTTAGTGAACGCTACAAGAATCTGAACTACTAACAGTCAAAGAGAGTTGGTGATAGATAAGAGTCAATGGAATTCAAGGCGGCCGGGCTTAGATCTCTTTGTGGGCACAAAGAGATTCAAGAGTGATGATGCATTTGACCCCGTCCTCATGCTGTAGATCATCTGTTACAGCAACATTTCTTGATGATAGCTGCAGCAAAAAAAAAAAAAATGGCTAGGAACCCTTTTAACTTTCCTGCAATGCTCTGATGGCACAGTGGTTAGAATGCAGTGTTGCAGGCTTACTCTGCCCACAGCCTAGAATTCGATCCTGACCAGCTCAAGGTTGACTTAACCTTCTACCCTTCCAAGATCTGGAAAATCAGGACACAGATTATTAGGGGAAATATGCTGACATTATAAACTGCCCAGAGTGTGTTGTAAAGTACTATGGGGTGGTATACAAGTCTAAGCTCTATTGCAATTGCATTATGAGGAGTGAGCAGCAGCAGAGTGAATGGGAATATCAGGACTAATGGTCCATGATGGAGCAGCTGCATTTCAATAGTTGCCCAAATATAACAGACTGTCCAGTTTATGCCCTGCCAACTATCGAGTTTATGCCCTGCCAGAGACTCTGATTGCAGCCCATGTTAAAATCCTTGAGATGGGATTCTGCTCCCATTCCTACACGTTAAAAAACCCTCTGCAAAGCCCCTGTCTTTGTTTAATCTGCTAACAGGATCCTTCCCCTCCCTTTTGAATGGCCTTTGACTGTGTATTGACATGAGAATGTCAAACTTTTCTTGCCCTGTGTTTGGGCGGGTGAAAAGAATTAACAGAAACGTTTGTCTAGTAAAATCCTCCCTCATCAAGTGATTGTTTCCCGTTATTTGCAAAGCAGGGTTGGAGGTACAGATCCGCCCTAGGTCCTCTACACACACCTTATTAAAAATGATACATAGATCAGGAAGTATCACCTGTTGCTTTAATCAAAGGAGATTAATGAGCGGTAAGAGCACCTGCACCCAGTGAATAGAAGACCTGTTGAAAAAAGGAAGTAAGATGTTTGGCCATGTGGCTTAAGGTGTAGAAGAAAGTCTTTTGCAGATCAGATTGAATGAGTTCTATATTCTAAGTTCAATGGAAGAATTAGAGCAGTAGCTCACCAGGTCCCAGGTCATGGACCATAGCCACGGACCACCAAGACTTAACTCAAGATTAAAAGCATAGCATTTCTTCAAGCCTTCGTGGAACCCCTGTGATGACATCATGGCCCACCAGGCAGTGCTGGGATTCAAAAAAAAAATTGACTACTGGTTCTATGGGCATGGCTTGATGGGTGTGGCTTGGCTTGGTGGGCATGGCTTGGTGGGCGTGGCTTGGTGGGCGTGGCAGGGGAAGGATACTGCAAAATCCCCAATCCCTCCCCACTCCACTAACCTGCTTTCCAGCTCCGTTCTCCTGTGCAGGGGAACAAAAGAAGACCCAGCCGATCAGCTGGGACTCAATGGGAGACAGAGAATAGATGGGGTTGGTTTGGCCAGTCAGAGGTGGGATTTACTGGTTCTCCGAACTATTCAAAATTTCCACTACCGGTTCTCCAGAACTGGTCAGAACCTGCTGAATACCACCTCTACCACCAGGGTTTGGCAGATCACAGGTTGAGAAACACTGAACTAGAAGGTCATCAAAAAAACAAGAGCTGCTGCTCTCCTAAATTTTCGGGTGTTTAGTGATATCTGAAGAAACATCTCTCCTTGGTTGAGTCTTACCATTCCCTAATATTGTCTTCAGAGGCCCAGCCTTCCTAAACTAAATGCAGAAGTAGATACAGAAAGGACACTTTTTCTGGTAGAAAACTGCAGATCTGGGAACATTTTCTCCACAGTATCTTTATTTTTTATTTCTGGTTTTATTGTAATTTTTTTTTTTTGGTTTGATTTTCATGAGCCTTCCAAAGTCTTTGACAGTTGAATGCAGTACAAGTTTAATAAATTGTTGCTATTATAGTACCATCTTCTATTTATTTTATTTATTAATCAGTGACTCCCCAAAATAAGCACACAATAACCATATGAAAATATAAGCTGATAACACAACTAAAATTCTCAACACTTGATAGCAAGTCTATAATGTCTTCCAGAAAAGCTCTGGCTTCAACTTTTTTCAGAAGGTGGATAATATTGGAGACAAACTGAACTCCAACAGGAGCCCATGCAGAGGTCTTGTCCCATCAATGAAAAACTATACTTTGGGAATTTGTTTCCCCTGATCTCCTGGAAGAGGGAGACAACCAGCTGCTTCTTCTGATGCACTTGGTCGAGTGATATTTATTTTTTTATTTTGATTTGTCAATCGCTTACAAGATAATAGGTATAAGTACATACATAGTTATTATATGATAATGCTTTAGTCTGGCAAGATTCTGTCTATAGGCGAACAACCATAAAGAAACTACTCTGAATTAACTCCTCATGTCATTTTTGGTTCTTTGGTTTGCCACTATCTGTGTGAATGTCTGAATTCCATATTCTCTGTTTAAGTTCTACCTCGGTTTTTGATAGGCCCAAAGCAAATAGGACTGATATTAACAATCCATACTGTCTCAGGTCTTGGTCAATTTGTTTCTGCATAATAGATTGATGTCTTTCATATAGAATGAGATGTACTAATGAGGCTCCCCAAGGATCTATTCCATCCAACATCTTAGAAGACATAATAAAGGCAGCAATGTGTCTTTGCTTAAGTGTATTATTAAATTACAGGCCAGTAACCCTTGGAGAAATTGTTGCTAAAATCAGTGAAGTAATCCAGAACCACCAACAGTAAGCATGATTAATCAATGGCTCTAGTTCCCCCAAAGCTTACTTTTCTTCATATGTTGCTTGAACCAAGGGTCTTCAAACTTGGCAAATTTAAGACTTGTGGACTTCAACTCCCAGAATTCTGGAGCTAACATGACTGGAGAAGAAATTCTGGGAGTTGAAGTCCATAAATCTTAAAGCTGTCAAGTTTGAAGACCCCTGCCTTGAACAATTGGTTAATCTACCAGCTCATACAGTTAATGGTTTGAAATGACTTTACTCTCATTTACAGTGATTCTATCATACTGTAGCTATTATACAATGAAACATGCAGTACATCTGCAAAAGAAGGGCTCAGGTTAGCTAGTTAGCTATTTATTATCTAATAAATATAATCTGATTAGGAGTACATATTTACTTTGTTAACAAAATTTGTAAACCACTGCAAATCATACTGATGCTCAGGAATAGATAAAAAATTGAAACTATGTCAAATATTACTATAATAAAACAAGGCACATGAATAACCTGCATTATTGTCACATTTCTATTATTTTTATTAGGGTTTTCAAGCCATCAACCTTTCAGGAAAGTAAGTATATTAGTGCATTCCATTTTTCCCCATCGTTGGGAGCAAAAAAATAAATAAATAAAACCTCTTACTTCTATCAAGTATCTTGTCATTCAAAGCCAATGGAGACTTTCATGGCATCACAAGAGAGAAAGTAGGGTCTTTGTATTTCATTCACTCCGAAGCATAATAGCATTTGACAAGAAAGAAAGACTTAAGTAAACTAGATAATAATCACACACGGTGAATAAATAACGCCTGGATCCTGGATTAAAGCAAAGTGACAAAAGTAATCAAAAATCCAAGCACTAGAACTTTGGCAATAAGAGATGTACACAAAAGACTGCTGATAGGGTGTTTTCGGAAACTGGCACAACATACGGTTATTGAACTTGTCAGTGACTGTTGACAAGCGGTGGAAGACAAAAGGCCCAAACCAGAAGAAAGTTTCTCTAGACAATTCATATTGAAATAAAGATGATATGTGCACAAGAATAGCAAGCAAGTTGCTTCCTCGTTTCCTACAAAGCTCATGTTTCAAACTCAGGACAAGCGCTAAGAGCCGAAGACAAAATTTGTACTGGGAATGGAAGAGGAATGGGTTAGGTGGAATCAATGGCCGTTGAAGCAGGCACTCTCCAGGGAAGAAAATGGAGTGGGAAGGAGAAGGAAAGGAAAGAATCTGTTGATTTTGGTAGGAAAAGGAGCAGGTTTCCTCTTCTTTTTGACCTTGCCTACCCAAGAGAAAGTTGGAAAGAATTGCAATGCAAAGGGTCTCCAGCTGTCTGTCTTTCTGCCTTCAGCATGAATCTCCAACAAACAGAACTCAACTTCGTGGGGAGAGAAACTTTGGCAAAAAGGTTGACAATTCAGTTGGCTTTGAATGATCCATCTAGGAGTAGGTGAGGTTAAAAAGAAAATCCAGACAAATGTCCTTTGTGCATCCCTGTGGGAAAGACAATTGTGCAAAGGCTGAGAATATTGTTGATGGCTCTGTTCATATATGGTATCCATTGGCTCTGCCTCCTGGCCTATACTAAAAAGCTTCCTTTTTTTAACTGATTTGTCTGATGTTACCACATTTATCCCAGGAAAAAGTAAGATAATGAAGTGTTATTTGTACTTGATGAACAAGAGAATGTTTTAAAAGTCTGTAGAGATTATCCATCATCCAGGTCCTGGTTGTCCCAAAGATGCTTTTTCAGGAGGCAACTGGACTTCCTTGTTTCTTCTTTGAGGATGTTTCACTTCTCATCCAAGCAGAGAATGTTTTGTTTTTCATCAATAGATAAACCCTGCCTTCCTCCACTTTGTGACTTGCCCTACTTACCACCCAATTTTGGATAGAGCAGAGATGCAAACTGTGTTCATTCACCCAAGGCAGTGGCTTACCCCAGTTTTACCCAATATAATAGTGGGCAAGGCAATGGAGGTCTGAATTTTCTATCAGAAGAGGTTTACTCTGCAAGAGATTTGATGGACAAAAAGGACAAAGGTGTTTCACAATAAAAATAGGAATCTGCTGGAGAGTTGGGCAACTTTTACATGGCTGATGTGGCAATTAACACTTGGAAGTGGGGGGAGAAGACCTAAGGGCAGGGGTGGGATTCAAAATTTTTAACAAACGGTTCTGTGGGCGTGGCTTAGGTGGTGGGCATGGCTTGGTGGTCATGTGATTGGGTGGACATGGCTTGGTGGTTATGTTATTGGCTGCGTGTGGCCAAATCAATATCACTCACACCGAGGCACGCATCTCCTCGCCTGGCCTCTCATGACTGTTGGGATGCTGCAACAGTCATAAGTGTGAAAAGTGGTCATAAGTCACTTTTGTCAGTGCCATTGTAACTTTAAATGGTCACTCCACACAAGCAAAGTACCAGCAAAGGAGGGAAAGAAAACTCCAGAGAGGTTCCAGAGACAGGAAGTCTAGTCCTACCAAGAATGTAATAAGGGTTAACGGAGAGGCAGTTTCTGTAAGCAACACCAGAATGTTTCCTTCCTGCCTTCCTTACAGGATTAGGCCAGTAATTGCTTCTAATAACCAGTTCTCCGAACTGCTTAGAATGTTAACAACCGGTTCTAGTGAATAGGTACAAACCTATAGAATCCCACCCCTGCCTAAGGATGAAGCATAATGATGCAAAAGCAGGCCATGTTATCTATCTATGGGCTTTCAAGGAGAAGGAAAACTATAAACGATTAGATGTGTTTCTCAACCTTGGTAACTTTGAGATGTCTGGATTTTAACTCCCGGAATTCAACTACCCAAGGCTGACTGGAGAATTCTGGACAGTGAAGTCCACACATCTTAAGGTGCCAAGGTTGAGAAACACATCCAGGCATTTATAGTTCTCCTTCTCCTTGAAAGGTAGCAGGTATGGAGGTTACCCCCTCATTTAGCCCTTAAGTAACAAACTCCCAAAGGCTATAGGCTGGTGGAGAGATATGATCCTGCATCTCCCCATTCTTGGTCCAACACCATGCATTCATCATCACACGGACACAACAGGTTACATCTCCAAGATTTTCCTTTTTTTTTTTTTAAAGGAGGATGAAGAATGATTTTTACCTTTATTTTCTAATTACTGGTATGTCCAAGCAGTTTTCGGATGTCTATTTCAGTCCTCAGTTGTTTCTGACCAAAACATGGCCAAAAATCATGTTTCTCATAGTGTAGGATTCTAGGGCCACAAGCTATCCTGTTCTCAGTTTTGGGGCTTTGTTGTATGGCTGTGCTCAAACATGACACAAACTCACCATTTTTACCATAGTTTATTAATTAGGCTCCCGATACATTCAGTCAATAATAGCAATAGCACTTAGACTTACATACCGCTTCATAGTGCTTTACAGCCCTCTCTAAGCATTTTATAGAATCAGCATATTGCCCCCAACAATCTGGATCCTCTTTTTATCCACCTCGGAAGGATGGAAGGCTGAGTCAACCTTGAGCCAGTCAGGATCGAACTGCTGCCAGTTGGCAGAATTAGCCTGCAACTTTCCATTTTAATCACAGCTCCACCACGGCTCTTACAAAAAAAAAAATATTCAATATTCCCTCCTGGATCCCTGCTTTCCCCTTAGACTGACATAGTAACACAAACCATCTCTAACACTTAAGACACCTTCCCTGTATTCCCGTTGCTAAGAATCATTTCTTAAAGTGGGGTATCTCTGCCTAATTTGTGAATTTAGAGTACATGGGTAGTCCTCAATTTGCAACCATTGTTTAGTGACCATTTGAACTTACCATGGCACTGGAAAAAAAATTATGACTGTTTTTCACACTTACGCTTGATTGTTGCAGCGTCCCTATGGTCATGCGATCATGTGATCAAAATTCATGGGATTCATGGGATCAAAATTCAGG
Organism: Pseudonaja textilis; assembly: GCF_049901715.1. Taxonomy (NCBI): domain Eukaryota; kingdom Metazoa; phylum Chordata; class Lepidosauria; order Squamata; family Elapidae; genus Pseudonaja; species Pseudonaja textilis. The sequence continues at coordinate 6,751,716 of NC_141998.1, read as the reverse complement.
TGCTTGGCATTTGGTTCCTATTTATGATGGCTGCAGCGTTCCGGGGTCATGTGATCACTTTTGATTAACTTCTGACAAGCAAAACCAATGGAAAAGCCAGGTTGATTTAACAGCTGTGTTACTAGCTTACCAACTGCAGCGATTTGCTTAACAACTGGTGGCAAGAAAGGTCGTAAAATGAGGCAAAACTCACTTAACAAAATTTATTTGGTCATAAATTAAGGGCTATCTATATATCTTGGACCAGTGGTAGGATTCAATTTTTTTTTACTACCGGTTCTGTGGGTGTGGCTTGGTGGGCATGGCATGGCTTGGTGGGCGTGGCTTGGTGGGCATGGCAGGGGAAGGATAGTGCAAAACCCCCATTCCCTCCCCACCCCACTAACCTGCTTTCCAGCTCCGTTCTCCTGTGCAGGGCAACAAAAGAAGACCCAGCCAATCAACTGGGATTCGGGAGGCAGAGAATAGATGGGGGCGGGGCCAGTCAGAGATGGTATTTGCCAGTTCTCTGAACTACTCAAAATTTCCACTACTGGTTCTCCAGAACTGGTCAGAACCTGCTGAACACCACCCGTCTCTGACCCAGAATGAGTAACCCTTGCAGTAACTTAGCAGGACTTTCCTTAACATGTGTTTATTTGTTTGTTTAAAACATTTATATGGCCCCGCCTATCTTTTAACTAATTCTAAGCAGCTCCTTAACTTCTTAACTTTGTTTCACAACTTCTTAAGAGTTATGTCCTTAAGTTTAATCATTGTGTTCCACTTTCACACCTTCCAAGCTACATCGCAATTAGAAAAATGAATACTGTTTGAGAAGAGATACTGTTCTATTTGTATATATCAGTGGAGTTAACATAATAGACTTGCTCTATTTCCTTTGTTCCCATTTTCTCCCCTCAACCTTGACATATACAAATATTTATCAGCCCAAGATGTTTGTAAGCAGTGTCCTTAGTGTTAAATATTTAAATATATACCCTGATTGGTTGGCCCATGGTGGCAGGAAATTGAAGAGCTGTCACAGGTTGCAGCCGCAGCAGCCTGGGGGGTAGAAAAGGAGCTGCTGGGGCCGCTATTCTTGGTTCTGAATGATGTAATAAAGAAACATAAAGGGTCAAAGCCTCCCGCGTCTTCTCTCGCCCATGATCTAACACTGGCGACGAAGGTGGGATCCTGAGAGAAGTGGGAGTGCGACAACATGGCTAGCTAACTGAACAAAGAACTCAACATGGCCGGAAACAATACGCCACCCTCAACATTTGACCCAACAACCGAGGACTGGGAGTCCCACGTCGATCGTTTCCAGATGTTCCTAGAGAACAGCGATCTGGTAAATATTACGGAACAGAAGAAAAGAGCCGTTTTCCTCACGCATTGTGGTCCCACTGTGTTCAAGATGGCTGAAACCCTCGCAGCCCCACGTGATCTCAAGACGATGGCGTGGCCAGATCTAGAACGAATTCTGAGGGCACATTTCACTCCCCCTGTATCCAGCCTGGTCAAAAGACACGAGTTCTACTGGAGAGACCAGAAGGAAGGAGACAGCATAAACGATTTTGTTGCTAATCTGAGGGACATTGCCAGGGCAAGTGAATTCCTGAATGTGGATGAGGCAATGTTGGATCGTGTAGTCCTAGGACTTAGAGACCTGACCTTACAGAGCCGGCTCCTAACAAAACCAAAAATAACACTAAAAGAGGCCATCGAGGAATCAGCCACAGTAGAAGCCTCGATGTGGGTGATATTGAGTTGGCCATGCCCAGCCAATAACATGACCACCAAGCCACACCCACCTAGTCACATGACCACTAAGCCACACCCACCAACTAAGCCATGCCCCCAGAACCGGTTGTTAAAAAATTTGAATCCCACCCCTGGGGAGAGAGCACATATACATTACACACATATACATTCACACATATACGTTACAAACAGAGAGGGAAGTGGGAGACCCTTCACACGCAGCCAACAATAACAGGTAGGAAGGGGAAGCCCACGATCTAACACTTAGCATGCCTTCTCTCAATTGTTACACTGCAACACCAAGTAAGTAAAACTCCAAAGTCTATGAAAGTCGAAGGGGAAGAAAATTGGCTAGCAAACCCAATTGCACCGCCCTAATTCTACATACATACTCTCTTATAGCTTTTTTCAAAAATATTAAAGTATTGTACATTTTTCTAAGCTGTCCAATTTCAGAGCACAGAGGTGGACTGTATCTTTTCTTGGGGGGAAAAATTGCTATTTTACTACAGGAAGCTTTTTTTTTTTTTTTTAAGAAGAGAAATGATAGGTATACAAACTTGGTTAATTTATGCTGATCTGTTTATCTTTATTGAAAGAAAACCTAAATTAAAAAACAAGGAAGGTTATATTTGCCGATACTTTGCCTATGAACAATTGGCAGAAAGATTTAAACAGGATAAAAAGAATTTGTTTTCGCAGATTTTTTTTTAAAGGCCTTGAAAGGGAGTTACGTTTTAATGGCAAACATCTCATTGCCAAGGTATACAAATTGTTGTTGGATATGAACAAGATTTTTAAAAGGGATGGGGAAAAAAGGAATAAAGGATAAAAAAAGGGTGGGAAGGCATTGATTTCAAACTCCTTCCTATAGTGAAATAATAAACACATTTACAATTTAGAAATTTAATAAATACAAAAATAAATGTATTATTGCAAGCCATTTCTCTAATGACATAATTATTCAATCTTCAAACTAAAACCTGCTTAATTTTTTTTAATTTCAAATATAAAAAACAGAAAATTTTCCAAATGGAAGCAGGCCTAAGTTAACTCTTCCTTTAGAATAGTTTACATTATCATGTCAACCAAGTCCTTTATTTTTTTCTCACTGTGAGAACTCGTATATCTTTCTATTTACACTTTTAAGATTTGAACCAGAATTTTCATAGAACTGTAAAAAAATTTTCATAAAAGGATGAAAATCTGAACTACTAACATTGAACTGAGAAACTGTCAAAGATGTATAAGGGAATGGATGGATGGATGGATGGATGGATGGATGGATGGATGGATGGATGGATGTACAGGTGAAACTCGAAAAATTAGAATATCATGCAAAAGTTCATTTATTTCAGTAATGCAATTTAAAAGGTGAAACTAATATATGAGATAGATTCATTACATGCAAAGCAAGATAGTTCAAGCCATGATTTGTCATAATTGTGATGATGATAGCTTACAGCTCATGAAAACCCCAACTCCCAACTCCACCCACAACTCCTGAAGGCAAGTCATTCCACTGATTAATTGTTCTAACTATCAGGACATTTCCCCTTAATTTATCCCTATATCTGACAATGCTTTTATTTGCAAAGGTGGAAAGTTTTACAAATTCCCACAACTGAAGAGCAAATTCTGAAATTATGGAACTGGCAGAGATGACAAAACTGACTACTTTGATAAAAGACAAAAAAAGCCCATCTATCTTCATTTTTACTTGAAGACTGCTTTTAGACTTCTTGCTTGAGAAAGATATAAAGTTTTGATTTTAGGATGTGCAGATTAGATCAGCTATAATTATAGAAATACTGAGTATTTTTACCATTAGACATCTATATTGTACAATTCTAATGTTATTTTGATTGTTAAATCTGTATATGTTTATAAGTTTTTGTGCATTTGTTTTAACTTTGAGTTAGAGGTTTATTTATATCCATTTTGAACAGTCTTTTGGGGGTTTTTTGGCACTTTTTAACTATTAACTTTTTCTCCTTTCTGATCCTTTTGTGGCCCTCTCCCTAATTTTTCCTTTTCTGTTATTTTATATTTTTTATTGGAAACTTAATAAGGTTGGTGTCAGGATTCCAGCAATCGCCCTAATTAAATAATGATTCTTGAGCCAAACTTCAAAAAACTTCAAAGGATGCATTCAAGGCGACATACTGGCACTGCCCTGTATGAAGCCAACTCTGACATCTGTAATTTGCAGTGACCCTGTTTCCCCCCTCCCCTCTGGGTATCTCATAAATCAGATTCTCCAATTAAGCACATTTACGGGTTGGGTGTCATCATTCATGTTCTCCAATGAAATATATTCGCAGGCAAAAGCTCTGGTATTTTAGTTACAATCTTTTAAAGATAAGAGTTGGATTGTACTTTCGATTTCAAACTTCTGCACTGCTCTTCCCGATTTCCTTCCTCTCCCCCCTCCCCTTATTTATGGCAACTCTAAAACAAGCATAGGAATGCTTTATGAGTTGCCAGTTGAATTTTTAAAAAGAAAAAAAAACAAGGATTTGTTTTCTCTGTCCATAGTAAAGTAACATTTCAGAAAAATAATCTACATTCTTTTTCAGCCTGCTAGTTTCCCCAGAGTTTAGAATCAGGAAATCCACTACTTATTGTCTGAAAAATACACTTGGCCACTCAAATATTAAAATACCATGATTTTTGTTCTCTCAAAGACAATTTCCCATGTATTGGATTAAAATTAAAAGCAAACTCAGAGTCCGGAAGGTTTAAAACTATAGCTGTTATATTAAACTATCACTGAGGGGTTTTTTTGGCTGGATTCACCTATCTCACGAAGACAGAATAACTAAACCAAACACACACAGCCATAAGATGGTCGTCTTCATTCGTTTAATAACCATTTGAAGTCACAACATCACTTTTTTAAAAAATGACTTCTGGGCGGTTTTCACCCTTACTAACTTAACAACTGCAATGATTCATTTAACAACTATCACAAGAAAGGTCATGAAGATGGGCCAAAACTCACTTAACCAGCTGTCTTGCTTAGCAGTGGAAATGTTGAGCTCAGTTGTGGTCACAAGACGAGGATTACCTGCAGGTATGAGAAAGTCTTCATCTACCTGACCACATAGCTTCCTGCTTAAATAATACACCTATCAAAAAATGCCAGTCACTGGTTTAGCATTAAGGGGGTGACATCTGAAAAGTTTGCTCCATAGGCATTAGGTTCGAAATTGCAAAATGCACCCATCATTTAGTTACTAAAGAAAAACGTACATTTCTTCAGCTTCTTATAATCAAGGCAAAATGTTCTCTTCCGATCAAGCAGAAACAGTGATTACACCCTGCCACCTTTTGGCCGAATAAAGTTAAGAAAAACTTCCTGTTAAGCCTGCTTCACTATCTCCGTGCATATTTGTATGTACATATAATATGTCTACACCAGTGGGGGTATTCTACTGGTTCATCCCGGTTCTCCTGAGCTGGTAGCGCCGATTAATAGCTGAGACTGAACCGCTTCTCTCCACCATTCTGCTGTTGGTCCTCCCGCCCACCCAGGCTCCCATAGTCACCTTTATTCCCTGCCTTTGAAGTGCCACGCGGCAGCTGCTGAAGTGAGTGCAGGCTTGCAGGAGGTGAGTTGGAACACCTCTGCGCCTGTGCAAAGTGCGTGTTCGCACACAAAATGTATGCACAGGCTTGCAAGAGGTGAGTTGGAACACCTCTGCGCCTGTGCAAAGTGCGTGTCTGGTGTGTGCGCACGTGCACAAAGCGTGCCCACCATGCCATGCCCACCAAACTAGTGGTAAAAAATCTTTGAATCCCACCACTGGCCTGCACAGGAAGAAAACAAACAGCCCGTTTCTAGCAGAATTCTTGCCTTCGTAACCACATTTCCAAGCCGCTGCATGAGCGATTTCCAAATCTACTTTAGAGAACTGTCCGTGGAGCTTGCTTCAAAAATTGCTGAAAGCCAAATGTTATGCAAGCAGTCCTCAACTTACAGCCATTTGTTTAGTGACTGTTCAAAGTTACAATGGCACTCAAAGAAGTGACATGGCTTTTTTTGTTCACACTTGGAGCAGCCCCATGGTGATGTGATCAACATGCCTGGCAACTGGTTCAAGTTTATGACTGTTGCAGTGTCCTGGGTCAGGGGTTCTCAACTTCCCAGGCCATGGCCCACTACCTGACTGCAGCTCGTTCAGAACCAGGGCACAAGAGCAGTGGGCATGCACACAACTGTTGTACCTGCAAATGGAGCTATGCACACATGTTTGCCCACCATGTACCGTATTTATCGGCGTATAACACGCACTTTTTCCCCCTGAAAATAGGGGGCAAATGATGCATGCGTGTGTATACGCGATGTCCAGAGCGTGGAATCCTCTTTAAGGGATCCCGTTTCCCAATAGTGCTAGCGGCGGCGCAGCGCCGTGACGTGATGTCAGCGCTGCGCCCGCCGTGAGATATTTTTTTCCTGAAATTTCCCTCTTAAAGGGAATGCGTGTTATACGCCTGTGCGTGTTATACGCCGATAAATACGGTATGTGAAACCATCCCTTCACCACCACCACCCTCCCCACAAGCTGGTCCACTGATCTAGCAACAGCGCATAGACTTATATACCACTTCACAGTGCTTTACAGCCCTCTCTAAGTGGTTTATACTGGTCAGAATCAACCCCCCCCCCTCAGGCTATGGGCAAACTGCAATGCTGCATTCTAATAACTGGGAAGGAAGGAAGGAAAGAATGGAGGGAAGGAGGGAAATACCAATAGCACTTAGACATATATACCGCTTCACAGTGCTTTACAGCCCCCTTTCTAAGCAGTTTAGAGTCAGCCTATTCTGCCAATAATCTGGGTCCTCATTTTACCCACCTCGGAAGAACGGAAGGCTAAGTTAACCTTGAGCTGGTCAGGATTGAACTCCCGGCTATGGGCAGAGTCACCCTGCAATATTGCATTCTAACCACTGTGCACCATGGATGGATGGATGGATGGATGGATGGATGGAAGGAAGGAAGGAAGGAAGGAAGGAAGGAAGGAAGGAAGGAAGGAAGGAAGGAAGGAAGGAAGGAAGGAAGAAGGGAGGAAGGGCAATAGCAATCGCACTTAGACTTATATACCACTTCATTGTGCTTCCCAGCCCTCTCTCTAAGCGGTGTATAGAGTCAGCTTCTTGCCCCCAATAATCTGGGTCCTCATTTTTTATTTTATTTTATTTATTTATTTTTGTCAATTGCTTACAAGATAATAGGTTAAAGTAAAAACATAGTTTTATATATATATCTATATATATATATATATATATATATATATATATATATATGTGTGTGTGTGTGTGTGTGTGTGTGTGTGTGTATGTGTGTATATATATATATATATATATATATATACACACATACATACACACACACACACACATACATACATACACACACACACACACACACACCAATAGGTCAGGGACAGCAGGCACATTGGTGCGCTTATGCACTCCCCCTACAGACCTCTTAGAAAAGGGGTGAGGTCAATAGTAGACAGTCTAAGGTTAAAGTTTTTGGGGTTTGCGGAAGAAACCACAGAGTTAGGTACAGTATTCCAGACATTGATCACTCTGTTGCTGAAGTCGTATTTCCTGCAATCAAGTTTGGTGAGATTAACCTTGAGTTTGTATCTATTGTTTGCTCTTGTGTTGCTATGGTTGAAGCTGAAGTACTCATTGACAGGTAGGACATTGCAATGTATGATTTTATATACTATACTTTGATCGGACCGAAGATGGCATAGATTTTCTAGGTCTAGAATTTCAAGTCTGGCGGCATAAGGTATTCTACAACAAGTAGAGGAGCAGAGAACTCTTCTTGTGAAATATTTCTGGACTTTCTCAACTGTGTTAATATCAGATATGTAATGTGGGTTCCAGACTGATGAGCTGTATTCAAGTATTGGTCTCGCAAATGTTTTGTGTTAGTGTAGTTATCAGTGTAATATTACCAGAGAAAAATTACCAGAGAAAAACCCACCTTGGAAAGAAGGATGGAAGACTGAGTCAACCTTGAGCCTGGTGAGATTTGAACTGCCAAATTGCAGTCACTGGCTGTCAGCAGAAGTAGCCTGCAGTACTGCATTCTAACCACTGCGCCACCGCAGCTCCTACCGTCAGGTGTTCCCCTTTTGTGACTTTCTGACAAGCAAAGTAATGGAGAAGCCAGATTCACTTATCAACCCCTCTTACTAACTTAACAACTGCAATGATTTGCTTAATAACTGGGGCAGGAAAGGTTGTAAAATGGGGAAAAATTCACTTTTAACAACTGTCCTGCTTAGCAATAGAAATTTTGAGCTCAATTGTGATCGTAAGTTAAGGACTACCTATATTCATTGCCAGACTCTGTCACATTCCTCTTGCATCAATTCATGATCCATCCACCAATCCGTGATTCTGCCTCTACAGGCCACCCAGAAGCTGCAATTGTACAAACTGCCAAGGTCCATTTACTCACTGGCAGTCTCTTTTCATTATAGCTGTGCAGAAATAGGCTTCTTGGCATAATGTGGGTTTAAAAATCAGACCATTTCGTACTGGGACTAGTGGATAGAGAATTAGAAAAGATTATGGGAGGTTGGTTTTCTACAGGATAACCTTTGTGCAACTATTAAATGCACAAAAATAAAAATACCCACAATGGAGAAATAGTTGGTGAAGATGACAGCTTTTGCAGACATAGTAAAATTGACTTGTCTGAGTAGAAAAAAGACAGTAACTACACTTGCAATTGACTGAAAATCTTTTATGGGGCTTTTGCTAAAAATAGGGGGGGCAAAGGAATTTGTTATTTATGGGTTTGATAGTTAGAAAGGGTAAGGACTCAGTGGCTCAGTGGCTAAGACACTGAGCTTATCGATCAGAAAGGTCGGCAGTTCGAATCCCTAGTGCTGCGTAACGGAGTGAGCTCCCGTTACTTGTCCCAGCTTCTGTCAAGTGAGCAGTTCAAAAGCATGTAAAACCTGCAAGTAGAAAAATAGGGACCCCTTTGGTGGGAAGGTCACAGCGTTCTGTGCACCTTCAGCATTTAGTCATGCCGGCCACATGACCAGAGAGACGTCTTTGGACAGCGCTGGCTCTTCGGCTTTGTAATGATGAGGACTGTCCCCTACAGCCAGAAACAACTAGCACGTATGTGCGAGGGGAACCTTTACCTTCAGTTAGAAAGGGTAGAACATAGAAAAAGAACAACTATATAAGAAGATAAAATATGCATGCATTTATAACTGGTGTAGACATTGGAAGCCACTTTTTTGCACCTTTTTATTCTTACTTATTATCAGCCAAATGTTCAGATTAGATTTGGAATTTTTGTCTACCTATCAAGTCCTCCCCAAGGACCTTGGATAGGTAGATGTTGATGCTTGATGGTGTTAAAGGTATTGTTACAGGATGTAAACTCTTCGGGTAAAGCTGCCTTTTGCAATTTTGCAACACATGAAGTATTAGTGCCACTTTATAAATCAGGGGTCGCCAACCATTTGGAGCTCAGGGACCACCAAACTCATTGGATAATTGTACACATGCTCAAATTTGCACGAGCGCGCACACAATTATCGGCATGGGAGCCGAAAAAGGTTAGCCACCACTGGTATAGGGTCATTTGCTTGAGCTAATTGGGTTGGGTTAGAAAACCTGCAAGGTCCCTTCCAGCTGTATTCTAATTGATTGATTGCTTGAATGAATGGACTGATAGCGGATTGGCCAATGCTGTTGAAGTGTTGTTTTGGGATGGCAACAGGTTGCATAAGCGTGCATAAATGCACCAACGTGCCTACTGTCCCTGTCGTAATGTTCCCTTTTATTTGTATCCATTTCATGTATTAATCATCACGTTTATACTTAGATTTGTTACCTAATACAAGTTCAACAAATAAATGAATAAAACAAACAAACTATTGGGACTATTTTTGCTTTCTTTTGCCACAGTCCTTTTATATTTGCAAGTGTTTGTAATTTTGTTTTTCTTCTCCGGTTCTTTCTGTTTTATTCTGCTTTATTCTTGTCCACAATCCAGACTTTTTTGTCTTTCTTATCAACAATTGTTAAGTCTGGGACATTATGTGGCAGGTGCCTGTCTGTTGAATTCTAAAATGCCAGAGCAATTTAGCTTCCTCATTTTCTATTACTTTCTCTACCTTATGGTCTCAGCAATACTTGCTTGCAGGCAAATGGTATTTCATGCAGATCTTTCAATGCACCACCATTGCTACTTTGTCATGCCATTGTTTATTTATTTATATTACTTATTTAACACTTTTCTTTCATTTTTTTTAAATTTTACTTTCCTTTTCCTTTGTATTATTCCCTTTATTGTGGAAAAAAAGATATTACATAAAATGGTGGTTTTGCAGTTTGGCAAATGCTGACATGCAAAATGATTCTTCTGATCACAACCAACCTGGTTGCCCCAGGGAAAACTGTTTCTTGTGAAAGGAGCCAAGGCGGGAACATGCTTTTCGGTGACAACGTCTGCCCTTTCGAATACCCTCCCAGTTGAAATCAAGCAGCCCTCTTCATCTTGATTCCATCTAAAAATAAGCATAGGATGCAGTTTTCATCACCAGACTATTTGCAGATTGAGTAGAACTTGGAGTGTCCAAGCACGGCTGGCTGGGGGATTCTGGAAGTTGAAGTCCACAAGTCTTAAAAAGTTGCCCAGGCTGGACAGCCATGGACCAGATTCTTCTAAGACGATTGCATGGCTGAGGCGTCTTCTACCAAGCTCTACTATTTAACTTTGAAATTTATTACTGTGGATCAGGGGTCTCCAACCTTGGCAACTTTAAGACTTGTGGACTTCAACTCTGGGAATTGAAATCCACAAGTCTTAAAGTTGCCACGGTTGGAGACCCCTGCTGTGGATAATTTGGGTTTGGGGGGAAATTCCTACTGTGGATATTTTATTATTAACCTGCATGAGTCAACCACCTAAGGTTCTGCATTGTTTGGTGGTGTAGAAACTGAAGAGCTGAATGAAACGAATCTCCCTCTGCATTTAAGAAACCAGTTTATTAGCCCAGATTCAAATCCTATCGCCCCACAATATAAAAGAGTGCTACCACCACCATGATTCTAGTTGACACTAGAAGCAAGTAAACATTGTGAGATTCCAACAGTTAATGACGTAATGATCTAGAGTGGAATACTTGGTTACGTTACCAACTAGGTACATTATTACTCAGCAAGGTAACATCATCGTGTTATCTAGTTGGGTAACGAAAGATTCTCAAGCCAACCACCAAGTTCAGAGAACACTGAGAACTCTGGGGTTTAACCCTTACTAACAAAATATTCTTTTCAATTGGAATCTCGAGTATTACCATTCCTTCAACGGGACTGACAATCTTGACTCAGCTACACACACACACACCCTTTTGCAATTTTGGGAGGCCTCTTTTAATTGTGATGGCTCAACATTGATGACACAACTTCTTGCCATTCTAAGCCAAGAAATATCCAATGTTGCGAGTACAATACAATAGGCCCATCAAATAACCTTTTGGAGATCTTCCAAAAGGTCAAGAGACAATGGAACATCTTGAAATTCTTCTCTGTGCCTTGTTATAGTGGGTCTTGGCCACTATACCTACAAACGGTGAGCCTCAAACTGTTAAAATTCCCCACCCTTACCATAAAATATGAAATTCTCCGCCAAGTCAAAGGGAACGTGTGCTTCCTGTCTTTTTCTAATCTACCAGTGCCACCTGAGAACTAAACCCTGGTAACGACATGAAAAAATAAGAGGATAGACATACAGGCTCCATTTGTCTATCTTTGTCAAGGTCGTCTTCCTTACTCTCTAAGTATGTTCAGTCATGAGGGGTCCTTGGTACTCTCTGAGCTTATTTGTTTTCTTGCAGACATTTCATTAGCCGAACTAGGTAACATCATCAATGCTACTCTAGATGGTGTTATCTAGTTTGGGTAATGAAATGTCCGCAAGGAAATAAGCAAGCTCAGAGATCACCAAGGGCCCCTGTTGCCAACCCTGAGCTACAAATATTTCCCCTTGTTAGTATGTTCAGCCATCCTCAACGTTCCTTTCTGGTTCTGTAAATTAAATGGGGGAAACACATGCAATCATCAGCCACCGTTCAAAGGAGAAAGGAAAAGCCAGACCCGCCACAATAATGGCCCCCCAAAAAACATTTTAAGTCAATGAGCATTTTTAGCAGCCATTTTTTTGGGGGGGAAAAATGATCTTGATCTAATAAATCAAACACATTTATTTTATTACTTGAGCCCCAGTGTTTTAACTGTAGCAGCATTTCAAAACATAGTTTCTTATGGCTGGGTATAAGTGTGTGTTTGTGTGTACACACGCACAAGCATGACGGTATATATACACGTACAAACATTCCTGGGGAAAAGTCTACATTGATAAAAATGTATAAGGCAGCAATTTTCAAACAGCAAATGTCAGCTTTCCACAAAAAAAAAAAAAAAAAGAAATTCACTTTAAAAATGTGCGTCTGTAGCATACAAAAAGCAGCAGGATATGTACTTCCACATTTGCAGAGCCTCACTTCATTCTTTAAAGTTTAAAAAGGCCTTTCTTTGGTGGGAGCCGCTATTAGAGGTTGTATCTTAGTAGGGAATTCTAGCCCAGCACACAGTGGGACTCAACACAGCAGAAAAGGAGGATTCAGAACGCTGATCTAGGCATTTTTTAGAACCACAGATAGTCCTCGACTTACGACCAACAACTCAGCCCAAAGTTTCAGTGGTTAGGCAAGACATTTGTTAAGTGCCCCATTTTTACCGCCTTTCTTGCCATAAGTGAATCAGGGGAGTTGATAAGATAGTATCACGGTTGCTGCTTCGCCATTGCCTTGCCAGGACACAGCAACCGTCATAAATATGAATCAGTTGCCAAGCGCCTGAATGTTGAGCATGTGACCAGGAGGAGGCTGCAACAGTCGTGAGGGTGAAAAACGGACATAAGTCACATTTTTCAGTGCTGCTGTAAATTTGAACGGCCACTAAATAAACGTAAGTCAAGGACCGCCTGCGTTGTTATTCAGTTATGCATTTTGGGGTTGCTGTTGTTAGAAAGAAAATAATAATAACCAACCCACTCAGAATTCACAGAGGCCTTGTTGTGAATTTTCCCTGCAAATACTTCAAGTCCAACATACTTCAGGGTAACACTAACACATTCGGGTTTAGCTTATAAGCACATTTTTTTTTAAAAAAAATAATTATTCAGGGAACTCATTCAAGGAACTTGATTCGAAATCAGTTCCTCCTTACTGAGGGAAAAAGTTTTAACAGGTTGCATTCTGAGCAGGCCAAAGGTGCTAAATCTGTCCCCATAAGATAGGCAATGATGAGAAAGGTTTAGAACTTTAGAAGTCCAGATCCTGAAGATGAAATTCAAATACTTTGGCCACCTAATGAGAAGGAAGGACTCGCTGGAGAAGAGCCTAATGCTGGGAATGGTTGAGGGCAAAAGAAGAAGAGCACGACAGAGAATGAGGTGGCTGGATGGAGTCACTGAAGCAGTCAGTGTAAGCTTAAATGGACTCCAGAAGACGGTAGAAGATAGGAAGGCCTGGAGGAATGTTGTCCATGGGGTCGCGGTGGGTCGGACACGACTTTGCAACTAACAAGAACTCCAACCTTGGCAACTTTAAGACTTGTGGACTCCCCAGTGGGAGTTGAAGTCCACAAGTCTTAAAGTTGCCAAGGTTGAAGACCCTTGAAGAAGTCAAAAATGGCTCACCCACATGGAGAGCAGCTTAACTATCCACTGTTCCTTCCACCGCTAATTCATATTTTCTCTCGTACATGTCACCATCTATGTTCTCCTTCAATCCAGACCCCTTCTAGGAAGATAACTCCTTGTAAGAATCTTGGTGGGTACATTATTTGAGGAGTATTTCTAAGGCCAAAAAGCACCAGGGAGGGAGCGGAAAGGAGTATTGTCCCAGAAACCTTCCACCCATTATTTGTTTGTGTTTTAAAGTTAGACTTTAAAAAGTTAGATTTTTTGAAGAACAGTTCTAATTTAACAACACTGGTTTGTTACAGACGCTATTTGTACTCTGGCCTTCAGAAGAATCAGCCAGCAATTCAACCCATTTTTTTTTTCTTTTTGTTGAACAAACTGGAACTCAGTCCTTAAGTACAATGAAATTTTAAAACCAGTGTTTCTTCAAACTTAGCAACTCCACTTCTGGAAGTTGAAGTCCCCTCATCTTACAATTACCAACTTTAAAAAAAAAACCTGATTTAAACCTGGTTCTGCTTTAAAAAAAAACTTTCCAAAGCCTGCAAATATAATGTCATGACTTAAAAGCAATCTGTTGGCATTGTAAATTCTCTATTTATTTTATTTTTTGAATAAAATGTAGCTGGTTATGAAGGCATACCCCTTCAAACTTTTTTTCCTCTCAAGGCTGGCTGGGAATTCTCCACTGCAATCCTGGCCCAGTTGGGGGGAAAAGCCCAATTGGAAAATATTGATGTCAATCTTTACAATATTTACTGCAAGAAAGCAGTATTTCCTGAGGTCACCAAGGAAATATTTCTCGAGTTATTGTTTTGTTTCATTTCCATCAGGGCTGGGAAACTACGTTTTCTGAAAGCATCCTGATCTAAGAAGTCAACATTTACAATTCAAGCTTTAAGACTAAGTTTCTGCCCTTATACACAAAAGGGGATGAGCAACTCATGATAGATAACGCTGGACAGCATTCCCATTAAATGCATGGTGTGTGCAAGGACAGGTTATTTGTAAAAACCTTAGAAAAGGGATCTGGTACTGGGCTGCGGCATGCCAGCGCCCGGGCCACGCAATCAAGCAAAGCCCCATCTGTGACACAAAACCACGTCCCCTCACGGAAAAACCTCTCACCACAGAATCTCTTCCAGGTGCCTAAAAGTTTTGGAGGCCACTTCCTTAGTTAGCAAAATCCAAGGTGTGGCGAGTAAACTGAGGACATGATTTCCAGTTGCAATCTGTTTCCACACAATACTCTTTAGATAAGAAGGGTGGGGAAACATTCTTTTAGGACTCTTTTAAGTTTTCACAGTGGCGCACCCAAATTTGTCCCAAGTGCTAAAATGACTCTAGTCGTCTTCATTTTAACAGCTCAAGTACCCGAAAAGGGATGCTCACAGATGCACCGTCTCACCCTCATTTCTCTTTTTCTTAAGTTGCGACTTGAAGCCCTTCCTTCACTAAGGGTTTTCAGTGCCAAAATAGAACACCAGCGAATGGCTGTCAGTATTTCTTTGGAGAAGCAATCTGAGGCAAGCTTTATTGCAGAAATGTAAACCTAATGCCCCCATTCCTGAGCACAATTGTTGAGTGTTCATTTACGCACAAGTGCAATATACTTGCATATAATAGTACGCCTGGCTGGAAGGGGGTAGAGAGAAGGCCGAAGGGGAGAAGAGCTTTGGTGAGAAGCAGAACTAAATTAAAGACTACAACGGCAATCCCAAAATGAAATGGAATTCATTGGAGTACCTTCAGAGGTTTAACACCTGCTAAAGCGCGACCAAAGAAAAAGAGTTTTGAATGGGTATTATCAGAAGCAGCCCAGTTCAGACATGCTTAAGGAGGAGGGAAAATGTAACATAAACCCCTTGGGAGAGACTGAAACAAGAGATCTGGAGGGTGGGGTTTTTTTGTGTGTGTGTGAGAGAGAGAGAGACACAGTGACAAAAGTCAAGGTGACATCCGTAGCTCTTGCCACACGAAAAAACCAAGCTCCTTTTTTTGTGTATTTCAGCATCCCACCTACACAAAGAGACTGTCCATTGATCCTAAGAGCCATAATCTAAGTATTTTGTGCCTGAAATCCCTTCAAGTACATCGGAAGGAAAAGAAAAAAACATTAACAGCCAGTATAATATCAAACCAGATGTGCTCGGCGCTGTACTAGTTTAGGAGGAAAATACTCTTCTTAACAATGGAACAACAAAAACAGTAAAGCCCTTTAAAATTCACAAAGCAGTCACCCTGGCACGATTTTTTTTTCCTTAAAAAAGATAATAATAGAAAAATAAAGGATAAATATTATCCATCTATTTTATCCATCACGTAATGTCTCTGTTCGGTTTGAAGGCATTGCCTTTTTTGGAAAAGCTGCCCAAAGCAGAAGCATTTTGTCTTCCCCCTACGCAACCCTCCCCCAGGTTAGCCCCCCCCCTCCCCCAAGCATCCCAGTGAAAAAATAAGTACAAACTTGTACAAATCTCATCACACTTATCCATACTCTAGAAAACTATAAATACAGGGTCTAAAAGAATAAACATTTTGATTTAGCAAAAGCAGGAGGAGAATGGGGAAGAGCGCGAGCCCCTTCCTCTCCAAACCGCACCCTTCGGTGCACGCACACACAAACACACGCACACGTGTAATCCAGTCAGGGATCCACCAGCTCTCTTTACAAATGGCCATAAAGAACCTGGTGAAGTTTACACACACACACACAGAGAGAGAGAGAGAAAGAGGCCAACAGCTTTCTCAGAGATTCGGTCTGCAGTTTGCTACGGGTGATCCATCAACAATGAGCTCCTTTCTTCAACTGGCGTTTGGTAAGGAAGTACTTGAAAAATTCATAGACAGACCAGGCAATGGCAGTTGAAGGCATCTGGTAGATCACACGTGCTTGGACCCCCTTAAAATACCCGGTGACCCCTCCCAGTTGATAGACTGTTCTAAAGGCATTGGCCATGCCAGAGAGGTGCCCGCTAATGTTCACAGAGCTCAACACCAGGTTCTCCTGCGTGTTGAGCAAGGTCTTGCAAACGTCTAAAGGGGTGGTGGCAGCTGCTGCCACGGCGCCTGCCACGGCGCCCGAAATGATGTGCGAGCGAGGGTTGTATTGTCGCTGGGGGTTCATCTGCTCCTGCATGAACTCGTAGGTGATGAAATGGATGGCTTGGAAAGGGATGTTCATGGTGAGCTGGGTGGTGTAGCTACGGTAAAAGGCCCCCAAGCCTTCAGTCCGATGCACTGTCCGGATGCACTCCATGACTGTCTTGTGTGGAGAATTGTACATCTGCATGCGCTGCTTCACCACTGGCATCCAGAGGATCAGATATCGTGCACATCCCCCGGATGGAAACGGAAAGCACAGCGAAGGAACAACACAGGAGACAAGAAACAACAAAAGAAATCCAAGTTAGATCAAGGCCGCACACTTGAGTAGAAGATACCGATTCATGAAGGGCCGCCTGGGAGCAGGGCAGGAAAGTTGCAGTGGCTGCAGTGTGATTTATCACTTGCCTAATCAGCTGCACCAACTCAGATCCTTTCCAAGCAAAAGACGAGAGAGTATTGCCTATTTTTAAGGCTGCATCCTGACTGGCAGGGATGTTTTCCCCACTGCCATATTGCAAGCACATTTATAGGCCTCCTTTCATGGAGCGAAGAGTTGTTCTTGGAAAGGACAAGGATAAGTTTTGGCTAAAATGTTCTCTTCATAAATATTCACTAGAACAGAATATTTGTAGTTCAGGGTTGAACTGTGGGGTCCTTGGTGCTCTCTGAGCTTGGTTCTTTGTTTGCAGATGTTTCATTACCCAACTAGATAACCTCATCAACACATCTGCTGAACTTACCTACTTGAATAGTAGCAAGAAAACAACCAATCTCAGAGATTACCAAGGACCCCACAGTATCTTTCTGATAATCTCTAGAAAGAATTTCTTTTGCTATACACTTGTTACAACCCAATGATGTTAAGATATATTCTTTTTATCGTAGAATCTTCTGACATCTGATATGGAACCCTGGTGTGCAAAAGCCATAGTACTTAGACTTATATACCGCTTCACAGTGCTTTACAGCCCTCTTTAAGCAGTTTACAAAGTCAGCCTCTTGCCCCCAACAATCTGGGTCCTCATTTTACCCACCTCGGAAGGATGGAAGGCTGAGTCAACCTTGAGGCTAGTGAGATTCGAGCTGTCAAACTGCAGGCAGCCAGCAGGCAACAGAAGTAGCCTGTAGTACTGCACTCAAACTACTGCGCCACCACAGCTCAATCCCGCACCACTGCAATGCAATGCATATCTCAGATCATTTTTAATTATCCTTCCCTTCTCTCGGGCCTCCATGGACCACTTGCCCCAAACAGCATTACCTTCTGCTGGATTCATGACACCGTCGTGAAGAAGGGTAGCCATACTCCCAGCCATGCCTGCAAAACAAGAAATGAAGACAGACCCCTTTTCACAAAGCAAGTTTTGACAAGCCATCCTTGGTTCTCTGCACAAAACGGCCTACCCTTCATGATTAGCACTTAGCATATCAGACTCCAGGCTCAATATACATCTTGCAAACCAACCTAATGTGTTGCAGATCATTTGAAAACGAACATACAGCATCACAGATATACATACACTAAGAGTCACATACAAAAAGAATATAAACAATTGTGTTTAACAGCTGTGAAATCATTTTTAAAAAATCTGAAAGTACTAAATGAAAAACCTCCATAAATTTTTTTTAAAATGTCGAAAATTTCCATGAACTTACCAACAGCATGGCTGGGAAGAATGAATAGGGTTTGTTTGTTTCTAATTTTTAAAAAAGAATATGTTGCCTAAGATTTACAGAAGCTAGAAATATACAACCTGGAGCTATCCACTGCTGGCAGTCAATCAGAATTCTTTCAAAAATTACCATTAAATTAGAACTTTCAGTGCGATAGAAAATGTTAGCTGGCATTATTTTTCCCCTAACCTCACCAACTACGGCAGCATTCAGCAAATCTCTCAAAGGGCACAAGTTAATTAAAAAACCTTTGCTATATATAACCAGAAATATAACCATTTGGACTCAATATCAGCCATAACATATGACAAAGAATTTCCTTTATGGTTTCAGAGAATATTCAGAATTGCCTTAATAATGACAGCAAAAGCTATTCCTGTAGATCAAAGATGTCTAATCTTGTCAACTATAGGACTTGAGGACTTCAACTCTCATGCTGGCTGGGAAATTCTGGGAGTTGAAGTCTACAAGTCTTAAATTTACCAAGGTTGGAATCTCTGCTGTGGATTAATGCACTGAGAAATAATTAACAAATGTTAACATAATCTTAACGAATGGAAAATCATTTAAGTGTGTATCTCAAGGATTCACAGGGCAATTGACAATTTCCTCTTATGGTCGGGAAAGTGATATCTATATCCTTTTCCCCCTCAATCTAATGAACACTATATGGAAAAAACTTAGTGATTATTGAAATAAAATGTCAACTATCCATGTAAAATACATAATGCCACTTGCATCTTCAAATGAAACTAAGCATGAGAATAGCACTCAGCACCCTTCATTAAAATTATATTGAACTTCAAATTATTAATCTTGCATAACCCCAAATTCTGCATTATGTAGGAAGGCCACATCTAAAAATGTTTTATCTCAGCCAGAAAAAAAAAAAAACTTTACTTGAAATTATTCCTCTTGGGAATAAAACAATTGTCTCTTTCCAGAATTCCAAAGTTAAGCCATGGAGGATGACCCACTAATCATCTCACCTTGATCTACTGCTTGGAGGGCAAAATCAAAAAAATTAATCTGAAATTATATTCTGATCAGCTAGAATGTTTTCTCTCTTACCCACACATCAACACTGCAAAAGATGCATTCAGACAACTTGCCATCTAGAGACTTTTTAAGGTAAATCATTATACAATGAAAGCTTTGGGAATATCACATTATTGTGTGGTATTCATTGTTCTCAAATAAAGAGAAACAGGCATCATCTTGAAAAATACATATTATTAATATTGGTGGATGCTAAGAAAGTTATAAACAACTTCTTAGACTATGCAAGTTTAAATACCATAATTATAATCCCAAGTAACACTGAAGAACACTCTGGTGTGAAGCAAGGAGTGTCTTCGTGATGCCTTGTTTATTACCATCTCAGCCGGAAATAATCTCCAGAAAAAAATCACTAATCTAGGTTGACCTCCAAGGACCTCTTCCAATGAGGCAACTATTGTGAAGAGCACAACAGCACCCTGGCCCCAGTAAGAACAACCTTCAAAAAACATGGGAGTGATTCCCTCAAAATGAAGATGGTGCTTTGATCACACTCCACCTTTTTAATATGCTTAAGCATCACATAATTACCTGTTCCAGACATGTAATTCAAACTTTACGTCCTAACATCCTACCAGAGCAAGAAGGCAAGGAACGCTGCGGTTCACCTTTCCTAAGGAGGTGCATCTAGTGGGAACAAGAAGTAAGGCATCCAACATGGTAGCAGAAATAAGATTGGCATATTGCCACCCAAAATCTGGGTCCTCATTTTACCAACCTTGGAAGGACGGAAGGCTGAGTCAACCTTGAGCTGGTCAAAATCGAATTCCTGGCTGTGGGCAGAGTTAGCCTATACTACTGCATTGTAACCACTCTGCCATGGCTCAATTATCTCTTTAATTGCATATTTAAGGAGATTAAAAATATGCATCTCTTATATACTAAGACAAGCGCACCATTTTCAATTTCATCACCTATAGGACTTGAGGACTTCAACTCTCATGCTGGCTGGGAAATTCTGGGCATTGAAGTCTACAAGTTACCAAGTTTAACTTGGTTAAAGTTACCAAGATTGGACATCTCTGCTGTGGATTAATGCACTGAGAAATGATTAACAAATGCTAACATCATCTTAATTAATGGAAAATAATGTAAGTGTTTATCTCAAGCAAGTATGTATCTGTCTTTTAGCCAAACAGGAATTTTGAGGCATACATTTAAATATTAGCAACCTACTGATTCTTTCTACTGAAAGAATCCTTCTGAATCCTACTGATTCAGTGCCAAGAAGACCTAAATAAAACAAACAAAAATCAGTGAAAAGCTATTTGTGTTAATTGGAGGATAATGGAAACGCAATTAGATGCAAATTTGTGAACTGCCGATTAAAAGACTACAGAATTTATTCTAGCACATAGTTTGCCATGAAGCACATAATAAGCATCCTAAAAGCAGAAATTCCAGTTAAAGAACCAGCATGCTTCTGAGTGACATATGCTGGAGAGAAAGACTGGTAAATTTTTAAAAACAGCTGGGTGATTATTATGGGAAGTAAAAATGTGGAGATTGGAGTGATCTAGCCAGCTTGTAATTTCACATTCTTTGCAAACCGCCAAATTTGACAAGATTTAGCAGTGTTAAAAAGGATTTCTGGAGAGAAGCAAACCCCAAAAATCTAAGAACCAATTTTTCCTAGAAAGCTGCCCACGTTGGACCGATAAGCTGTTTCAGACAACTCCTTCCCAGAGCCCAATCAGAGGTATTTATGATCAAAACACTTGAACATCTAACTTTTAGAGGAACTGGAGCACTACGTATCTTCGATATTCTTCATACATGCGTGCCTCTAAAACTGAGCAGGTGCCTGTAGGAAATAGACAAGAGGTTGAAGGTAGCAAGAACGCCTAGGTTGCCAAAGACGGAGTCTTTCCAAGCGTCTTGTTTTTGTCTCTCCAGAAGCAGAAATTGCATGCTGAAGATGTCAGACCACATGAAAAAGTACGCAAGTTGAGTCAAAGCACCAAGATGGCACCCATGGGGTTATGTCAATATACCGTTGGCCAGGTGGCTGTTGCCTCCAGGTTGAATAATGTCACTTAAAGTGCGTTTCATTTTTTCATAGCAGGCAAAATACAAGGCGTGGGCTGGGCCGGCGCCAAAGACGGTGACGTTAATTCCACGCAGCGGCCTCCAGAGGCCTTCCGTGCGGATGATCTTCCTCAAGGCCTCAAAGACGCTCCGGTACTGAGCTTTGGGGTCAGGTTGCAAACTCTGCATCCGAGTCTACAAGAAGGAGAAAAAAAGAAAGAAGATGATGTACAGGAGAAGAGAGAGGCTCTACGCTTCAAGACACAACTTTGGGGAGGAGACATACCTAGTCTTGGAACTAGTCTTCAGGTAGTTCTTGACTTATAACGATTTATTTAATGACCTAGACATGACAGCCAGTTTGTGCAAGTATCTGCCTTGGTGTATTCTTGGGTTTAAACCAGAGGTGGTATTCAGCAGGTTCTGACCAGTTCTGGAGAACTGGTAGCGGAAATTTTGAGCAGTTCGGACAACTGTCCAATACCACCTCTGACTGACCCCACCAACCCCATCTATTCTCTGCCTCCTGAGTCCCAGCTGATTGGCTGGGTCTTCTTTTGCTCCCCTGCACAGGAGAATGGAGATGGAAAGCAGGTTAGAGGGGCGGGGAGGGAATGGAGATTTTGCAGTATCCTTCCCCTGCCACACCCACCAAGCCATGCCACACCCACACAACCGGTAGTAAAAAAATTGAACCCCACCACTGCTTTAAACCAGGTCTCTCCTTGGCAACTTTAGCGGCAGACTTCAACTTCCAGAATACCCCAGGCAGGAAAGTGGGAATTCTAAAAGTTGAAGTCTTCCAGGTTTAAAGTTGCCACGATCGGAGACCCCTGGTTTAAAGTGCACGTGCATGTTGTGTTGGTTGAAAACCATCCTGAGCTTTTCAGATAATCCTACAACGTATGGAAAGTCAATGTTGCTAACATTTGTTGTTCTCTTCTTTGTCTGTAATGGAGGAGCTCTTGTTGGCTCCTTTTTTTGGATTTGATGAAGGCCCAGTTAGGATAACCAGAAGTTCAAGACGTCTCCACAGACTTCTAAAATAACTGGGAAATAATCAAACCTAAGGGAGGGAGGGCACGATTTCTACCTTCTGTTTGGCTTCTTCCTCGACTAAGGAGTGTTAACAGAGAACAAGCAATATTCTCCAAAATAACAGAATTAGCCCAGAAGTAGCTGGTTGCTAACCTGCATCATTGGTAATTTATAGGTAGTCCTTGACTTACAACCAAATTGCCAAGCTTGGAGCTCAAACCAATAGCCCAACTACCAACCTGAGCTAAAGGTAAAGATTCCCCTCGCACATACGTGCTAGTCATTTCGGCTCTAGGGAGTGGTGCTCATCTCCGTTATAAAGCCAAAGAGCCAGCACTGTCCAAAGACATCTCCGTGGTCCTGTGGCTAGCAGGACTAAATGCTGAAGGTGCAAAGTGGTCCCTATTTTTCTACTTGCATTTTTTACATGATTTCGAACCGCTAGGTTGGCAGAAGCTGGGACAAGTAACGGGAGCTCACTCTCTTACGCGGTGCTAGGGATTCGAACCGCCAAACTGCTGACCTTTCTGTTGACAAGCTCAGCATCTTAGCCACTGAGCCACCAACCCAAGCTACTAATGTTCAAATCTATCACTGTTTATTTACTGATTTTTCGAAGTTCAACGGCACTGAAAGAAGTGACTAATGACCATTTTGCACACTTATGACCATCGCAGAAACTCCATCGTCATGTGATCAAAACTCATCCGGTTGGCAACGGACTCAAATTTATGACGGTTGCAGTGCCCCAAGCTTACATGATCCCCTTTTGCGACCTTCTAAACGAGCAAAGTTCATGGGGGGAGCCAGATTCACTTAACAACTGTGTCCCCAACTTAACACCTGCAATGATTCACTTAACAACAGTGGCATTAAAAATCGTAACTTGGAGAAAAACACACTTAACAAACATCTCGCTCAGCAGCAGAAACTTTGAGGCTCAGTTGTGGTCATAAGTCAAGGATTACTTGTACTGGCATAGGAAAAGTAGACAGGGCAAAGGAAAAATGTGGATAGAGTCCAGACAGAACAAAATGTTACTTGACCAAATTTGAAGTTATAATAATCATGAATTAAATGTAAGTGTGCTGTCCAGTATGGGAATTGGGTAGTTAGGTAGCAATTGTGAGCTGTCCCCTTAAGGAAATGCATCATGGTAAATGTAGTCAAGGTATCCTGGGAAATGTAGTCCATATCACGTGACCACATCTGTAATCCTGATTGGTCACTAAATTGACCCTCAATAGGTAGGAGGAGTTTTCCTCACTCTTGGCTGAACTCACGGACTCGTCGTAACTGTTCCACTTCTATTGCCAGGAGATGAGAGAAAAAGGATAGAAGATAATCATCTTTTTACTGTTCTATATTCTGTACAGTGGTGGATTTGTAAGTTGTGCAGATGCAGATAGATAAACTCAACAAGACGCCCATAACAAAGTACATTTATTGGTTCATCAGGTATCCTCATAACTCACATTTGTGACGAAGTTCTTCTTTAATGATCAATCCTTTGTATAGCTGTCTTGTAGGTAAAAAGATGATTATCTTCTATCCTTTTTCTCTCATCTCGTGGCGATAGAAGTGGAACAGTTACCACGAGTCCGTGAGTTCAGCCAAGAGTGAGGAAAAGTCCTCCTACCCATTGAGGGTCAATTTAGTGACCAATCAGGATTACAGATGTGGTCACGTGATACGGACCACATTTCCCAGGATACCTTAACTACATTTACCATGATGCATTCCCTTAAGGGGACAGCTCACAATTGCTACCTAACTATCCAATTCCCATACACAGTCTGGACAGCACAATAGGGAATGTGATTATTTCCTACAATGCAATGTGGGGAAATGTCTCTAGAAAGCCACGCATGTGAGAACATGCTTTTGGAACATGCCAGGAGGGGGTGCTACAAGCTTGCTCAGCATGGCAGTGCCATCTCCAGCAAAGTGGCTGCAAGGCCCTTTTTTAGCCAATATGTGGCTACAGAGACGATACAATACATGCTTTGGACATAGATCTCTGCAATGGATACCCATCTTAAGCCAATATAGAGTGGCCAGAAGTGATAATACCTCTAATGCAAACCTCTAACATGAGAAACTCTGTTAGATAGCCACTGGTTACTAATAGTTAGCAGTAATTATTTAGAACATAGAATAATAAGGTTGGAAGGAACCTTAGCAGTCTTCTAGTCCAAGCAGGACACCCTATATCATTCCGGACGAAGGACTACCCAGTCACTTCTTGGTAACCTCCAAGCTGTTCCATTGGTAAATTGTCCTCACTGTTGCAGAACAAATGGAGAAGGTACTGACAAAAAGTGCAAAGTATAGGAAAGGGTGTTTCAAGGACTTGGTGGAACTGGAGTGATTTATTGCGGGGAATAAGAATGGGGCTGTGGACTAAGACAACTTCACGCAAGTGTTATCCTTTATAACAGGGGCCCTCAACCCCCAGGCCAGGAACCAGTCTGTGGCCTGGTAGGATCCAGACCGCACACTTGCACGTGAGTGACGAGCGAGTGAAGCGAAACCAAAACCATCCTCACCATTCCCCAGGGTGTGGGAAAATTGTTTTCCATGAAATCGGTCCTTGGTGCTAAAAATGTTGGTGTGATGACCCAAAGGGGCGTGGCACAAAGGCAACACAATCAGATAATCAGTAGGAGCCCCTTTGTTAGCTTCAACTTTGTTCCCTTCTGGCTGGAGAAAAACTCTCCCAGGAACAGTCTTTGGGGGCAGAGAATCAAGTCCAAAACGTGGTCAACAAAAACTGTAACTATAAGTCCAATCAAGGCAAAATGAGGTAATTAGTCTGGCAGGGCAGGAGAAGGAACAGTTGGGAAGATGCCAGGAACACAGATAACCAAAGTCAACACAAGATAAATTCACATTTGCTCCCAGCAGCTGCCACACTCGGCTCGCATCTCTTTTAAACTCTCTTCCCAGGTGTGGCTAATAAAGGGAATCAGGGCCCTTTTCTCCCCCGTAAGCCATGCAACCCACATTGCTCTCTTCTCTGTTCCTCCCTGCGTGCCCTAAGATAAAGAGGGGGTGGGCCTGGGTCTTCCTCTGAACTCCCTCTCCCTTGTTCTACCTCTCCCTGCTCTGCCCAGATGGATTTTGCCTTCCCCAGTTTCCTCCACATCCAATGGAGCTACACTCCCACTCCCTGTCAGCTGTTCAACTTCCTCCTTGGATTCAGGCTCTGACAGGGGCATGACAATTGTGAAACTGCTGCTTTACAATACAACCAAGATGCGTCTTCTGCTGCCACCAAGTGCAAGATGCATCCTAAAAGTCGTAAGGTACAGATTTCAGCTGGATGTCAGGAGAAAGTCTACAAGTAGTTTTAATAATACACAATGACTACACTATTTGTTTTTCCAAGCAGAGTCAGACCCATCATCCACGACAGATGCCGTGCCCTATGCTTCCTGCATCAAGTAGCGACTGGTCTACCAGATTTAAGGCAGTCCTTTCTCCACCTCTTGTTGATTCAAAAATATCAGGATAACACAGGACTAATGACTGGCATGATTTAAATCCAAGCTGAATGCCTGCAAAACTCCAGATGTCTGACTGGACATGTCCCAACAGCCTAATATCAACCTGACTAATGCAGGATGACTGTAATTCTGATTTTTTTAAAAAAACACTGCTTCTCTGCTTGTTACACATGTCTGAAAATGTACAGCTCTGAACATTTTCCACTCTGCATGCATTAGTAGAAGATCCATCCTAATTCTTGGGCCATATGCTATAGCCAAGACATTAACCCATTTTCCTGGGTATCACAGTTCTTAGGTAACAATATAAGGAAAAAATAGATGTCTATGGAGATTCTTAATCACCCAGGTCATGGTGGCCCCAAAGGTGGTTTTTCAAAAGACAATTGGATTTTCTTGGTTTTTTTTCCTTGAAAACGTTTCACTTCTTATCCAAGAAGCTTTAGCTGAATGAGAACCAAACATTTTGTCATGCCCCTGGTGGAGACTGACTCTGAGGGAAAGGAGGAACAGCCGACAGGGAGTGGAAGTGTGGCTCCGGAGGTTGTGGAGGAGGCTGGGGAAGGACAGAGGCCGGCTGGGCAGTCAGTGGAGTACCCAGGCCCATCCCCTCCATCTTAGGACACACAGGGAGGAGAGGAAAAGGGAGAAACGTGGTCTACTCCAGAGGAGAGGGCCTTGATCCTCTTCATGGGCTGCAGCGGTGACAACTGAATAAGAGTATGGACTTGCATGCTGGCGAACGCTGGAAACAAAGCGTGGAAATATCTCTAGTTTATGGTTCCTCTCTGAGTTTGGCGTCCTTCCCAGTGTGTGTTCTGATATCTGTGGACGTCTTCAAGCCCTTATTTTGCCTGGTTTGTCTTGTTTTTTACCTTCTTCATGTAACTATTTGTGTGGGAGTTTTTTTGGTCTTCTGTCAAGAATATTTGGAGCTTGGAAGCAAAGTGAAGGAATAAAAGGGGCCTCACCTGTTTTCTGTGGCTGTGTTTGTTTTGTATCCCACCCTGGGTCATCACACATTTTCAAGAAAAAAACTCAAGAAAGTCCAGTTGCTTTTTGAAAAAGCACCTTTGGGAGAAAGACATAGTTTCTTAGCTAGTTGCAAATTTCCGGTTTCTAATCTTTCCCCTTCCCTGGATGTTTCTTTAATAATCAAGTTAGTTAGTTATTTAGCTACCTGGCAGGCTTGGACTGCTGAACTTGTAAAATTCGAGAGAAGTTCAGCAAGTCTAGTCAGTCTGGTGGAATTCTTCAGCTTCTCTGTGGATAAAGCGGTTGCCAGTTCATGCACACATCCTCATTTGGAAATTTCAGGTTCTTCTCAAGAGAGAAAAATTATTCCTCTTATCTCATAATACTTTGCTGAGAGAAACAGCAAGGCCTAAAATCCCAGACTTCTTACTTACCCAAATCTAGCAAATCCCACTTCAATGTAACCATCTATTTGAAAAGCCTTAAACAACATGCAAACCTCATCCCAAACATCATTTTGTCAACTCTAAATCCTCAGAAAATACAGTAGAGGAATTATAGCGTATAAATACATATTTTCCAGCTGCCAAATTTCTTGGCTTTGGCAAATCCCATTAAAAATAGATTGTGCTTGTGTAGACACAGACCTACACACCCACAATTGAATGAAAAATAATTTAAGTTTCAAATCATTAGTGTAAAGCAAATTAAAGAATTGCGTCAAGGGCGGTATACAGTCTGGTTTTTATACATTGTCTATACAATTTATTTTAATGAAAGATGAGCAATGCTGTAAATATCTCAATAGATGCAGTTTTTTAAAAAACCTTACTTCCTTCATTTCTAGTCCTTATGATTTGAGAACAAGCTGAAATATACATACATGCCCAGCCTGACTTTCTAATCCTATGAAGATCTTGACTTGGTATTACTAGATGACAGAGATGGGATAATAAAACTAAAGATGGAACCGGAGTTGTTTGCTGTTCAAACTACAGAAGTGTGTCATTAATGCAACGCCTCATATATAATCCAAGTATGCCTTCTATTCTCCTTATACAGTCTAACCAATTGTCCCAACTGATCAAAGTCAGGTCTGAGCTAGAATCTCAACCCAAGAATTTCCAAACAGTGACTTTCAAGATCCAACTAATATTATCTATCTCCCTTTAACTTCTACATGCAAACTGGGTCAACTTTTAAAGGTATGATCCAGGGAGGGGAGAGAAAGGGATATTGCATTATAGAAAGGTCAACCTTGTAATTAGTTGCCACCTAAACCTCACTCGATGCGGTTTTTTTTTTACTTACTCTCAAAATTCCAAGCAAGCGTGGCTTTAAGCCATGCTGAAAATTATGGCATCCAAACAGATTGGAAGATGTCAGGATATGAGTCAGCCACCCTCTTTTTAACAAACAGCCAGTCTGCTGTTCTTTGCTCTATTTCTTTTAAATCTGCCTTCTCATCCTTATGAATAACTTTGTTCCAGATTGAAATATATGCCTTGCAATAAAGGAAAAGAAAATGCTGGAGAAGCATAGTCTTCATATTGGTATTGTGTGTGCATAGATAGGTCTGCTACAGGAAGGGAGGAGGGAGGGAGAAGAGGCAAGGAAGGAAGGAAGGAAGGAAGGAAGGAAGGAAGGAAGGAAGGAAGGAAGGAAGGAAGGAAGGAAGGAAGGAAGGATAGGAAGGAGGGAAAAGGGAGGATGGGAGAGAAGAGGGAGGGAAGAAAGGAAAGGAGGGAGGAAGGGAGGAAGAAAAGGAATGGAGGGAAGGAGGGAGAGAAGAGGGAGGGAAGGAAGGAGGAAGGGAGGGAGAAAAGGAAGGAAGAAAGGATGGGAGGGAAGGAGAAGGAGAAAAGGAAGGAAGGAAAGAAAGAAGGAAAGAAGGATGTTATGAGTTCTTGATCTTAGTTGAACTTTACATTTCTCTTCAGACACAGTAATTTTCCCTAACAGTGTAAACAAACCAAAGAACTTATTCCATGCAAAGCTCCTTGTGACAAAACGGGGTGTGGTGCTCAAATATTTTCAAAAATGCCCCGCATCCATCTTCTTTTCCTTTTCATCCCTGCCACGATAGCCGCCCGTGGAATTGAAGCTGCCTTTGTGTGGCGGTGTTAAGTAATGAATCGGCTTGGAGGAAACAGCAAGGAGAAGAAAGAATGTCGGCCTTAAGCCCCAGTAATCCGCTGCTCAAAATCAAGGGTGGGACAGGAAAACCCAATCATCTCACAAAACACCCTGGGTTGTTGTGGTGGTGGCTGCCTGTCTTGCATCTGTCCAGCGATGATAAGTTCTACAGCCAAGCTTAAAAAGTTATCTGCAACCCTACACCAACTTTTTAAAACTCTGCGCATATTAGGTATAGTTAGTATCTGACCCTCTTGAAAAATGGCGTCTGTGTGTGTCTGTGTGTCTGTCTGTTTTAAAGCCCTTGAAGATAACCTTTTGTGCACAGTACCTCTCTCTCTCTCACACACACACACACCAGGATGATTAGGAGACTGGAGGCTAAAACATACAATGAACGATTGCAAGAACTGAGCATAGCTGGTCTAGGGAAGAGAAGGACCAGGGGAGACAAGAGAGCATCTTCCAATATTTGAGGGGCTGCCACAGAGAGGAGGAAGGAGTCAAGCTATTTTCTAAAGCACCCGAAGGCCAAACAAGGAATAATGGATGGAAACTGAACAAGGAGAGATTTAACCTAGAAATAAGGAGAACTTTTCTGACAATGAGAACAACCAACCCATGGAACAGAAGTTGCCCTCCAAAGTTGTAGGAATGTCACCACTGGAGGCTTTCAAGAAGAGATTGGACTCCCATCTGTCAGAAATGGTGTAGGGTCTGCTTGGATGAGGGGTTGGATTTGATCAGAGATCTTCAAACTTGGCAGCTTTAAGACTTGTGGAGTTCAACTCCCAGAATTCCTCCTCCAGTCATATTAGATCAGGAATTCTGGGAATTGAAGTCCACAAGTCTTAAACTTGCCAAGTTTGAAGGTCCTTGGGCTAGATGACCTACAAGGTCCCTTCCCACTCTGTTAATATGTTGTAATCTGTTTCTGTAAATAGGTTACTTGTCCTTTTTCTTCCCTCCCCTGTTCAATTCCCACCAACTCTATCCTTTTCCCTCCTTCCCTGTAAACCTTGCAGGATAGAAGAATGGATGTGGGCGTGTTTGTGCAAGTGCAGTGTCATTCTACATGTGCAGATGGTTTGCTCAAGAACAAAAAAATAGTTAACACATGCAGATGAGAGATCAATTCATTTTATACACCAGGCAATTTATCTCACAGGCAATTACGTTTCAATTAGTGGTTTGGAGCACAATGTTTGTCAGGTTTTGCCCATTTTGGGGTGGGTGTGATGTCCAGAAGGCACAGGCGTGTGCTTAAACACACACACACACATCAACAAGTATGTCACTTGCATAATTGGGGGAAGAGGGGAAGTCATCATGCTAAGTAGGAGTTTCAATGCTGCATAGAATTCTTGAGTGTTTACAGTATGTTTTTACCTATTTGAGGAGTAGGAAGTGTTCAGGTTGCGTTACTTTCAAGAAACTACAATAAAGTGGAAAAGAGTTGCTCCATTTGAGTGTTAAAAAATATGAATAATCATCTCACTAGATCAAGCCTGCGTGATTTGCCATAGTACAGGGCAGGAACATATAATCAAAAGCAAATAATTGCATCCGAATCATGGTTTGTTTATCATTGTTTACAAACCTAGAGTTGGGTTTGTTCCACTCTGCACAAGCTGGTCAGAAGTCACTGTCTTTTTTGGACTTCCGGTTTGAGTTCCTTCTCCAACAAACTGAAATCACGATCGTGCGCAGTTTCGATCCGTGCTCGCTGCCGGAGTACCCCGAGCCGGCTGGTTTCGGGGCTAAGCCACCCTGTAGAGGTGGTGAAGAGGGGGGAGACTGACAGCAGGGTTGAGGAGAGCCGCATCTCTCCTCCTCAGCAGGCCATTACTCCCTTTCCCGAAGGCGGTTGCAGCAGTGGTCAGAAATGGCCACCTCAAAGAAGAACTCGACCGGAAAAGAATGTGCAGGAGGAAGATAAGAAGAGAAAGTTTTGGTTGACCGGGTTAAACTGCAAAAGCAACAATGTAAGGTACCCTGGAATTTAAACTATAAAAAAATAACATTGTTCCAAAGAAGATTTTGAAGCAGCGAAGGAGAGAGGGAAGGGAAAGGATTTGGTTTCTTTTTTTCTTCCCTTCCCTATACTGACAGCTAAGAGACGTAAGCAAGAAATTGAAAAAAAATCCACTTTGACATCAATAGGCATTTAAGCTGAAAATAAAATGTCAAAGGGATAATAAAGATTTCTGAATACTTAAAAGCTTTCAAAAGCAGGAAAGGAGAGAAAAAGATTAAAAGGGCAGGATCTGGAAAAATGGAGGAGACTGCCTGAAACTAAAAGGAATTTACAGTGAAACTTCAACAAGATTTCTAAAAGATACATTTTAACTAAAACTTGGCAATGAAATAATAGAACCCCAGGAAGAGAAAGTGGAAAAAAGAAGCAAGAAGAAACAGCTTTGGGTTATTTGGATTACTTGGTGATTTTTGGATTTTTGGTTATTGCATTTAAATGACTAAAATCAATCAGGTGGTTTTTTAAAAGTGTTTAAAATGGCATCACTCTAAGAAGAACTGAAAATGAAACTTAAAAAATGGAAAGAAGATGCACAAGAAGGGAGAGGTTCTTTTGGCTTCATATTTCAATTCTTAGAAATGGAGATCTGGAACTATGAGAAACAACAAGAAACTCTTGCAGAAAAAGTAGATTGGGACAAAGAAGAAGCCATCTTTAATGATCAAGTAATTTTATGTGGGGGGAAAAAAGGAAATGGGGGAAAGAGAATGAAAAGTTTAAGATCTGAATAAACAAAAAAAAGAATAGTTTGAAAAATAAGTATAATATTAGAAAGCAAAAGAAGAGAGGATTACAGAAGAGAGAATTAGAAGTAGAAAGACAAGGGGGTAAAAAGGGGAGGGAGAAGAAGAGGGAGAAGAAGGAAAGGAAAAGAAATTACAAAGGACAGAAACAAGATGTAGAGAAACAGAGAAAAGATATAAGAATTGAAAATATAAGCCTGTTTAGAGATAATGGGTGAAAACTTAATTGTAAAAGGGATTCTGCAAAGGTACATAAGATAGTATTGTTATATTACAAATAGAAATAATTTTAGAAAATATGATTAAAATGATGGATAAAATATTTATCGTAATGTAGTGGAATGTTTGTTAATAAATAAATGAAATAAAGTGAATGAGAGAATTAAATTAGGAAAGGATGGGAACATTTTAATTATTATTAATGATTTATAAAATATAAGTGAAGAGAAATATGGGGGGAAAAAGAATTAATTATGTGAAGTTTATAAGTGTTCCCAAGGAAGTATGATATTTAATTGAAAAGAAATGTTAAAAATGTTAAGATTTTAATGAATATTAATGATAGAATTGAATTGGAATGGAATGATATATCTATCTATCTATCTATCTATCTATCTATCTAGTAAGATTATATCTAGGCAACAGCCAAGCCCCACCCAATCAAGTCACACCCCCATAGCAGTTAAAAGGAAGAAGCAGCTGCAATCTCCATCACTCTGAGAAGCACAGATATGAAGATGATGAATGAGACTTATATAGATACTTTGAATCTTATGGGAAAACCGAACAACCAAAGATATATGAACCTCAGAAACACCCACACACACACACACACACACACACATATATATATATCTTTTTTAAGAATATAGTGTGTATTTTAAGAATGTACCAAGCAGAATTTGATTGGAAGTTATGTATTATATTGAATGTTATAATCTTAAAGGTATACATTGAAGCTTAAATTAGAGTTGAATGGATAAAATTAAAAGATATAAAGGTGTCATACTCCAATTAGTAACTACAGGGGAAAATTTGTTTAATGAGAAAAGATAATATGAAATTGAAACAGGACAGACAAAAGTATAAATATAATGATTTGAACTGAGATGAGATAATCAAAATAAAGTTGAGAAAATTAAGAGGGGAAAAACTATGTAGAAAATGTAAAATAGTAATAAGATATGGAATAGAACACAAAAATGAGCATGAAATTGAGTTTGTGTCTGTATGAAGAAGTAATAACCCAGGACCATGCTATTTTCAAAAAAATATGTTTTATTTGTATTATGTTTTTGTGTGTGTGAAAACCCAAATAAAATTACAAAAAAAAAAAGAGAAGTCACTGTCTTTTTGAAAGGGTATGATTTTGTCTCGTTTGGAAGAAGACCGAGAATTCTTCATTCCTGTGAAAATCCTGCAACCTTCCAGATATTGCTGAACCAAACATCCCAGTGGCCACGTTGCTTACTTTGTTTTGTATTCTGTTTTATTATTTTTACAAGTAACTCAAGGCGGTGTACATACACACATCTTCCTCCTCCTATTTTTCCCACAGCAACAACCCTGTGAGGTGAGTTGGGCTGAGAAAGAATGACTGGCTCAAAGTTACCCAGCCGGCTTTCAGACCTAACGTAGGGCTAGAATTCACTGACACCTGGTGATTGGCCCAAAGTTACCCAGCTGGCTTTCATGCCCAAGGCAGGAACAGAATTCAAGGTCTCCTAGTGATTGGCCCAAAGTCACCCAGCCAGTTTTCACACCCTAAGGTGGGGCTACAATTCACTGACACCTGGTGATTGGCCCAAAATTACCCAGCTGCTTTCATGAGCAAGGCAGAAACAGAACCCAGCCAGTTTTCACACTTAAGGTAGGGCTAGAATTCACTGATACCTGGTGATTGGTCCAAAGTCACCTAGCTGATTTTCATGCCTAAGGCAAAACCAGTGGTGGGATTCAAATAATTTAACAACCGGTGTGCCCAGGGACAGGTTGGCTGTCGTGGGAGGCATGGGAACCTGACCCTAGACAAACCAGTTGTTAAATTATTTTCCCCCCTCATCAAAATGATCCTGGGCGCTGCGCTGGAATGGAGAAATGTGCAATGGAGCGGCTGGCATGAGGGAAGGAGGAGGAGCAGGGAGAAGAAAGAGGAAAAGCGGCCTTCTTCTCTCGCGCTGGCCGCTCCATTGCAGCACAGCGCAGCACCCAGGATCCACTTTGATAGCCGAAGGGTGGTGGTGGATTTAACAACCAATTCACACGAACCGGTCCAAATCAGCTGAATTCCACCCCTGGGCAAAACAGTCTGCTAGTCTCTAGGCTGGTACACCTTAACCACCAGACCATATTGGCTCTCTTGACCAAGCTGGCTCCAGTTATTGAAAGCTGTAGTTTAGCAATATCTAGAAATCCATCGATTTGTTCATCTTGGCTAAAAATAAGAGGCAAATCCTCTGAGCATCCATCCTCTTCTTTTGGGCCAATGACTCTCTCGCAGGTCTAAGTTCTAGCACGTGAGCTATCTAAGCTCTTTATTCAGGGAGCTACTCACGGGCACACCTGAAGTGATAGCCGTTCGATTCAGAACAGCAGCTCTCTACAACCGTAAAGCCTACAAACTTGAAAGTTGGCACGTATGTTCCTCTTGGCGTCTAGGTGCTCACCAAGAAAGGATTTTTCAAAATGACCATCAGAGAATTAGTATTTTGCATATTATTTGCACACTCTGATGCTAAGGAGTTCTATTCCTTCTCCCCACCTGAGAAGAAATCTGTTCCAAATGCAAAACACAAGCAGAGGAGTTTCAGATTCACAGCACCAAGCAGCTTTACTACAGAACAATTGAGTTAAGCCACGCCCAGGCTCTTTGCTGTCTCCTTCTTGCTCATGGAGCTAATACTGCTTCAGTTTCCAAACAGCCCTCAACTCTCTCACACACTGACATGATGCTAGCCAGATGAATACCAATGGATGCTGGTAGGCAGAGGCAAAATTCCCTCCCTTATTTTCCTCCCAAAAAACTAAGCCTGGTCACATAGTTTTGTAGTGAAAGATGGGTATCGAGCTAGTGATAAATATAACAAGACTGCTGGGGGTGATCACAAGAGATACGTGACATGGTCACACAAAGCCATCACTTAAATATCTACATCAATTTGGGGGATATAAATGCATACTAGCAACATTTAGATGATGGTGTCATAGTGGTAGGTCAATGCTCTGATTTGATTGCAATATGTTGTAGGCTCCTGGGAAAATGCCCCTATAAATGTCCTCCTTCAAAAAAACTCATCATTTTATTTTCATCATAGAGGGACTCCAGTTGGTGACCAGAGTGGTGGTTGGGATTTATGGACTGAAAAACTAAGAACTGCTGATGTACAGCATTTTGAAGTAGAGCTAGATGGTCAATGTGTCCGCTGAAGTGACATAGAGGCCCTTGGACTGCTGTTTCTCAACCATGAAAACTTTAAGATGTGTAGACTTCAACTCCCAGAATCCCCCCTGACAGCTGGCTAGGAGATTCTGGGAGTTGAAGTTCACACAACTTCTAGTTGACAAGGCACACGATGATTTAGAACAGGGCTATCCAATCTTGGTCACTTGGCATGGCTGGCTGAGGAATTCTGGGAGTTGAAGTCCACAAGCCGTAAAGTGACCAGGGTTGGAGACCCCTGATTTAGAAGGCATTCAAAAGAGCAGTACTACTTCTTAGATTCCACCTCCCCTCATGGACTGAATTATTTTATATCACTTTTCTCATGACTTTATCACCTATATTTGTTTTGTTACCATTTTTATCTGAGCAATAGTACCATCCTGGCTACCTAGCAGTTCAAAAGCATGCAAACATGAGTAGATAAATAGGTAGCATGAGCCACAGTGGCGCAGTGGTTAGAGTGAAGTACTGCAGGCTCCTTCTGCTGACTGCTGGCTGACTGCAATTTGGCAGTTCGAATCTCACCAGGTTCAAGGTTGACTTGGCCTTCCATCCTTCTGAGGGGGGTAAAATGAGGACCCAGACTGTTGGGGGCAATAGGCTGACTCTGTAAACCGCTTAGAGAGGGCTGTAAAGTAGTATATAAATCTAAATTGCTATTCTTTGCTATTTCAAAGAAGAACTATCGAAAATCGCTGCCATCCACAGCTCTGGGCAAAGTGGTAACATCTCCATTTCATCTATGAAGCCTACATGTAACTGTTTAGGTACCAACTGAGTATGACAACAACACACTCACACATTTATTGGCAGGAGCACCTAAATTAAGAGTATAGAATGGCTTGGTGATATAGGGTATTTCATACCGGGAGGGGAATTTTCTTCTCCACTGCCCAAACCAAACAATTACAAGAATGACGCACCATTTGTCGTTCCCTCAGTAACTAAATTTAGATGAGAACCAGTTTGGTCTGGTGCAGGGGTGTCAAACAGAAGGCCAGGGGGCTGGATCCTCAATCTGGCCCCTGGGACTTCCCTGGAAATAGCAAAGGACCTGCCCGCCATGCCTGTGCCAGCGAAAATGGAGCTCAGAAAGGCCACAGATGGCATAGGTTGCAGGAGGCCGTCGCAGCCAAAAATGGAGCCCGGGAGCCCATTTTCTCTCACAGAATGCTTGTGTCAAGTGAGGCTCCATTGAAAACCCAAGAAAGAAAACCTTAGACTCCATTGTTATACAGAAAAGGACTTTTACTGGAAATCAAAGTGGCAGCATCAAAAGAATTCGAGATCTGAGGCATTAGGTGCGAAAATCACATATACAAAGTTATGCCATGTTCCCACCCACAATAGTTCAAACTAGCCATCAAATCTGAGGTGTGTGTATAATATCATGTGGGGCATCTTCAGGTGGCAAGTTTAAAAAGCAGAGATATTCGAGATGTCACAGCTTCATTCCTGGCCTTTGGGCTGTCAACAGAGAACCAGGCAGGGATTGGAATTCCACAGCTAGTTGCTTCTGGTGGCTGATGAAAAGTCAGAGGAAATTAGTTGAGTGTCACTTTAGTCTAGTGCAGGGGTGTCGAACTCGACTGCATTGAGGGCCACATCAGGGTTGTGTTTGACCTCGGAGGCTGGGGTGGGTGTGGCCAGGGTGGGCGTGGCCAGCTCGACATCCCTTGTGTTGGGGATCCCTGAGCACTCTGCCAGTGAAAATGGGCTCCCGAGCTCCATTTTTGGCTGCCACAGCCTCCTGCAATCCTCTGCCAGTGTAAATGGAGCTCACATGTGGCCCTCCCAAGCTCCATTTTCACTGCTAGTGGCACCGCAGGCCGGTCCTTCGCTGTTTCCAGGGCAACCCTGCGGGCCAGATCTAAGCACCCCACAGGCCGGATCCCTGACACGCCTGGTCTACTGGATAAGTTCTACAAACTGGGAGACTGTGAGTTTTAGTTCCACCTTAACCATGAAAGCCAGCTGGGTGACTTTGGGCCAGTGACTCTCTTTCAGCCATACCCACCTCCCAGAGTTGTTGTGGGGGAAAATAGGAGGAGGAAGATGGGTTGACACATTCGCCGTCTTAAGTTATTTTTAAAAATGATAAAGGCGGGACACAAATAAATCAACGGTTTTAGCAAGCTAGCTACATTCTGGTTGTGCAATTTTGCAACGGTTTTATTGTGCAGTGGAAGTGGAGGCAGCTTGCCTCCGAAAGGTCTCCTACCTCCAGTTTGGAAAAATTGGAAACACAACTCTTCTGCTGACATCACTGCATTGTGTAAGTCAAAGGGTTTCGCTGCAACATTCAAAGGAACAAAGTCTATTTCCCCCCCTATTTCTTCTGCCATTAGGACCCAGTTGGGAGCATTTATGCCACCTGATTTCATCCTTGTCTGGATTTTAATCAGTTTGGTTTTTTTTACAGGTTTTGTCATTTTTCTCATGCAACTCTCTTGAGATTCTGTCCCTGTCTTCACTGCTGTTTCCCAAAGATGCAAAAGAGAGAGATTTCATTAAGCACTCAGTGATAGGAAATCTAATCAGGGAAGCACAACGACCCCAAGTCCAATAACAACCATCAGAAGCAGAACTGCAAAACTGACAAGGAATGCAAAGTAAACATATAACTGGGCAAAGGATTTGCCTTTAAGTTCCTACCTAGTCCCAATTTTTTTTCCCGGCGAGCAGGCATGGGAATTGCCCGTAATCGTTCCTAAGAGGATTGCCAGAAAACATTAGTCAGTGCACATACTCAGCAATTTCTTGGATCGCTCATTCACACACATACACATGCATACATGCATACACCCACCACAAATTGTGCAAGCTGCTGGTAAATCGTTCAATTAAAAAGGGAATGTTTTTCTTAATGAAATTAACCCAATCTGCTTCCACCAGCGTTGCTCCTTATGCTGAATGATGCTTGCTTTGGGGTGGGTGCACCATCCAGATATTGTAGCTCCTTGGTTTGCATTTTTCACTCTTTCCCGGCTTTATCCGTAGACCTTAACAACGTGGGGGAGTGGAAACAGGAACACATCATCCTCACAGGGATGAAGGAAAGATTCAATTTGAGATGTTGAGATCAGAGGTGGTATTCAGCAAGTTCTGACCAGATTTGGAAAACCGGTAGTGGAAGTTCGGAGAACCGGCCAATACCGCCACTGACTGGCCCTGCCCCCCTCTATTCTCTACCTCCCACTGAGTGCCAGCTGATCGGCTGGGTCTTTTTTTGTTGCCCTGCACAGGAGAACGGAGCTGGAAAGCAGGTTAGTGGGGGGTGGGGGGAATGGGGGTTCTGCAGTAACTTTCCCCTGCCACGGCCACCAAGCCACACCCACCAAGCCACACCACACCCACCAAGCCATACCCACAGAACCAGTAGTAAAAAAATATTTGAATCCCACCACTACTTGAGATGTTAAGATCAGTGGTGGGATTCAAAAATTTTTTACTACCGGCTCTGTGGGCGTGACTTGCTGGGCATGGATACTGCAAAATCTCGTTAGAGGTGGTATTTGCCGGTTTGCCAAACTACTCAAAATTTCCATTACTGGTTCTCCAGAACTGGCCAGAACCTGCTGAATACCACCTCTAGTTAATACTCTAGAACAAAGGTCTTCAAATTTGGCAAGTTTAAGATGTGTGGACTTCAGCTCCCAGAATTCCTCCTCCGCTCATGTTGTCTCTGGAATTCTGGGAGTTGAAGTCCACAACTCTTACAACTTGCCAAGTTTGGAAACCCCGGCTCTAGAAAAAGCACAGAAAAGAGCAACGAAGATGGTTAAGGGACTGGGGGCTAAAACATATGAACAATAGTTGCAGGAATTGGGTAGGTCTAGTTTATTGAAAAGAAGGACCAAAGGTCTAAAGGTGACAAAGAGAGTCAAGCTGTTCTCCAAAGTACCCGAGGGCAGGAAAAGAAACAATGGATGAAAACTAATCAAGGAGAGAAGCAACCTAGGACTGAGGAGAAATTTCCTGATAGTGAGAACAATTATTTACTAGAAACTGTGAATGCTCCACCACTGGAGGTTTATAAGAAGAGACCGGACAACCATTTGCCTGAAATGGTATAGGGCAGGGGTCTTCAAACTTGACAGCTTTAAGACTTGTGGATATGAACTCCCAGAATTCCTCCTCCGGTCATGTTAGCTCAGGAATTCTGGGAGTTGAAGTCCACCAGTCTTAAACTTGCCAAGTTTGAAGACCCTTGTGTTAGAGTAATACAAGAACAGGAAATGCATCACAAGAACAATAGAGACGAAACCTGGAGGGGCAATGTGATACAGGAAACCACTACAATAGAGGGGAATGATAGAGCTGCATATAAGATAGAGCAGGGGTCTTCAAGCTTGCCAAGTTTGAAGACCCTTAGGGTTTTTCCTGCTTGAGCAGGGAGCTGAACCAACTCTATTATTCTGTTGAGAGTTGCCACCAAGTTGGATTTCCCCAGAAAGTGATTTCCAGCGGTGGTGGTGAGAATCCCTCTTACCAAATGACAGAGACAGACACAAAGGCACTAGAAGTTAAATTCCACTTTAGGTATTCCAGTTACACAACACGCCCTTGGTTACAGCTGCTGTGGCCTCAAATGAATGACCTTCTTCTTGGCTAGAGTGCTTCGAAAGCCTTTTTATCAGGAAGAAGGCGGCGGCTGCCAAGGCAGGTTTCTGATGCAACTTGGGGTTTTCTCCTCTTACAGTTTATTGAATTTCAGCGCGGGGGGGGGGGGAAGGCAATGGAGAGGCGAGGCAGAAGAGGCCACTCCGATTGCTCATGCTGGATGCTGAGAGGGCCTTTCAAGAACCTTGAGGAATTTCAAACCAAGCTGTGCAGTTCAAACGTGTTTCATAATAAGGATCAGGTTATTCAATGGTCTGCAGAGTATTACCAATGAATCGCAATCAATAAAAGTATATCCGTGGTTCTTGTTTTTTTCTTTCCTTTTCCCCCCAAGCCTATACGTTTCTTTAAAACAGGGGTCCCCAAACTTGACAACTTTAAGACTTGTGGACTTCAACTCCCAGAATGTTCCAGCCAACATGGTCAAAAGGTCAAAAGGTCAAAAGGCAGGGTTACGTTGCCACGGTCAAGCCAACCAATGAATTAGATTAGAATTAGATTAGAACTCTTTATTGGCCAAGTGTGATTGGATTTTGGAATTTGTCTGGTGCAAATATATAAAAGAAAAGATACATTAGTCAAGAGTCGAGAATCATCAGGTACAACACTTAATGATAGTCATAGGGAACAAACAGGCAATCAAATCATACTAGGAAACAGTCAATATAAATTGTAAGAATACAAGTGACAAAGTTACAGTCATACAGTCACAAGTGGGAGGGGATGGGTGATAAGGAGTGATGAGAAGATTAATAGTAATAGTAGTGAAGATTTAGTGAATAGTTGGACAGTGTTGAGGGAATTATTTGTTTAGCAGAGTGATGGCATTCAGGAAAAAACTGTCCTTGCGTCTAGTTGTTCTGATGTGCAGGGCTCTATAGCGTCGTTTTGAGGGTAGGAGATGAAACAATTTATGTCCGGGATGTGAGGGGTCTGTAAATATTTTCACAGCCCTCTTTTTGACTCATGCAGCATACATGTCCTCGATGGAAGGCAGGTTGGTAGTAATTGTTTTTTTCTGCAGTCCTAATTATCCTCTGGAGTCTGGTATCTGTCCTGTTGGGTTGCAGAACCAAACCAGACAGTTATAGAGATGCAGATGACAGACTCAATAATTCTTCTGTAGAACTGGATCAGCAGCTTCTTTGGCTTAAATAATTATTCCTTTGGCTTAAATAATCTCCTTCAAACGGAAGGGTAACTATGAATATGCCAGGGATGGACTTCAAAATTTTTTAGCAAAGGATTCTCT
Organism: Pseudonaja textilis; assembly: GCF_049901715.1. Classification (NCBI taxonomy): domain Eukaryota; kingdom Metazoa; phylum Chordata; class Lepidosauria; order Squamata; family Elapidae; genus Pseudonaja; species Pseudonaja textilis. The sequence continues at coordinate 6,710,578 of NC_141998.1, read as the reverse complement.
GTCCGGTTGCTGGGTGGGCATGGCCATGGCCTAGTTGGCCTCCTGCACCGCAGCGTGTGTGTGTGTGTGTGTGTGTGTGTGTGTGTGTGTGTGTGTGTGTGTTTGCCCTCCCCGGACTCCGGAGGCTTTCTTCGAGCCTCCGAGAGGGTGAAATAGGTGGGAAGCAAAGTGAATAACTAAAATATTTTGAGATATGGGATCTGTTCTATCATTGGTTAAATAAGAGAAACGGGAGTTAGAACCGTGAAGATTACAAGAGAAAGATTAATCTCATGAGCAGGGTTGTTTATTGTAACTTATTAATTGTGATTAATTTTGATTAGTTTTACTAAGCCAAGGACTACTTGCATACTGCAAAACAAAACAATTTTCCATCATTATCATAAGTAAGTTCTCCAAGCCTAACCATCAATTTTAAAGGTTGATAGTATCTGACACATATTATATTCCTGTGGTGTAATATACGACAGAATTTAATGCAGAAGGAGAGCTGGCTTAACAGATTTACAGCAAAATAAAGATAGGCTGCAGGCATTTCCTGATTCACAATATGGACTATCACTACTTTAATCTTAGCAAATACCTATGTAGGATTTAGCTTTCTCAACCGTCTTTCGCTAGGAGATTCCAAACACTAGAAATCCAATCTGCGTAAAAGTTTGAAACAGTCTACTTTTGGAGGGGCGGAAAAAAGCATTTTAAGCTGGAAGTTTACTTTAAATGCATTACACAGGCTAGTCAAACGTCAGTTGCAAGAAGCTCTGGTATAATGGCTTGAGGATCACAGCGGTTTAAGTGGCCTTTGAATCACACTGCTTGTACCAAAGCATTCAGACTTTTTAGCAAGTCACGATGAAGCAAACTTTACTGGAAAAACTAGCAAGGCATGAAACCGAAGAACACTTTTCTGCTTTATGTGATATAACAGAAAAACCACGTGCTTCCTGCAGCCGAGACAGCACTGGTAAATTTCACCCTGGGTGCGTATTAGCACTCTCTATCAAATAACCAGGAAATGCATTAAGCCCTGCTTTAAACATAGCCTAGAAAACAATGCAGAACCCACCCAGGTTGCATTCAGGGTGTCATTAAAAGCCAGGCCTTCAGGCATCACCTTTAGAAGATTAGCACATGTCAAACAGGTCAAAGGTACTTAGCATGCTCACCGTATTTGTGCAGACAATCTGGGCTATCTCCAATGCCAAATAAGTTAATTATTTATAGGTAGTCCTCGACTTACAACAGTTCGCCAACAGTGACCATTCGAAGTTTCCACGGCCATGGAAAGTGACCTTTTCCCATTTATGACCGTCGTGGCCTTCCCATGGTCACACGATTTACATTCAGATGCTTGATAATGGACTCATGCTTAGGACAGTTGCAGTGTCTTGGGAGTCATGTGATATGCTTTTGCCACCCTCTGACAAGCAAAGTCCATGGGGAAACCAGATTCACTTAACAACCATGTCACTAACTTAACAACTGCAGTGATTCACGTCTACGCTGGCTTGGGCATGTCGTGAGGATGGCCAGTGGGCGGATTCCGAAAGACCACCTGTGTGGAGAATTAGTGCAGGGAAAGCGCCCGAGAGGGAGACCACAGCTGCGATATAAGGACTCTGCAAGAGGGATCTAAAGGCCTTGGGAATGGACATTAACAGCTGGGAAACCTTCACCTCTGATCGTCCAGTTGGGAGGCTGAAGACAGTTGGAGGCTGTCAGGATTCCAGGCTAGAGGCTCCTATAAATCCACCCCCATTCAAACCAAAAGCCTCTAGCCGCATCTCAGAGAAAAGAAAATCGATTTATTAGAAGGGGCCATGTTGGCGTTTAGCTGGGTGCAGCCGATACTAAATTGCATCATACATTTCCCCCTTGACCCTGGTCTTCCCCCCATCCCCTGGATGTGACTTCTCCAATGGGACACATCCGTCTCCAAAAGTCATCCATCATGCTCTCCAATAACCTTCTTACGCTCTGACAACTTTGGACTGCTCTCAGAGTCGGCTATCTGTCAGGATTCCAGCAGTTACTCCAATTAAATCATGAGCCTCAAACCACACTCCCACAACTGGAAAGGATTTATTAGAAGTTAACATGCCGGCATTAGCCTGGGCATAGCCGACTCTGAGATACGTAATTCACTGTCACCCTTGATCCTGCTTCCACCCCCCTCCACCCCTCTGGGTGTATCATCCAACAAAACATGTCCATATTCAAGAGTCATCAATCATGCTCTCCAATTAGATTTTTTTTTTCAAAGCAGAAGCTTCAGTCATCCAATCAGTCTCTGAAGAAAATATGAATGGAATGTACTTTCGATTCCACACTGCTGCCTGCTCTTTGAAACGCTCCCCTTTCTTTCCGTTGACAACTATAAAACGTGTGCACAAAACGTTTTATGAGTTGACAGCAGCATGGCCTTCTCCAATTCGAAGAAGAGACCCTCGTTCAGCAAGCTGAGGCCAAGAGGCAGTCCCGGAACCAGCAAAATCTGGGCGCTGGACGGGAGACAGATGTATCTGTCCTCAGCGTGGAAGGGATTCCCACTCTCGAATTGGCCTTTTTAGCCACACTAGATGCTGTTTTAGGGCCTCTTTTCAGAGCATGATACCACAGTCTCTTGAGACTGAAGGATGCCAATACAAATAGATTCACTTAGCAAGAAAAGTCATAAAATGGGGGACAAAACTCACTTAACAAACTTCTCATTTAGCAACTATAAATTTGGGACTCAGTTGTGGTTTTACTACCTGTTATAAGAATCCCTGATCTACTTGAATACAATAAATCACAGGGGATTTTAATAAAGTAAAACCTCCGAGTGAAACTCAACTTCTCATCCAGGTACTTGAGTTAGAAAACATAAGTGGATTATAATTCCTTGTGGCTTTTTTTCATCCCAAAACTTTCTAATCTGTTTTTCAGTATTGACATAATTCTGGTATTTCCTATCCCAGTACTGGCTAGGTTTGACTCTACTTTCCAGGAGTCGCTACAATGGACAGGTATACTGGTCTGTTTGGGATGATTTACAATTAACTCCATGGGATTCTGAAAACAAGATTGTTTGTTGTTCTTAAAAATAATGTCCCCGAAGTCAGATAGTTGACATGTTTTGATTTTTTATAAAGAAAAAAACCTGTGGTTTCTTTTTTGAAAGAATGGCCATTTCAAATCCTGTAAACAAAAACGTATTGAGCAAGTTCTTACAAACACCTGGAGCTTCCAATCCGTTGTTCTAAAAGTATTAGTCTGTATTCAGTTTGAATAAGAAGCATTGCGAGCTTCAGTAGAAATCATTGAACTGTAAGCCTTGTGCTTGGCCATCTTCTTTCAGATGTAAACACCGGGCTAAAATGCCAATTGTTTTTATAAAACATTGCAGTCTGTTATATGATTTTACAGTTGGGCCTCCAAAGACATTTCCTATAGAGCCACAGATGTAAAATAAATCAAATTAGTATAAACAGCAGTTTCTCATTCCTGTGGCTGTCTTATTTGCTTGCTTTCATGTGTTCTTCTGTAAAGCTATCACATGAAGAACACATGAAAGCAAGTAAATAGACAGCCACAAGAATCTCTGGTATTAATGGCTTGAAGATCACAGTATGATCCTATGGCTGGATCCATGCTTCGGGCATTTGTTTTAGAATAGTAAGTCATAAAAGTCGGATCACATGACATGTTAATGTAGGATAATTTTCAAGTCCATACTCCTCACCATATCATATCATCCAACTAACATTCACCCCAAAACATTCAATTATTTGCATACAAAATACGCATAGATTCCTATCCCCCCCCAAATCAACATATTTCTAATGTCACCACAGACATCCCTATAAATGTATGCAAAAATACTTAAACTACAGTGTATTCATAGCACACAACCTGGTCTTATTTCTTATTCAAAGGAACTCATTCAACTGACAGCAGTCTCATGCACGCTTTGTTTACCTTCATCAGATACAATTCTTATCCCATTTAGCAAACAAACTTTGATTCCACATTTATGTGAAAAAACATTTTAGACTGTAGAAACCCATTCAATTTACAACACGGTTTTTCTAAACCAACGAACTGTGTGTGTGTGTATGTTTTCTTAAGTTTTCGCAGGTATGTATGAACAGAATACACAAGACTGATTATGGCAGATGAGATTCTGCCGAAACATTGAGACAACTTTAAAAGCACAACTATAATGACATGGGAAAATACCCAAACAAAGCTGAATACCATACATACATACATACATACTTACTTACATACATACATACATACATACATACATACATACATACATACATACTTCATATCTGACTTTCATGCCTTTTTCAAGGACCTATTGAAGAGCAAAAATTAGGCGGCATTCCATGTGATCAAACCAGAACTTTACTGCCTTCCTAAATTTCTTGTCATTGTCATCTGTCATAAGTCTTTTGATCATCCTAACCCAGGGGTGTCAAACTCGATTTCATTGAGGGCCACATCATGGTTGTTTGACTTCGGGAGAGGGGGACAGGGGTGTGTGAGCAGCTCGACGTCACTCATGTTGAGGGCACCTGTGGTGGCCAAGACTTCCCCTCAGATCCTTCCTCCCTCTCATTACAATCTCCTTCCTTCTTTCTCTCTTCATCTTTTCTTCTTCCTTCCCCTCGTTCCTTCCTTTTCCTTCCTTGCTCTCTTCCCATCTTTTTCTTTGTCTTTCCTCTTTCCCTTTCTCCTTTCCTGTACCTTCTTGCCTGCTCAAATGCAAAACATTTCTCCTTTTGTTTTGTTTTTAGTTTGTTTTGCTAGCCCTCTGCCAGCAAAAAATGGAGCCCAGGGAGGCGTTGCATACAACCCTGCCGGGCCCCGTTTTCAGCTGTGACAGTCTCTGGATCTGACCCGCGAGTCTTGAGTTTGACACTCCTATCCCAACCTATCCTCTTCCCACTTTGTAAATTATTATTTATTTAGCGTATGATGAGACCCTGACAGAAGTCAACATATATACACAGTCCACATAATTATAAATAAAACTTCTATGGGAGCATTGCAGTCACCTCATAATTGGATGTCCATTTCAGCTATCCAGCTGATTGCCTCTGACATTGCTTCATGCATATCTTCTGGGGGACAAGAGAACACACATTGTGGGCAATCTTTGCATATCAGCACCACAATCGCAACAAGGGGGATCTTTCCATCCCCAAGGATACAGAGCAAAGGAACTTCTTCCAGTATCACACCTAATTCTGTTCAATTTTGACAGACAAAGGAGGCCGGTCAAAACTAGGTGGTTTGGTAGAGGGATCACTAACGGTCAGGCCACCAGAAGGTACCGTGGGCCAGTCCTCTCTCCAGGAATTCTCAGGGTTAAACTAGGTAGTTGTTACATGAATAGCTGTTTTCCAAGCTGGTCTATGGGATTTCAATCTTGCAATGGGCTGTGCATTGCTCCTCATGAATAGGGAGGCCCTTGGCCTTCAGCATCTTTGGCCATAGGCAAATGAGAGCTTGTTGATTAGTAAATTAATCCCCCTGTAATTTCTGCAACCTTTCATGTTACTTTCCCATTCTATAAGACAGCAATAAGGGCAGGCACAGATGCACCCTTCACACGTATGTCATACAAGTCTCACAACCACAAACAAGCTCTATCCATATGTTCAGATACTTTTGTCATTGTGTCTGGGAGCCCGTAGTGGAATCAAACCTGTCGATTGGTTAAATGTCCGTGGAGATTCTCAGTCATCCAGGACAGATCATGGCTGTCCCAAAGATGCCGTCAGCACAATATTTATATATTAGCTATTTAATTTATATTACCGCCCAACTCACCTAAGTGACATAATTAAAACAACAATTAGAAATGAAACAAATTAAAAGCTATTAAAACAATAAAACTAATTTTCTGGGAGAGAACAATACCTTGCTACGAATGCAAACAACCAACAGTCCCAAAGGTGGTTTTCCAAGAGGCAAATGGACATTCCTGTTTTTCTTTGAAGATGTTTCGCTTCTCATTCAAGAAGAGCTGAAGAGGGTTCTTGGATGAGAAGCGAAATGTCTTCAAAGAAAAACAAGAAAGTCCAGCTGCCTCTTGGAAAAAGCACTTTTGGGGTAACCATGACCTGGGTGACTGAGGATCTGCATAGACACATAGCTACGCCCTTTGGACAGAGCTAAAGAAGCTTCTTGGAGGAGAAATAAAATGTCTTCAAATAAAAAACAAGAATGTCCAGCTACCTCTTGAAAAAACCACCTTTGGGACTGTTGGTTGGTTGCATTCTTGGCAAGGTATTGTTCTCTCCAGCAAATTAGTTTTATTGCTTTAATAGCTTTTATTTTGTTTTCATTTCTAATTGTTGTTGTTTAAATTATGTAAGTCGCCCCATAGTCATTTAATTGATATGGGCGGGGATATAAATTAAATAACTAATATATATAAATACAAGGGGCGTCCAAAGGAGGAAACTGTGGTCCAAAGAAGCAAAAGGAAGAAAAACATAAATCAGGATGTAAAGACGACCTAAGTACATCAACTGCAGCGGGAAGGTGCATCAAATGAAAATGGCATGCTACCTTTTTAAAAGCGGGGGAGGGGGCTGTTGTTTTGTTTTAATTTTATTGCCCTCAAATCTCAAAAAACCAACAACACACATTCTCCTTTAGTAGCCACCAGTTGCAGGACTGGCACATTGGAAAGAAAACATGTAACCCAACCTTATTCCAGCATTCCATATTCTTAAAATGATATTATAGAAAATAAAATCATGTCAAACCCCTTTTTTTGTGTGTGTGCAAAATAGTGTCTCCACTCTTCAAAATATAAATTTGTGTTCCAAATCAGCAGGTGCCTCATTTCAGAAGATTAGTTTACGTTTATTATTTAGAATATTCTTCTATGAGTTGCTTTTAGGTAGACCCAAATAAAAGCCTGAGTTGTTAAACCCGCTCTAACCTTTGTTAGAATTTGTTGCAATTTTAAGTATTGTTTTGCAATAAGAGTTAAATAGTTGCTCTTACAATATTATTTATTATAAAAGTGAACAGAATAAATAAATTTGCAAGTGGTTCACGTCCCATTGACAATTACTGCGTTAGTCACCGTATTCAAGTTAATGTTACACAAATATATTTTGCCCAAATTCCACTATTTTCTCCTACCTACCAAACTTCCACTCAAACCACCCTCAAATGTTTGCAAATACCTGTGTAAGTATGCAGCTGGAATTTGTAATATGAATAAATACAGAGAGAATTTCCCCAACCTCAAGTAGCTTTTCTGTTTTAGAGATCTCTAATCTGTTAAGCCTGCCAAATCACCATATTGGGAAAATTAAAGGGTATGCTTAAAATGGTTTATGTTGTTTCATGATCCCACTTGGCAATACTTCTTTAAGAATTTTCAAGAAAATCATTTAAATTTGCTGGGGGGGAATACTGTACTTTCAGAATTTGGATATTGTCCAATTTTGTACAGTATTTTGTTTTACAGGATTTATGGTATTTTGAACAAAAATTAAAATTTCATTCTCCATTCTGAATTTACTACTTTACCCATATCATCTGACCCTAAGGTGGGGCTAATCCTACCGCAGAATAAGTCTATCTTGTACCAATAATCTAGATGGGGTGTCCAACCTTTGCAGCTTTAAGATTTGTGGACTTCCAACTTCCGAGCATGGCTAGTTGGGAAACTCTGGGAATTGAAATCCACAAGCCTTAAAATTGCCCAGGTTGGACTCCCTTGATCTACAGCTACCTGATTTCAAACCGGTCATAATTAAAATTAAGCAAGCCTGGGAGGGAATTAATATATTATAAATAATAAATAATAAAAAGTAAATAAATTTTAAATAACATTTAAAAATCCTCAGCAAAGGGACAGGAAGTCAGTTAAATTAATTTCCCAGTTATGCCCACATCAAATCTCACGCAGTATCATTCAGTTTCTATTCAGACCAGCTTGAGACAACTATTATGAAATGCTTCTACCTAAAGCAGCAACCTGCTTTGTACAATAGAAGCCACGCGTTGTTGCAGAATACTTTATGTAATGGTATGTGACCTTGGGAGACAAAAAGAGACCCAGACTAGTCAACAACCAGATAAGTAGCCGAGTCCAAAGAAGGAATGAGGATGGAGCAAACATCTCAAAACTGACCCTTTGTAGTTTCTTGGACTGAGCTGGGCTTTTGAAGCTTGCAAGATTCTGTTAAGATAACCTTACTATAAGGCTAGTATTTCTGGGTATGCTTTGTGTCTGGACACCTTGCAATGAGCCATAACTAGCTGGGTTCACCCAACACACCTGATCCCAAACCAACAAAGCATGACGTAGCTCAGAGGTCTCCAAACTTGGCAATTTTAAGACTTGTGAACTTAAAGGAGAATTCTGGCTGGAGAATTCTGGGAGTTAAAGTCCACAAGTTTTAAAGTTGCCAGGTTTGGAGACCTCTGACTTAGCTCGTTGGGGGAATGAGACCTCAGACTCTCAGTGGCGAGAAAAAAAACAGGTCCTCGACACACGTTCGATAGTCCAGGCTTATGCACAAATGCCATTTTTGTACCCACAGCATCACCCCCAAGTTTATGGTTGCATTCCAGCACTCTCCCACTTCCTGTTCAATTGGTCATCCTGAAAAGATTGACATGGAGTCAGCAATTTTAACAGCAAAGCAGAGCCCTGGTGTGTGGAGGGGGGAGGGTGTTCCGCCAATTATGTCCCTCTCACAGCAAAAGGTGTTCACGGGCTTAATCTGCAGGTTGACTACCCAGCTGAACAAGCTCTGCTATTAATTTGATACTTGAAAGAGAGAAACAGGCTGTTCTTGTTAACAAGAGACACAGCAATAGGCATATAAAGAGACTCTGACCTCAGGAACAAAATTGCACATTCAATATATGCCACCTGCTTTTCTTAACTGAGAAAGTGGGGAGGGAGGCAAAGCATATAATTATTGGAAGAAGACACACACACCCTCCTTAACTAGGAGCAAACTTTTAAGTTCCCTGGTGTCAGGTCATTAAAAGGAGACCCCAAAATTCAAAATACTTTTTAAAGTGTCTTCAATATTTGCAGCGGAGCCAAGTTTGGCTCAACAGCAGGGAAGAATCCAGATAGGAGTCCAAGGGAAGAGTTACCTTACCATAACCCGTTTTTTAGATGAAAGACACAAAGGCTTCAGGCACCATGTCTTGTGGCCCAGTGGCTAATGTGCAACGAATTCCCCTTCCTGAGAACTCAACTGGGCAATGACCTGCTCTAACAGCTACTTCCAGAATTCAGTGGAAGGAATTTGTGAAGCCAGCGTTGAAATTCACACCAATGGATTCACCACGTACTACACAGCACAGTGGAGTGAGCAGAAAAGAAAAACAACATGATTTCCTGCTCCAATTCCTGTCCTGAGCTACAGGTGAAATCCACCTGCAAACCTCAAGGCCTTTCCTGATGCAACTGAGAAGCACATTGCCACGTTTTTCTTAATGAAAGTTGTAGCACCGCACCCCACACCCATGATGTTATCAGGCTGCACGCTGTTGCCCATCCACGCAAGGCAATTCCACAGTAGAAGCTAAGCTGTTTCTCAAACCACATTTTGCTGGAGGAGTTATGACATGTAAACACTTAACTGCCACTATTGCAAAAATTCAGCTAGGTGAAGAAAGCATTGATTTTCCTTTTTCTTTTTTGAGGGAAACACAAGCTTCCTTTCCTTTGATGCTAAGGGAACTCGGCCCAAGTTAAGCAATTCAGAAACTACCCCAATTTTGCTCAACCAGGAATTGCCAGGTTGCAAACAGTAGCAGTGAAGTCATTTACTTGATGGCTTGTCTTTTCTGTAATTTGAGCTGTGAGCCCTTAAAAGTTATACAGCTATATTCAGTGCCCGGCAGGATGGGTTAGAACAAGAGTTTACAGAATTCACCACATCCCGATGTGAAGTTGCATTATCAGACTATCTGCGTTTTATTCAAAAGAAAATGCATTTATGGGGCTTAGAGCCATAAATGGTTCCTTGGGAATAAGGTCTGATCAAACATCCTACTCAAGACTATGCTGACAAGGCCTAAACACACACACATAAGTGTACAGGTCAAAAAATAGGATATGGCAGCTCACACACAACCTTCAGCAATATTTTGAAGGAAGGGTTGGTGCCAGATGGGTAGAATGGTCAATTTAAAAATATTCTGTGTGTGTGTGTGAGAGAGAGAGAGAGAGAGATCAGCAGTATTGGAAATGACAAAGGTAGGAAAGATGATTAAGCAATCTGTGCCACCAGAAAAGAGATCACTCCCAACTAGAGAAGGTGGATGGTCAGGAATCAATGGTCGCAGTAATTCCAGATTTGGGCCCCAGTTCAACACGCAGATGCTACTCGGGGACATCTACACAAAGTATTTCTCAGCACTACCCCAGCTCTTCACAAATTTACTACATTTGCAGATTAAAGCAGAGTCTTTGCTGGCCTTCTAATGAGGTTAATTCTTAATGCCAGGGATTAATAAATGCCCAATTAATGAGGCTGAACTGATGCTCTTCTCCACACGCTTGTCAAAGATCAGCTGTACGTCCAGCCAGCATCTCTTAAGTGAGTTTCCAAATAAAGGGCTCTTTGGGATTACCAGCCAAATCTCCCTCCTTCTGGCCAAGAAAGGCCAGCTTCGCATCACACCAAACCTGTCCAATGGATGAAGCCACCCAAGGGCTGCAGAGTACCTGCCACATCTGGAAACACCGGAACTTCCAATCCCATAATTAGCGATACATGTGATTATTATGCCATTCCAAGGCCCAGGGGCAATTTTTGTGTACCTTTTCCAAGAGGAAGCTGCAGAGAGGACACCCAAGACAGAAACAGATTGGCTGGCAAATGATCAAAAGCGGCCCAACAGATCTCTTTGGAGAAGGGAGAGGGGGTGTAGGCAGCCTGGAGCAGATCAGCCCTGATCCAAAGTCAGGTTGTTCCAAAGACCCAGCTGCCAGGGCGATTTCGCAATCCCTAACTGCAATTTGTAGACTTGCAGAGAGCCAGTTTTTTTTTTAAAAAAAGTTATATGTTACAGGAACCCCGACGCTTAAAATGAATTCTTTTCAACCCGGTAAGAATGCCAAAAAAGGGAACCCCAAGATTAGGTGCAAGAAGAGCTGGGGGGAGGGGGGACAGGGAAGACTACCCAGGAGCGGGTCCCCTCTCCCCCAGCCAAATGTGTAGGGTCGCGTTCTCCGGCTGCAGTGATGGGCTTTGTAGTCCGGCAAGATCAGCGAAGCAGGGAGCCTGGAGGAAGGAGCAGCTCTCTCCAGCTCTGGCGCACGCGTCCGATTTCCTCCCCACCTCCGCTCGTTCCCCCGACCCACCTTGACGGAGTCCACGGGGTACATGACCGTGTGCTCCAGGATGCCGGCCACCGCCCCGGCGGTCATGTGCGTGTAGAGGGAGGCGTTGGTGGGCAGGCACTCGTAGTCCTCCACGCAGGGACTCTCGCCGTCCATCAGGAGCCCCGTGGCGGCGGCGGCGGAGGAGGAGGAGGAAGAAGAGGAGGACGCGAGGCTGGCCGGCGTGGCCGGCGTTTGGCCGCCGCCGCCGCCGCCGCTGCTGTTGCCGCCGATGGTGGAGCCGCCTCCGCCGCCGTTCCTCCCCGCGACGCTGCAGCTCACTTCCATCCGCGCGCAAAACAAGGCGAAGCGGCCGCTGCGGGAGGGGAAGACACCGTGGAGGGAGGGCAGGAGGGAGGAGACGGGGCGGGAAGGGGGGGGAAGAGAAAGTTCACTTCGGAAAGTAACGCTCCCCCCCCGCCCCCGACACGCCCTCCCCGACTCGCCAACCGCCGGGCCAATAGCGGCGCGTAAAAGCGCAGCGCCCGGTGCGCCATTGGCACAAGCTGGGTTCCTCGCTGCGTCGCGGCTTCCTGGCAGCCAGCCGCTGGGGCGCTCCGGCTGGGAGCTGGAGGTGACTTGCAGTCCTGCCAGCAAATCCTCAGGAAGGCAAAGGGGGCCGTGCTTTGCGCCCGCTAGGCGGGATCCAGGCCTGCGCTTTCCTTGCCCGCCTGCCTGCCTGCCTTCCCTGACAAAGACGGCGAGGCGCAAATGCCAGCCGAAGGAGGGGGCGAGACGGGGACGCCATGGCATCGAGCTTAGTGTCAAAAGCGCAACGGAGCTGTGTGTGTTTTGTTGCTGTTGTTTACGAGTTGGGAAAATGTGGGTCGGGCCGGAATGAGTTGAGGCATGCATTGAGTCTTGGCCGGCCTGCAATGCCTAGTGGGGGAATTGACAAGGGCCTGGGTTTTCCCGATCCACCCGATCCGGGATCCACTCGGCTCCATTCTGCTTTTGCCACCGTGGGTTTGGCAAAGCGCCTTTGCTTTCATAAAAGAGGCATTTGGGATTGAGTTTGGGAGGCGTTCAAATAATATTGCAACAGCCACAAGAGCCGGCAGGCAGGCTGGCGGGGAGGAAATGGGATCCTGGTTTGTTGGAACAAACCACAACTGGCTAGCTTTTGCACCGGGAACAATGGCTGGCAAGTCGCAGAAGCGGACGTGATTGTTTATCATCTGACCATTCATTGCAACATATTTATACTGTTTTCATTTTTCACCACTTAAGGCAGCATACGGAATAACACAATAGTAGATACAATAAAGATGAACAAAAACAGGCCTATCGTCTTTCCCCTCAAAGCATTTTGGAATACAGAAATTTATTTTTTACACATCACCATGTAGCTTGGCTTGGTTTGGAACAAAGATGTTCTTCAAATCGTTCCTTGTGTTTTCTTTGCATGTTAGTTTGTTCATTCAGCTAACTCTGGTTTGTGATGTGTGACTCTAAATAAAAGCTAGTAGTGGTATGCAAAACCATTTTGGAACACTTTTTAAGTTTTCCAGTCAGTTCACTTAACCTCCAAGGCCAAAGTGATGGGATTTAAAAGTCAGCATATTTATGGTGGCTGCTTGACAAGATGACCAGTAAACCTCCCAAATGTTTGCTTTATATATAGATGGTCCTCGATTTACCCATGTCTCCCCGAAAATAAAACCCTGTCTTATATTTTTTGCCACCAAAAAAGGCACCAAGTTTTATTTTCGGGGTGTGGGGTGGGGTCATCCACTGACTAACCTCATTTGCACACATTGCCCCCGGCCTCCTTTTCTCTTCAGGTACTTCTTTGGCTTTGGATAGCCGCAGCGAGGCCTCCTATACCTCGGCCGATTTCTTTCTTCTGCAGCCAGCAACGTTTTCCTAAAGGCCTCTGTAGCCAATAACGGAGCTCCGGATCGATCTGGCTACAGAGGCGTTCAGAAAAGCCTTGCCGGCTGCAGAAGAAGCAGGCCAAGGTGTGCGAGGCCTGTCTGCAACTATATTCGAAGGTAAGTAGTAGGGCAGCTCTTACCACCCCCACCCTAGCTTAATTTTTACTGGAAAGGGCAGGATCTTAATTAGGGCTTATTTGGGGGGGTAGGGCTTATATTGGGTACATGTAATAAATCAAGCTAGGACTTTGGGAGTAGGTCGTATTTTGGGGGAAACAACTATTCATTTAATGACCGTTCTAAGTTACAATGGCAACTGAAAAAAGTGATAAGCGGTCCTTGCACTGAAAATTAACACAGCATCCTCATATGATCAGAATTCAGGTGCTTGGCAACCAGTATGTATTTACAACATCTGCAAAGTCCTGGAGTCATGGGATCGCCACTTGGTAACCTTCCCAGCCAGCTTCTGGCAAGCCAAGTCAATGGAGGAGGGAGGTAGCCAGTTCATTTAATGACCGCATGCTTCATTTAACAACTGCAGTGATTTCCTTAACCACTACGGCCAAAAAAAGGTCATTGTATCAGGCACAACTTACTTAACAATCACCTTGCTTAATAACAGAAATTCTGGCCTCCGTTGTGGTCATGGGTTGCAAGCTACCTGCAGATAAAAGAGAGGTAATTTTTATTAAAACTTTGAAATAAGAAGATAAAAAAGCAAAATTAGGGAAAAGAAAGGGGAAAGCAAAAAACAAAAAGCAAGAATAAAGTTGAAAATGAAAAAAATATAAAGAAAGTCACTTCCAATGTTCTTCACAGCAGTGATAAGTTCAAATATATTTTAACCTCCCTCTCTCAAGTTACATCATACAGGTAGTCCTCAACTTATGACCACAGCTGAGCCCAAAATTTCTGTTGTTAAATGAGGCATTTTGTGCAGTGAGTTTTGCCCCATTTTGCAATGTTTCTTGTCACAATTGCTAAGTGAATCACTGAAGTTGTTAAAGCTAGTAATCCGATTGTTAAGTGAACTTGGCTTTCCCATGTTTGTCAGATGTTCGCAAATACAATCACTGCAAATGTCATAAACACGAACCAGTTGCCAGCATCCAAATTTTGATCACTTGACTATGAGGATGCTACAAAGGTTGTAACTGTGAAAAATGGTCATAAGTCACTTTAGTGCCATTGTAACTTTGGTCACTAAATGAACTGTTGCAATTCGAGGCACACCTGTGTTGCTCTCGTTTCTGTCATCCTATTTAATTATCAAGACCGTAAATCACATTTTTTTTAGGCAGAAAATCCAGAAATCATGTGGTTTCCTACAACATTTGGAAGGTGCCCAAGCTTTTGCTGCAAGAGGAAATAATTCTCTGAAAAGAAGAATTGGAAAAACCCCAGATTGGGACAGTTTCATCATCTTGGTGCTGGCGGTTAAAAAAAAATATATTCCTTTCTATCACGCCTGACTTCCAGATGCATTGGATGGAGATTGTATCACTGAAATTCATGTTGCAAAGGATGTGAAGACTAGATTAGATTAGCAGAGTTGTAAGGGATCTTGTGGGTCATCTAGTCCAACCCCCACTGTCCAAGCAGGGGGCCCTACACCATTTCTGACAAATGGGAGTCCAGTCTCTTCTTGAAAGTCTCAAGTGATGAAGCTCCCACAACTTCTGAGGGCAACTTCTGTTCCTTTGGTGGGTTGTTCTCACTGGCAGAAAGTTTCTCCTTATTTCCAGGTTGAATCTCTCCTTGTTCAGTTTCCATCCATTATTCCTTGTCTGGCCTTCGGGTGCCTTGGAAAATAGTTGACCTCTTCCTCCTCTCTGTGGCAGCCCCTCAAATATTGGCACACTGCTTATCATGTCTTCCTTGGTCCTTCTCTTCACTAGACTAGCCATGCCCAGGTAGTCCTCAAATTACATGAATACCTCAAAATGAACAGGTAGTCCTCAAATTACATCAGTTCATTTAATGACTGAAGTTATAATGGTATTTAAAACATGTCTTATGCCCAAAGGCATCAATTGACCGCATGCTCAAATGAGAAAGTATTAATGTTGTATATGTATATATGTTAATAGTGTTATGTTAGATTAAGAAATAAGAGTATAAGTGAATAGAATGGAGAAGCAATTGATATAGTTATGGACTTTATTAACCAGTGTGAACACTGTTACAGAATCGTTGTAAAAAGTGGAAATTAAATGTTGAAATGTTGAATAAATAAAATAATTAAAACATGTCTTATGGCCATTTTTTCACACTTGGAACCATTTGCAAACATCCCCATGATCACGGCATCCAAATTCAGATGCTTGGCAAGTGGCTTATATTTATGACATTTGCAGTCACATGATGCCCTTGTCACATGACAAGCAATGGCAAAGCCAGATTCACTTAACAACTGTGCTACTAATTTAACAACTGCAGTGACTCACATAAGAGCTGTAGCAAGAAAGATCCTACAGTGGGGCAGAATGCACTTAACTCTCTCGCTTAGCAATAGAAATTTGGGGCTCAATTGTTGTAAATCAAGGACTGCCTGTAGTAAAGATTTAAATCTTGGGACTTCTTGGAGCCTGTAGACCCAATTTTCGGTCCCCGCTGAGTTCAAAAGAATATTTATTCCCATGTTGTCTAACGGCCACTGGCAGAAGGAAGATTGCGGTCCTTAGGCCAGACTGACTTTCGAGACGGGTATGAATTCTTTTTTTATATATCTATAAAAAATTATTTTTAATAGAAACAAATCCATCATCCATTAAACAGTGTATCATCTGGGTACAAATATCTTGTGCAATAACAAAGTTACAGCCATATTCATTACATTAATATTAATTTTCAACTCTTAATACTGATATACATAATATATCTAATTATTATAACAATCCTCAACTTATTTAATTCTATTAACGTGTTTTCTAACATTTTCACTAATCTTCTTTGTTTCTAACTTTCATATTTGTTCTCTATCCATTGATAGAATAATTCCCATATCATGTAATATACAGTTTGTTCCTTCCATTTAATTGCGAGTGTTAACCTATTCATTTCTGCGCATTCAAAAATTTTCCTGATCACATTCTCATCAGTAGGAATCTCTTCACTTTTCCATTTTTGTGCAAATACAATTTTAGCTGTAGTTAACACATGAATAATCACCTCTATACTATAGATTTCAGGTAAAATCCCCAAGAAAAATATTTCAGGTTTTAAATCAATGTGCTGTTGTATCATCTTTGTATTTTTGTCCAATATTTTTTGGCTTCTACACATGTTCACCACATATGATAATATGATCCAACATTTAGCTGATTTATCTTTGAACATCCTTGTCAACTTTGTCGACACAAAATGCCATCTAAAAAACATCTTATATGGGTTTGAGACGGGTATGAATTCATGTATTTATACTTGCATTCTATTTTACATTTTTTACATATCTTTAGCCCTAAAAAATCATTATACTAATATAATTATACTAATACTGTAAACAATTCTTTGGAACATAGCATTAACTCTAATCTTAATTCTTAGAGCAAAGTGACAACATTTCTACAAAAGATTTAGGGAAAAATGGATAAAGATAAAATCTAGCAGCATTACAGGCTGGAGTATTAAAAAAAGAAACCGAAGGTTTGAATTTGGCTGGGGAAAAGCAAACAAGCTATTTG
Source organism: Pseudonaja textilis (assembly GCF_049901715.1). NCBI lineage: Eukaryota > Metazoa > Chordata > Lepidosauria > Squamata > Elapidae > Pseudonaja > Pseudonaja textilis. The sequence goes on along the minus strand of NC_141998.1, from coordinate 6,693,641 downwards.
AACGAATGCAGTCAAGGCCAAAATTGAAAAACTTATCAAAGGATTCAAAGTATAGATTGTACAAAGAAGCACAAGAAACAGTAGATCATATATTCAGCTCATGCAAGAAGATTGCAGAAGTGGATTATAAACAACATAACATAGTTGCCATAATGGTGCACTGGAACATCTGTCAAAATTATCATTGGCAGAAATAAAAAAAAAATGCTGGAAACATATAGTTGAAAAAGTAGTTGAAATGATCAGGTTAAAATAGTGTGGGATTTCTGAATATAGACTGATAGAATCTTAGCCCGTAAGGCACCAGATATAACTCTGATTGAAAAGAAAAAAGTGTGGACAAGTGATGTGGCAATGCCAGGGAATACTAGACAAAGAACTGGAAAAGGACACGAAGCATCAAGGACTAAAAATCAAAATAGAAAGACTATGGTATAAACTGGCTGTTGTGGTCCCAGTGAGTGCCGTATCAAAAACATCTTGATTGGCACTTGGACAATAGGTACATTGACAAAATTTTCACCTGCCAATTACAAAATGCCCACACTGCTTGATATCTGCACATATTATAAGCTGATGCATTAGGGTTCTTAGGAAGAATCAAGCGAAAGAATTGGCAGCTGTGATTTAACACTTTGTGTACATAATAATAAATCTTCCCCCAGTGCAGAACCATCACGGCCTTTAAGAAACTCCACTGTTTCTATTGTTATGCCCACTGGGGTTAAATGGGAGTCAAGATAATCTAAAGAGGATGCTATTATTCATTGGGTAAGGAAGGCCAACCAGTTCAAATGGTCTGGATTTTGCAAGCAAAATGACAGTTAGGAGAAATAGGTTGAGAAAAGTTTTCTCTCACTGACTTCCACGCTTCTCTGGTATGTTATGCTGCCAGAGAAGAAGTAAACTTAAACTCCACCCAACTTAAGCTGAGAGGCAACTCAGCATGACTTGCTGAATGATTTGAGACCTGATTTACACTGAAAATCCACAACTACATGGCTGCTAACCAGCAAGATACTTCAGTTGGCTTCAGAAAGACCGCCAAATGCAGTATATTTAGTTTTCAACTGAATGTAGTTTATGTTATTGGCCTTCAACTGTATTGCACCACAAATCTCTTTAACCTTGCAGCTCAGAAATGATGGAGTAGTTCAAGATGTATCTGAACAGCTGATGTTCAGTGTTCAACAGCTCAGGCTGCTGCATTTCATTATGTTATTTGTTTATTTGGGAATTTATATATTGCCCTTTAAAAAGAACGAACCGTACAAGCAGTTAAATATTTTCTGAAACTGAATTTAACGCCTGGAGGTAAGTATATATGACTTTCTGGGCCCAGGTTCTCTGAACAACTACTAATTTTCATAATTATAAACAAATCATGAAGTAGGGAACATTATTTAAAAAATATATAAGCAATGCAAAAGATTTGTCAAAAAAATTAATTTTTTAAAATGTCTGGTTTAAAATGCTGCCATTAATTATTGGTTACTTACAACTGACTTCATTGCTGCTGGTTTCCTTTGAACAATTATATGATTATCTAGGCCAGAATTCCAAAATGACATTCTTGATATATCAAAATTTGTTCTTCTCCACACTGGAGAAACAAACCCAAACAGTAGAATTCTGTGAGATGTTAGATGTTTTGTCATGTATCTATTTAAAGGAGACACAAAGATAACAATCTGGAAAATTGTGGATAGAACAAAACATACTAGGATCACCAGTTCAGCTAAGAACCATATAAAAATTATCTCATTTATGCACTGCGAATGAGGCAAAGACAACATGAGATCATGATAGAAAAAAAAAGATGTAACTAAGATAGGTTTGTGATGTTTAAGTGCATACAAGAAGGCATTTTTCCAGTAAGGTTTAATCAATGATACAGGTATATAGAGAGCAGAAAATACTGAAAAAGAGTTTGGAGATTTTTATTCTCAAATCCTGCACTATCAGCACCACCGTAAAGAAGATTTCAGAATGCTTTACAATAATATAAAGTAGGGTGAAAGACAAGAATATTAACAAGTGACAAAAATAAGGATTTGAAGGGCACCTTCAAGGAAGAAGAGAGGAGGGCAAAAAATAAGTGGAAAAACAAGGAAAACGCTACCCCCATCCATAACCCAATCACCTAGCCTGACCAGAATTGAGCGCCCTTATCAGTCACAGATGCTGGTTGACTGTTCATAGGGAAACTGGAAGGCCGATGAGGAAGGGAAGTAGAATGATCAGAGTTGCTAGCCTCGTGCTGCAACATCTTATCCTAACTCTACATGGTTAGACGGACGCTCTTTGGCACGGCTGTTGTGCAACCGACAAATTTAAAATGTACAGTGAAGCCATTGCACAATCTCCAGAGTGGCAAATTGAGATGGCTGTAGGGGGTGTTGGTCCTCCCCCACTTAATATAAAATTTTATGAAAAGTTTCTTTAAAAAAAGATAGAAACGAACAAAACCTAATATAAAATAAAGAAAAAGAGAAATGGAACAAGACAAAAGTGCAAAAAGGAAAACAACAACATGAAAATTGAAAATAGCTTCCGAGTTTCTTTGCAGCAGTTTTAAGTATAACTACAAAACTGGTTACAAAAGACAGCTCTCTCCTTTTTGTCCTCCCACTTACTACTGTATTTTTTTTCTAATCGTCAAAACCATAAGTCATAAGTTTCTTTTCTTTTTTCCCGTTTCATGCAAAAATGACAGCATGAGGAGAATATCCAGAAGGTGTTTAATGGCACTCGTAGGACCACATTTCACAGATAAACAACAATCGCACTGAGAAGAATAGTAAAAGATTTCTAGAGGCAGACGGTGGCTGGAGTTAATTTTACTTTGTGATTTGTGTAGCTCATAGGTCTGACCATGTAGCTCTTCGTGTGCATTTGATTCATCTACGTTCAGCAGCTGTCACTCAATTAGAAACAGATATATTTATTTTGTGCCTTCATCTCTCCCTTTAAGAGGGCAGGGAAATGCCATTTATAAATCTGCTTGCATGTGTCTGTAAATAGATTTAACAGAAGTGGAGGAAAGTGGACTTAACATTATATTGTATTTATTTTAATCCTGCCTTTATTTGTTTTTAAATAATTAGCTCAAGGTGGTGAACCTATCTCATACTCCTTCCTCCTCTGATTTTCCCCACAACAAACCTGTGACATGAGTTGGGCTGAGAGAGAGAATGAATAGTCTGAAGTCACCCAGCTGGTTTTGGTGCCTAAGGCAAGGCTAAAACTCACAAGTCGCCTGGTTTCTGCATCAGCACCTTAGCCACTAAACTGGCTCTACAAAGACTGCAGAGGATAGTATGTCAGTTATATGCATACATACAAACAATGTACTTTTTGCTAAAGCCAAGGTGCATTCTTTTATAGCCAAAAGTGTATCATGCATGCGCATGAAAGACGAATCTGTACATTTGTGTGTGTAGGAAGAAAAATCTGCAAAGGTTTTTATTTATTTTTTTTGTTTTTTTAAAAAACCTTCTAAAAAGTTGAGGGAAATTGTAAATTTATGAAGAAGGATGATATTTTTATGTTTTATGTGGTAGGAAGAAAAATCTGCAAAGTTGCTTTTTTTAAAAAAAAAACTTCTAAAAAAGTTGAGGGAAAACCATGGCAATTGATCATTTTAAAATGCATAGAATCTTGACTTACCGTCAGGAAAGGAAACAAATTATGTTTTACTTTGTGTTTTCTGAATGAATTGTTGGATTCCCCACTTAAGAGTTGATTTTGGGGAGGTCACATGACTGGGGTTTGTTTATTTCACAAAGCCGCAAATATGCTTTGACTAATTGTTGAATGACCATTGGGATTGTTTCATATATATTTTAAATTCCTGTTGAATTTGTCACAAGGTGTACAGTTTACCAAACTGATTTTGACACGAAGCTTTATAAGATTTGGCAATCTGAAATTCGGCAATTATTTCAATCTGAACTTACAGGTACACTTGATTTTTAGGCACCATGATTTGGCAGAGAGGAGCTGGTGAAAACCCTGATGCCCATGAATAGGTGCTACCAAAATTACCCTGCTGCTACCAATAAGGGAGAATCTTTGTAACTCAGGGTTGACATGAGGGGTGCTCTCTCTGCGCTTGCTTGGGGGCCTCTGCTGTATCTCACTAGCAAATGTTATTAAAAGACCTATGTCAGCCTTCAAGAACTTTCCCTGACATCTTTTATTGCTTGACTCTTGCTGACTGCCATGTGCGGAGGGGTAATTTGGTGTTGAAATGGAGAAGGGTGCTGGAGGACAAAGTTGTGTGCGCTGAAAAAGATGGGAAGCTTTCCTGCTTTCTGCGCAACTTCATACACTTATCTTTTCTAGGCCAAGGTCAACCACCTTGGCCTACCACCTGAAGAAGTATCCCACATGACATTATACACACCTCAGATTGGATGCCCAGTTTGAATTACTGGGGGAGGGGACTTGAGATAACTTTCAATACGTAGTTTCTGCGCCTATTTGCCTCAGATCTTGCTTTCCTTTCATGGCTATCACTTCAAATCCAGTAAAAGTACCTTTCTCTATTTTAATGGCGTCTTGGGTTTTCTTTCTTGGATTTCGAATGGAGGCACAGTGGACATAGAGCAAGTTCTGAGGCAAATAGGTGCGGAAATTACATGTTGAAAGTTATCCCCCGTCCCCTCCCCCAGTAATTCAAACTGGGCATCCAATCTGAGGTGTGTATAATATAAAGCTTTCATGCCCAAGCCCTCGCTTCATCAGATGTACACAATGCCACAAAGCTTAGGCCTTACAATTACATTGGTTGGTTGAAAAAGGCGCTCTCGGACTTTTGATTATTATTTTTTCCTGTCATAGATTTAGCCAAGTTCTCTTCCTACAATCCGAGCTTGATGCTGCACTGTCTTTCCAGGTGCCCTCACTTAAAGGTAAGTGGATCTGAAGCAAGGTCAACATTTGGTGTCAGAGAAATGGGTGTTAATTTGCCAAGAGGACACGCAGTTGCTACTGCTCTCTGGAATGTGGTTACGCAAGTTGCCTAACATCACCTACAGAGCCCTTTCCCTCGTAAAAAATTTCTGTGATTCTTGGCCTTAAGTCAGTATTCCTGTCTTAGTTCCTCTTGGCTGGAGGGGGAATTTATATAAGAAGGGTGGGGCACGCAGAAGTCCTGTGGATCTGGGCGATCTGTATCAGTCCTGGGTACACCTCCTGCCTTGTCAGGACAAGGTGGTCAGACTTGCATGAGCCTTGAAAAGTCAAGCCAATAAAGTATGGATTAGTCTTCTGAGCCTTTCTTTGGAGATGCAAAGTGATTTGCATTAGATTCACACGGGTCCGACTCTTGCCTCATTCTACTTTCTGAGTCCTGGAAGGATACTTATCATGGCCCTATTACCGGGGTGGGATTCTCCCGGTTTGGACTGGTTCAGGTGAACCCCTTGTTCCAATGAACAGCTGGCTCCAAACCAGTTTGCCGCAATGAGCACGTGGGCCCGCCCAGCCACCCCTGATCTTTCCTATTCTTTATTTCCATTTTTTTAGAGCACAGCTGATTTGTGCGGCAGCACAGTTTGCCATTCCTCAGCTCTTTTATTCACAGAGGCTGCAGTTGAAGGTAAGTATTAGAGCTTTTTAAAATGTGGAGTGCACATGCGCAGAGCGATCACTGAATCAGTTACTGTACCGGTGGAATCTCAGCCCTGCCCATTACCAAGCTCCCATGCTCAACAGAGGTGGTATTCAGCAGGTTCTGACAGGTTCTGGAGAACCAGCAAATACCCCCTCTGACTGGCCCCGTCTGCATTTCTTCTCTGCCTCCCGAGTCCCAGCTGATCAACTGGGTCTTCTTTTATTGCCCTGTACAGGAGAACGGAGCTGGAAAGCAGGTTAGTGGAGTGGGGAGGGAATGGGGGTTTTGCAATAACCTTCCCCCAGGAGTGGGGAGGGAATGGAGATTTTACAGTATCCTTCCCCTGCCACGCCCACCAAGCCATGCCATGCCCACAGAACCGGTAGTAAAAAAAATTTAATCCCACCACTTAGTAAATGATCAGACTGCGTGGGTCTTCAAACTTGGCAAGTTTAAGACTCATGGACTTCAACTCCCAGAATTCATGAGCTAACACAACTGGAGGAGAAATTCTGGGAGTTGAAGTCCACGAGTCTTAAAGCTGTCAAGTTTGAAGATCCCTGGACCAGAGGGTCAACTTTATTGCTTCTCCTTCGTTGTGGAAGATGGGGTGGGAGTTAAACCATTTCCCCATAATAAACCACAGTGTGGGGCTGAAAGAATGCAGTGAAGGTGCTTTGGATGGCATTCTTTCTCTGCATCCTACCCTGCTTATATTGCTTTACGAAGACTCAAAACCTTGGGACAATACTGCCGATGGAGAAATATGAGCGTGAGTTCAGTGGCTGCAAGGTGTCAGAACATGCCATGTAGCAGAAGAAAGGAAATAATTCTTTCCAAATGTCTAAAGGTAATAGAATTCTTACATTCCCATGTTCTCAGCATGCCAGCTGACTCTAAAAGATATTGCCTACATTCTTCCTGTGAGATGATACAGATAAGTTGATTCAGATAAGTTGATATGGATATAATTGCATTCCTTTCCTCCTAACACACCTATGTGTTCAGATATACAAATAATCTGGGCAGAATGGTTTAGATTATGAAAACAAGATAGATAGCAGTGGAAATTTTTCTATTCCCCATCTGTCATAGATCTCCAGATCTGTGTGAGTTTGGTCTTGGTAAGACCACACATGGCCTTGCTAAGTCCACCCTTTGGCCTTGGTAAGGCCACACTTGGAAAACTGCATCCAATTTTGGTTGCCACAATGTAAAAAAGATGTTGAAACTCTGGAAAGAATACAGAGAAGAGCAACAAAGGTGATTAGGGGACTGGAGGCTAAAACCAGGGTTGGGTTCCTACCAGTTTGCACCTATTCGCTAGAACTGGTTGTTAACATCTTAAGCGGTTTGGAGAACCGGTTGTTAGAAGAAATTACTGACCTAATCCTGTAAGGAGGACAGGAAGGAAACATTCTGGTGTTGCTTACAGAAACTGCCTCTCTGTTAACCCTTATTACATTCTTGGCAGGACTAGACTGTCTCAAGAACATCTCTGGAGTTTTTTTCCCCTCCTTTGCTTGTGTGGAGTGACCATTCAAAGTTACAATGGCACTGAAAAAAGTGACTTATAGCCATTTTTCACACTTATGACTGTTGCAGCATCCACACAGTCATGAGAGGCCAGGAGAGGAGATGCGTGCCTCTAAGTGAGTGATATTGAATTGGCCACACCCAGCCAATGACCACCAAGCCATGTCCACCCAGTCACATGACCACCAAGCCACACCCACCACCAAGCCACACCCACCACCTAAGCCACGCCCACAGAACCAGTTGTTAAAAATTTTGAATCATACCCCTGGCTAAAACATATAAAGAACGGTTGCAGGAACTGGGTATGTCTAGTCTAATGAAAAGGAGGAGAAGGGGTCACATGATAGAAGTCTTCCAAAATTGAAGGGGCTGTTACAGAGAAGAGGGGGTCAACCCATTCTCCAAATACCAGAAAGCAGGACAAGAAGCAATGGGTGAAAACTAATCCAAGAAGAGAAGCAACCTAGAACTAAGGAGAATTTTCTCTGACAGTTAGAACAATTAATCAGTGGAACAATTTGTCTCCAGAATCTGTGAATTCTCCAGCACTGGACGTTTTTTAAGAAGAGATTGGACAACCATTTGTCTGAAATGGTATAAGGTTTCCTGCCTGAGCAAGGGACTAGAAAACATTGAAGATCCCTTCTAACACTGTTATTCTGGTCTTCTCTTATAATCCTAGTGCCCAAAGAGGATGGATAAATTCCTCTTGCAAGCCTGTTGGGTTGACATGGGGATGCCCTTGAAGAGCATCCAAAGGTTGTAGCTGGTACAAAATACAGCAGTGTTCTGCTCAATCAGTGCATGTACACTATTGCTTCAGTGGTTGCTACTCTACTTCTGGATTCAATTCAAGATGCTGGTTATGGCTTATGACACTCTAGATGGCATTAGACCAAGTTATTTGAAGGACCGTCTCTCCATGCTTAGATCTATCCATCCCATCAGGAGAGGCATGTTATGGGTCCAATCCAGTGGTGGGATTCAAATAGTTTTACCACTGGTTCAGTGGGTGTAGCTTGGTGGCATGCTCTGCATGCGTGCACACACTTTACATGCATGTGCACACCAAACACGCACTTGGCGCAGGCGCAGAGGATTCTAACTCACCTCCTGCAAGCCTGCACTCTCCTGGTTGCTTCAGCAGCTGCTGTGCAGCAGTCTGCTGTGCGGCGCAGAGCACCTGCACTTCAAATTCAGAGGATAAAGGTGAGTATGGGAGCCCAGGAGGGCAGGTGGGCCTAACAGCAGAGTGGCAGAGAGAACCGGTTTGATCTCCGCTGCTGATCGCCGCTACCTGCTTGGCAGAACCAGACCGAACCGGTAGAACACCACCACTGGTGATATCTATGAAAGTGTGTCATCTGGCAGGATCCAGGAAGAGAGCCTTTTCTGTAGAACATCATCGCTCTGGATTTAGATCGGCCCCAACTCTTAAAAACACCATGCCTGGGGATCTGGCAAAAGTGGGGAGGTTTTACAATATGAGCTGTTGCGCTGATGGAGGATGAATTCTATTGCTGATCATGATTTTACTATTTACTTTACTTTATTATCATTGCACCTCGTACAATGAAATCAAACTCCATTTCAGTGCACATCATGACCATGAAAATAAACACAAACACATATCCTTCACCCTCCACACATTGAACCGAAAACCCCAACACCTCACCGACACTGCACTATACAACAGAATTCAAAAGAGCTACTGCCCTGGGATAGAAGCTGTTTTTCAGGCTATTTGTCCTTGTTTTTATTATTCTGTACCATCTGCCAGATGGTAATAGTTCAAAAAAAAAAAAAGGGTGCCCCGGATGAGATGGATCTTTAAGAATGTTTTGAACTTTATTAAGGCAGTGGGAGCTATAAAACTCTTCTAAAGAGGGGAGAGGGCAGCCAATGATCCTCTGGGCAATGATATTAACCTTCTGGAGTGCTTTTCTATCTGCCCCTGTTCAACTGGCAAACCATACAGAGGTGCAGTAAGTTAAGATACTCTCTATGGTGCAGCGGTAGAAGGTCACCAGCAGTTTCTCATTCAGTTGTTGTTTTCTTTATTTTCTGCTTTACACTGAGCGTGGATGTTTTTTTGTATATTTGTATATTGGCTTTTAACTTGTTTTCACTGGACTGTTGTGAGACTCCAAGTGTTGCTTAGTTGAGATAGGTGGCCATACAAATAAAATAATAAATAAATGGAACTCTTGGATGCTAGGAAACTGGAGGCCCAAGTAAGGTCAATGAAGGCAGTTCTTGCTGGCTGTCATTAAAGTTAACCGAACTTGCCAATAGTTCAAATTTTCCGCTATAATGGATGTCCCATAGCGAACGAAGGTAATGGTCATTTGACAATAGCGATATATTACCCAATAGACAATCTATTTACATCCAGAAACAACAAACTAATATAAAATAAGCTATTTCTACAAAATTAAACTGGTTCAGTTAGGAGCTTCATTGTGGTGACTTCCATTAGTATCAGGTCCACATTGGAGAAAGTTTTACTACCTGACATTTAGATACAAGGTGTCTAAGGGCATTCTGTTTTCTCATTATGGCCTGGAGCAAGGTTGTGTTTGGGGCATGGTGATACAAAAGAGATTCCAACTTTCTCTGATAAAGCCAGGGCCCTTAAGAAGCACTTGAGTCATGGTGGACCTTCCCGGAGAGTTTGTACCTTAGAAGTTTCCTAAAAATACCATATGCTAATCTGGATGTCCGGGTGATAAAAGCTGTGCGGTGACTGACCTAGGAAATACCCATGCTTAGTCTGAGATCTTGGAGAGCTGGTGCCAATTTGGGTAGAAAATAGGATAGAGAAACATATTGTCTGTCTGCTGTAAGACAACGTTTTTAGCTAGGGGTAGAGAATTAGTCACAATGACTTCCTCAACAAGTGGAATGGAGAATGAAAGATTCTCCTCCCCCAGTTGATATAATTTTACACAGTAGTCATTCTACCTAGAGGTGGAATTACACAACCAAAATATCTCTTAGAAGCAAAGCTGTAATTCAAGACATTTTACGAGGTAAGGCATCTCCAGCCAAGTCCGTGGAAAGACTCTGTTCCCTCTTCCTTGTTCAACCTCCTGCCCAAGCAGGGTGGAGCTGGAGTTGCAACGTCCCCCCACCCACCCCCCAAATGGCAGTTTCTTCTCAGCTGATTAGAAGGCTAAAGCCAACGTTATCTCCAGCTTCTTTCTAAATGGGCAGGAGACATTCGACTTGCTGGTTCTCAGAGCAGGCCGTGGATTAGGTCTGATAAAGGGGTAGGGGTAGGTGGGGCTGGTTTGAAGCACCCTACAGGGAGGGCATTTTTTTCTGAGAAATAGGACCTACCCTCTTTATCTTGCAGATCCAGTAGGAGCCACAAAGATACACTCCCTAGTATGTAGTCCATTTTCATCTTTCATTTTTTTAAAAAAACAAGTTTTATTCAGTTTTCCACATTTTAACATCTCTTTTTAGTGAACAGCATGATTACGGGTTTCACGTATACGTACAAATATGACCATGGTTACATATTCAACTTTTGTATTCAATTTCTTATCTTAACAATGCTTTTATACGTTTTTCTATTTTCATCTTTGCTGATCAACTAACGGGCCATCTATCCTGCCAAACCTTCCAGATGGGACATGATCGTACTATTCTTTTTCTGAGCCCAATAAAATCTACAATTTAATCTCTCCTGCTATCTACACCACAATGTGCTAAACAGGCTACAATGGCTGAGATCATGTAACACGCTAAGTCAAAGCCAACCCTTTTATGGCTTAGCGTGTTGGTGCCTCTCATTTCTGTGCTTGGATAAATGTTACGTAACAGGTTCAAAATTAAGAGCAGAATGAAAAGTTAATTAGATCAAGCCCTCCCAAAGTATTTCCAACATCTTTCTTTATATGTTAGTGGTCCCTTCAGCAGAAATCTTTGGAGCACAAGTCCAAGATTGCACTCAACAGAATGAGTATTAGCAATATGACTGATATTCCACTTGTTCAGGTAAGTCCTGTAGCATACTATACAATATTGTTTAAACCCTGTTCCATACATCACTCTAAATCATTGACTTAATCAGGGTTTTTCCATTAAGCCCCCATTGGCTGGATTCACAAATTATACCAGGTCATGGTTTACCAACCACAGTAAAACAAAAAACAATAAGCCAACCAGTCATCAAATCTTGATTTGGCTTAATATAGTGTGAACCTAGCCAAAATATGTATATGCTGAGGCATTAGAGTCTAACATCTTATGAAACAACTGAAATTGTTCTTTAAGCAAAGAAAGAAAAGGAAAATAATTCACCTGGCTTGTGTGGCATAGACCACCAACTGTGGATAAGTTGGGTCTCCTTGTGAGTAGCACTGAAGATTATTCTCCTACATTCCAGAATCTTCTAGAATTCCTTGTGTGCTTGTTCATCAGCCCCAGCTGATCTTCAAGTGGTCAGAAAAAGTTCCATACAGTATCAAAGATGGACCGCTGTATTATTTGACCAAATGTAAGAAATAAACAACCGCATTAATGTTTGCTTCAAGGCAGAGAAAGAGGATGGCCAATATACTGTAATTAGCATCAGAATTTGCATTATAGACAGCTAATCTGAAGCTCCATGCATTAGTTTTATTGGTCATTTTACATATGGACACCATTTTGAGCAAATTCCTGTAGATTTTGCTACAAATTTCTCCAGGAAAGAGAATCCACTTTAACCTTTTCTTTCTTCTTGTTCATGGAACAAGGAGAGGCTGCCTTTAGCAAAGTAATTATGCCACCTTTTGTGTTCCTCTGTTGACCCAGTCTCTTCAACAACTTGTCTTTCCAGTTTGCAGGTCCTCAGGTAACACAGATGAAGCTGCTGCTTTGAAAACCACTGCCAGGGGTTCCACAGCCTGCTGGTCAGATGGAGAACACACAAAAGTCACCAAGAAGAAGTTGCTGCCCCTTCAACTTTCATGTCAATGAAAGGACATGGGGCAACATGATAGCACCTTCCAATATCTAAGAGGTTGCCACAAAGAAGAGGGTGTCTAAATCTATTCTCCAAAGCACCTGAAGGCAGGACAAGAAGCAATGGATGGAAAATAATCAAGGAGAGAAGCAACCTAGAACTAAGGAGACATTTCCTGACAGTGAGAAGAATTAATCAGTAGGCCAGCTTGTCTCCAGAAGCTGTGGATGGTCCAACACTGGAGGTTTTCAAGAACAGATTGGACAGACATTTATCCAGAATGGTATAGGGCTTCCTGCTTGGACTAGAACAGGGGTCTTCAAACTTGACAGCTTTAAGACTTGTGGACTTCAACTCCCAGAATTCCTCCTCCAGTCATATTAGCTCAGAAATTCTGGGAGTTGAAGTCCACAAGTCTTAAACTTGCCAAGTTTGAAGACCTTGGACTAGAACAGGGGTCGCCAACCTTTTGGACCTCAGGGACCACCAGACTCATAAGTTTAAATCCCAGGGACCAGTAACTGGTTCTGTGGGTGTGGCCTAATTTGTGGGTGTGGCTTGGTGGTCATGTGACTGGCTGGGCATGGCTTGTATGTAAATATTATAAATATTTATATAAATATTGAATTTTTTATTTAAAAAAAGAGCAACTTTTACCCCAAATCAGGCAAAGCAGGCAGGCAGATTGAGTCGCTCACAGAATCACAGAGTCATTCAGGAATCTATCTATCTGCCATTGGCTAACTCAGTCTGTCATATAAAATTTGCTGGGTAAAGACAAGTTTGCTGGGTAAGGAGTGAGTGGGTGGGGAGGGTTCCCGCGGGCCATGTGGGTGGCGCAGCCTTGTGTTTCTGCGCAGCCCTGGATTACTTGCTTTGTGGGAGTGCTCTGGAGGTGACATTTCTCTGCAGCCCACCAAAATTTTCTCAAGGCCCACCAGTGGGCCACATCCCACCAGTTGGCAACCGCTGGACTAGAAGATCTCCAAGGTTATTTCCAACTCTGTTGTTAGGTGTTCTCCTTCTTCCATTTCATGTGCTTGTTTTGTCCCATTGGGGCAGGGATTCTTCATATCTCTTGACCCCAATTAGAGTAGATTCTGGCTGCTCTAAAATATAATCACTGTCTAATTGCTGATAATTAGATAATTTAAATAATTAATGGACAGTATCATAGGCCCTACAAAACCTATACTAAGGTGTAGATGAGTACACAGAAAAAACATTGGTAGTAATAATATGGTCTAATGGTAGGTTGAGAGTCAGATTGGTATTGTGCTTAGGGCACTGACCTGGAAACCAGTCCAGCCTTGGACACAGAACCTACCTGGAGGAATTTGGGCCTTTCCTTTCTCTTGGCTCTAAAAAGGAGAGAATGGCAAACAACTTCTGAAAATGTTGTCAAGAAAACTGCTTGGACCAGTGAAAGTGGCCTCCAAGAGTCAAAACTGGCTGAAAGGAAAAACACCAAAAAAAGAAAGTTAGCTTAAATTTGTAGAACAACTTTCACCCACCAGATGTGAATGGACTTCAACTCCCAGAATGGGAGCCAGCATGGTCTTGCAGTTTAGGGTTTCTGCGACTTGAAGTCCTAATTTTTGGAGGATGCCAGATTGGGAGAGGTATGTAAGGAAACATTGACAAAATTGCCTGTATTCTTATGAATTTTGTATCTGCCAATTGCAGCCCTTCCATGTTGACTGCAGATACATGGAAAAAGAGGGGAGGATCTGCAGATGTTCTCCTACCAGATATGAGGTCTCTGCTTCTGAAGGCCTCATCTCCTATTTAGATTATCAGTTCCTTGGCATGTAGCTTCTCCAGGTCCCCGGCGTAGAAGAATTGTGTGGGCAGAAAGATACCTCTCCAAGATGCCTCATAATTTCAAACACAGAAGGGAGAGAGGTTGCTTGGGTGAAGGCCAGTAATTCAGAACATCCAGTGACAGGCAACCTGACATCTTGTAGATGCTTTGCCCTTTAAGTTCACTGACCCCCCTGAGTAAAGTCCAAGGCACCACCAGGAGAACAATAGGCTATTTATACAAATATGACCACAATTCAGCCCAAAACTTATGTTGCTACGTGAAACATGGTGAGTTTTGCCCCTATTTTGTGAGTTTTCTTGCTACGGTTGTTAAGTGAATCATCGCATTTGTGAGTAACATGATTGCTAAGTGAATCCAGATTTCCCCAAGGACTTTACAGGTGAAACTCGAAAAATTAGAATATCGTGCAAAAGTTCATTTATTTCAGTAATGCAACTTAAAAGGTAAAACTAATATATGAGATAGACTCATTACATGCAAAGCAAGGTAGTTCGAGCCATGATGTGTCATAATTGAGATGATTATGGCTTACAGCTCATGAAAACCCCAAATCCACAATCTCGGAAAATTAGAATATTGTGAAAAGGTTCAATATTCTAGGCTCAAAGTGTCCCACTCTAATTAAGCCATAACACCTGCAAAGGGTTCCTGAGCCTTTAAATGGTCTCTCAGTCTGGTTCAGTAGGAATCACAATCATGGGATAGACTGCTGACCTGACAGTTGTGCAGAAAACCATCATTGACACCCTCCATAAGGAGGGAAAGCCTCAAAATATAATTGTAAAAGAAGTTGGATGTTCCCAAAGTGCTGTATCAAAGCACATTAACAGAAAGTTATGTGGAAAGGAAAAGTGCGGAAGAAAAAGGTGCACAAGCAGCAGGGATGACCACAGCCTGGAGAGGATTGTCAGGAAAAGGCCATTCAAAAGTGTTGAAGACTTTCACAAGGAGTGGACTGAGGCTGGAGTCAGTGCATCAAGAGCCACCACACACAGACGCATCCTGGACATGGGCTTCAAATGTCGTATTCCTCTTGTCAAGCCACTCCTGAACAATAAACAACATCAGAAGCGTCTTATTTGGGCTAAAGAAAAACAGAACTGGTCTGTTGCTCAGTGGTCCAAAGTCCTTTTTTCTGATGAGAGCAACTTTTGCATCTCATTTGTAAACCAAGGACCCAGAGTCTGAAGGAAGAATGGAGAGGCACACACTGCAAGATGCTTGAAGTCCAGTGTGAAGTTTCCACAGTCTGTGTTGATTTGGGGAGCCATGTCATCTGCTGGTGTTGGTCCACTTTGTTTCATTAAGTCCAGGGTCAATGCAGCTGTCTACCAGGAGATTTTGGAGCACTTCATGCTTCCTTCCACAGACAAGCTTTATGGGGATGCTGACTTCATTTTCCAGCAGGACTTGGCACCTGCCCACACTGCCAAAAGCACCAAAACCTGGTTCAATGACTGTGGGATTACTGTGCTTGATTGGTCAGCAAACTCGCCTGACCGGAACCCCATAGAGAATCTATGGGGCATTGCCAAGAGGAAGATTAGAGACATGAGACCGAACAATGTAGAAGAGCTGAAAGCCGCTATTGAAGCATCCTGGTCTTTCATAACACCTCAGCAGTGCCACAGGCTGATAGCTTCCATGCCACACCACGTTGAGGCAGTAAGTGTTGCAAAAGGGGCCTAAACCAAGTACTAAGTACATATGCATGCTTATACTTTTCAGAGGTCCGATATTGTTCTATGTACAATCCTTGTTTTATTGATTGCATGTAATATTCCAATTTTCTGAAATTGTGGATTTGGGGTTTTCATGAGCCGTAAGCCATAATCATCACAATTATGACAAATCATGGCTCGAACTATCTTGCTTTGCATGTCATGAGTCTATCTCATATATTAGCTTTACCTTTAAAGTTGCATTACTGAAATAAATGAACTTTTGCATGATATTCTAATTTTTCAAGTTTCACCTGTACTTTTCAGAAGGTTGCAAAAGTTGATTATGTGAACCCAGGACATTGTCATTAAAGTAAACCATTTTCCAAGCATCTGAATTTTGATCATGTGACCTTGGGGATGCTGCAATGGTTATTAGTGTGCAAAACGGTCATAAGTCATTTTTCAATGCCGTTGTAACTTCGATCAGTCACTAAATGAACTGTTGTAAGTCAAGGATTACCTGTACTTTTTTCCCCAAAATGTTCTTCTCCATTTCTGTGTTCCTCTTCTCGTGGTCCATGATCAACTTCACCGGTGAGCTTCTGGATTCTCATATTGTGTTAAAGGCATGACATGTTGACTGAGACAGAAGTGGCTCCAATCATCCATTGGCCTAAACCAGGAGTGTCCAACTCGATTTCATTGAGGGACACATCAAGGTTGTGTTTGAACCTTGGGGGATTGGGGGGACGTAGCCAGGGGGGGCATGGCCAGCTCAGCATCGCTCGTGTCGGGGCTCCTGTGGTGGCCAAGTGCTAAGGCAGGGCTTCTCTTCCTTCCTTCCCTTCCTTCCTTCTTTTTCTTCTTTTTCCTTTCCCCTTCATTCTCCTTTCGTCTTCCTTCCCCTCTTTCCTTCCTTTTCCTTCTTTGCTCTCTTCCCCTTTTCTTTTTCCTTCCTTGCTCTCTTCTCATCCTTCCTTCCTTTTCTTATTTTTCCTTCCCCCTTCCTTCTCCTTTCATCTTCCTTCCCCCCTTTCCTTCTTTTTTCTTCCTTGCTCTCTTCCTATCTTTCCTTCCTTTCCTTCTTTCTCCTTCCTTCTTCTTTCTTCCTTCTTTCTTCTTCCTTCCCCTCTTTCCTTCTTTTTCTTTCCTTGCTCTCTTCCCATCTTCCCATCTTTTTCTTTGTCTTTCTTCTTTCCCTTTCTCCTTTCCCGTCCCTTCTTGCACGCTCAAATACAAAAGGGGAAATATTGTTTTGTTTTTAGTTTGTTTTGACAGCCTTCTGCCAGTGAAAAGCACAGCCCTCCCGGACTCCATTTTCTCTGGCAGAGTCCTTCGCTGTTTCCAGGGCATCCCTGCAGGTCAGATCTAAGCATCCCAGAGGCTGGACCTGGCCCATGGGCCTTGAGTTTGACACCCCTGTCCTAAACCATAAATCATAGTTCTCAAAACACAAGGATGCACCTAGTACCTAAAGTAACTAATCCAAAGTAATCATATTTTGTCTTCATGTGTTGTATGAACCCTGTCTCAGCCCTGTTAGGGCTGCTTTAGTAGGCTTTCTCTCATGATAATGATTTCCCCCTAAATGTATTTATTTATTTATAGTTGCAAAATTTAAATTTCTTCTAAACCTTCATACTGTATATCTTGCCAAGGGTACAGAATAATTTGTCATTCGATAAAGGAATGTGCTGTTTAGGCAGGCTGCCCAATTTACTGGCAAGCCCACGTTTTGTAACTGCAAATTCTATGGTTCATTGACAGGCTGTATGAAGTTGCATGAAGTTGTTATCCGTCCTGATTCGGCTAACATTTAGTTGCTTGGTTGACCTCCAGGTTCCGTTTACGAGAGAGAAAGCTACAAAGCACAGCCTCCAATTCCTGCCATTTTCTTTAAACCAGAGTTGCTCTAGCACCCAATCGTTTTGGTAGACCTTTTCCATCCAGCAGCTCTACCAGATCTGTTTCAAAGCACCCTGCTCAGAATGTTCAAGGCGTGCTAGCATTGGCAGTTCGATTTTTTTCATTGCTTTCCTGTTGATTTCCCAAGATGGATTTTGTACTTTGGGCCTTTGAGATGCTTGCCATGCTGGCATATGCATTCAGACACCCCTTAGAAATCAGTATTGTAACCAGAATGTTTCCCCAACATCCATATATTTACTCCATCTTACTTATGCTGACTCTCATTTCTCAACCATTCCAGTCCATTCCTCTTCTTTCTCTTTGTTTTTAGCAAAGGAAAAAGAAAAAGAAAAGAAAAGGAGGGAAGGAAGGAAGGAAGGAAAAGGAAGAGAAGGGAAGGAAGGAAGGAGACAGAAATAAAAAAAGGGAGGGAAGAAGACAGAAAGAAAAGAAAAAAGGAAGGAAGGACTACATTCTGCAGTGCCTGCCCTTGTGAATTGCATCCCTCGACAGGACTGATTGCTTCATGTAATTGTAGATTTCATCCAAAGCAATAATAGATAGGAACCTGTCATTCCAGAATTGAGAGCAGGTAACAGGAATACACAGTAATAAGCATTCCTGCACAAAAACAAGAACAAGAAGATGTTTCATACAGCAAACCAAAATACAAAATAACAGAAATGGAGCCTCGGTCATTGCTGGCGATCTTTGGACAGGTGCGGACAGCAAACTAGAAAGAAACCTAGGGCTCTCGACCTACTGGACACCCTTTGTAAATTTGGGGTCCATGTGAGTCTGATGACATCAGTCAACTTAACAGCCCAGCTCAAAATGGGGCTTTAGCCTAGGGAAACATGGCATCAGAGATTCCAAGGGTATTGTGTGCCCTATCACATGCACTCAAAGTTGATAATCACAGAAGAAGTTCAGATTAAGGATTTTAGCCAGAGCACTTAGATTCGTAGACTTCCCCATAATGCTTTACAGCACTGTTTCAGTGGTTTACAATGTCAGCATATTGCCCCCCTCCCTCAACAACAATCTTGGGGTCCTCATTTTACCCACCTTGGAAGGACGGAAGGCGGAGTCAACCTTGAGCCGGTCAGGATCGAACTCCTGGCAGTGGGCAGAGTCAGCTTGCAATTCTGCATTCTAGCCACTGTACCAACCACGGCTCTTCATTTGGATGCAGGGTTGGCTTGTGTGAACGAGTGAACGCCATGAAGAGCTTTGCACTGTTGGAGATGATGGGGTTCGTTCCAGGGGTGGGATTCAAAAATCCCAGCAACCAGTTCACGGCCCGGTTGCTGGATGGGCGTCGCCATGGTGAATGTCCGGAACTTCCGGGAGGACCATTTTTCACCTTCCCCAGGGACCCTAGGTTTCCCTAGAGTCTCTGGGAGGGCAAAAATGGGGTCTGGGGGCCCTCCAGAAGCTGGAATCAGGCCCATTTCCGGACTTCCAGAAGGCCCATTTTTTGCCCTCCCAGAGACTCCGCGCAAACTCTGCACTGAGGAAAGGCAACTTTCGTTTCAAAAGTGAAGGGCCTACACTGCCTTGCACAGAAATGTCAAACAAGCTGCAATAGGCCTCCATCTCTGCTGATGGAAGAGGAAGGAGAGAGCCAGTAGCAGCTCGCTGAAACTTGCCCGGGTGCCTCAAAATGTTTCCAAGATTTTGGCAGCATCTTTGGGCAATTATCTGGCAACTCAAGATCACATGATGGACTAATACCACTCTATAAAGCCTTAGTAAGACCACACCTACAATATTGCATCCAGTTTTGGTCATCACACTATAAAAAAAGATGTTGAAACTGTGGAAAGAGTGCAAAGAAGAGCAACCAGGATGTTTAGGGGACTGGAGACTAAAATATATGATGAACGGTTGCAGGAACTGGGCCTGACTGGTCTAGGGAAGAGAAGGACCAGGGGAGACATAATAGCAGTGTGCCAATATTTGAGGGGCTGCCACAAAGAGGAGGAAGGGGTCAAGCTATTTTCCAAGGCACCCGAAAGCCAGACAAGGAATAATGGATGGAAACTGACCAAGGAGAGATTCAACTTGGAAATAAGGAGAAATTTTCTGACAGGAAGAACATTCAACCCATGGAACAGAAGTTGTGGGAGCTTCAGCACTAGAAGCTTTCAAGAAGAGACTGGATTGCCATATGTCAGAAATGCTGCTTGGGGTGCGGGTTGGACTAGTTGACCTACAAGGTCCCTTCCAACTCAGTTACTGTTATACTCAACCTTACCCTATTCTTGTCAGCCAATTGATTCTCCTTTTAAGCTGCATATCCAAAGTTAAGTAAAATTTCTCCTCACACAAGGAAGTTGGAAATTGATTTGGGTGGACATGCTTGAAATATTTCTGTTGGAAAAAAAAAAGGCAAGAAAGATCTTTGAGTTTCCCTGAGGAATGTGATGTTTTCTTGTTAAGTGAAGTTTTTTTTTTCCTTTGCTGTTAAAGGACAGTAATCATTAATCTGAACTGCCAAACTGATATTCTGATTTTTAAAAATTACAGTGACAGAGCAAATTGTAACCTTTGCCCTAGCACTGGTGAGATAGCACTCTTCAGAATTATATTGTGGATATAACAGATATAACAGAGTAGGAGACCCTAAACAATTTCAGATAAATGGCCGTCCAATCTTCTCTTTAAAACTTCCAGTGATGAAGCACTCACAGCTTCTGAAAGCAAGCTGTTCCACTGGTTAATTGTTCTAACTGGCAGGAATACTTTTCTTATTTCCAAGTTGATTCTTTCCTTGAGTAGTTTCCATCCATTGTTTCTTGTCTTGTCTTCTGATGCTTTGGAGGGGGAGGGGGATTAATTGGTGATGGCAAACACACACACAACACGCAAACACCCCACCCCCACCCCCACACATACACACACAAGTCTTGCAGCATCTTAAAGCCTAAAGTCATTACTAAGAAAGGCAGCATTGATGGACCCATTGATGCTACCTTGGTCCTTCAAGAGAGGCTCCATATCAGTGGTGGAATTCAAATTTTTTTACTCCCGGTTCTGTGGGCGTGGCTTGGTGGGCGTGGCAGGGGAAGGATACTGCAAAATCCCCATTCCCTCCCCACCCCACTAACCTGCTTTCCAGCTCCGTTCTCCTGTGCAGGGCAACCAAAGAAGACCCAGCCAATCAGCTGGAACTCAATGGGAGGCAGAGAAGAGATGGGGGTGGGGCCAGTCAGAGGCCGGATTGGCCAGTTCTCTGAACTACTCAAAATTTCTGCTACCGGTTTTCCAGAACCTGTCAGAACCACCTGAATACCACCTCTGCTCCATATGTACAACTATCCCCTTATTCTATTCTTAAGGAGCTATGTCCTGTATTAAATAATTTTAATACATTTATATATTCACCATATTTTCCATGGAAGCTTTCAAAGTAAAATGCAAATGAAAAATAGAAGGCAAAGGAAAAAACTGTAAAATGATATGTGTGAATGTTCTCTATTTATTCTATGCAGAAGAGATGAAATCTGCAGGACTTAAATTAGACAAACTGTACATATATTTGTCTGTCTGTGTGTGTGAAAATGAAAGAAGAATACAGTATACTCTATGCATACTAAGAGAGAGGGGGGCAGATAAGTGTAGAAACCAAACTTGATTTGATTTATAGTGGTAAGTAAGAAGAAACAAAAAGTATGGGAAAACACAGGGTGGTTAAAAGTCTGTAGAGATTCTCAGTCCTCCAGGCCATGGTTGCCTCAAGGTGCTTATTCTAAAGGCAACTGGCCTTTCTTGTTTTTTCTCTGAAGATGTTTCACTTTTCATCCAAGAAGCTTCTTTAGCTCTGAGAAAATAAATCCCCATGTGCTTCAACAACCCTCTAAAAGGATGCAAATGCCCAATTATTTGCAAGGAGTAGAAATCCTTCCATTCCCCACCATCCAGTCAGAGCTGAAAAAGCTTCTTGGATGAGAAGTGAAACATCTTCAGAAGAAAAAGCGAGAGGTCCGGTTGCCTCCAGAATAAGCACCTTTTGGGACAACCTGGATGACTGAGAACCTCTACAGACTTTTAGCCATAAAATTGGGATTAACCCCCCTTTGAATGGTGTGAGAATAGGAACAGATTTCCAGAGGAAAAACTGCAGTCTACAGAAACCATTTGAGCACGACTCAGGTGACCCTGAGGACACAGATAAACCTCCCAGTGGCCTCAATGACACTCTAAAAGGATGCAAATGACCAGCTCTCTGCAAGGAATATAAATCCTTCCATTCCCCACCATCCTCTCAGAGCTTAAGAAGCTTCTTGGATGAGAAATGAAACGTCTTCAAAGAAAAAACAAGAAGTCCAGTGTCTCCCAGAATAAGCACTTTTGGGACACAAGGTGGTTACAAAAAGATGTATTCTGCAGCTCTGATAAACTTTCTTGCCCAGATCCTGCCAATCTAGCAGTTAAAAAAAACATATAGATGTAAATAGATAAATAGGTACCATTTTGGTGGAAAAGTAACAGCGTTCTGTAAGGTCATGGAGGCCACACGACAACGGAAGCATCTTTGGATAACGCTGGCTCCAGTGGTGGGATTCCAAAGGGTTTACCACCGGTTCGGTGGGCGTGGCTTGGTGGGCACGCTTTGTGTGCAGGCACACACTTTGCATGCATGCGCATGCCAAATGCGCGCTTTGCACAGAAGCAGAAGCATTCTGACTCGCCTCCTGCAAGCCTGCACTCTCTGCTGCGCCACGCAAAGCAGCTGCGCTTCAAAAGCAGAGGATAAAGGTGAGTATGGGAGCCCAGGTGGGCAGGTGAGCCCAACAGCAGAGCAGTGGAGAGAGCCAGTTTGGTCTCCGCCCCTCATCGCTGCTACCGGCTCGGTAGAACCGGGACGAACCGATAAAAATACCACCACTGGCTGGCTCCCTCGGCTAGGAAATGGAGAGGAGCACCAACTCTAGAATCAGACATGACTGGACAAGGCAAACCTTACCCTTTTTCTTTAATAAACTAAACTATTTTGATTACCTTGTGCTTCTAGGGACTATAGACTTCTGTGATTTCTCAATACCAAGGCAGGCTAAGCAGTAATTTGGACTGTAAAGCAAGCATAACTAGTTCCAAGAAGGTTTTTTTAAAAATCCCTTGTAAGGTTCAGTAGCATTTGAACTGCAAGGGAAGCCAAGTAGGGTTTCATTTTAGGACAGGATGGGAGGGAACGAGGGGCTTGGGAACTGCTAGTCCAGAACCAAAGTCCATGGTAGTCAAAGTCCTTTTTTTTTTTTTTTTTGCAGCTGCAATGCTTCAGGTCTCCTGCAATGCAATTCCCATTTTCATGACAGTCAGCTAATAATTAAACAAGGCAGGTAACCTGCTAGCAGGGAACGGCCAATGCATTTCTGTTATAGGTAGTCCTCCGAGTAAATGGACGGCTATCATTTATTAGGAAGCTAGGTTTCATCTGGGTGCCTGGTTGGGGTCTGATTGAGCTGGAGGTATCGGGGGGGTCTGTTTGCCTGGCTTGTGGTGTGTGAGTGCAGGTTTCCAAATAATTGACAGTCTGGTGGGGTCATCTCTTCTATTCATGCTTTCAGGTCCTTTTTCAATCTCTATGGCTTCTCTGATAATTCTGTAGCTGGGGTTTTTTTTTGGTGGCTAGGGTTTTGGTGCCATTGAAGTCGATGCTATGACCTGGGCACAAACAGACCCCCCCGATACCTCCAGCTCAAACACACCCCAACCAGGCACCCAGATGAAACCTAGCTCCCAAATAAATGATAGCCATCTGTTTACTCGAAGCCAAGCTGCACTAAAAGCCTCCAATACAGGAAACACAATGTTGCCAGCCAACCAAGACAAAAAAAAAAAACTCGCTACAAAACAGACAGAAGATATTAGAAACACCAATCAAGCAGAACACAGCAAACTCCAAGACCAATAAACACAGACCAAGACTCCCAACCAATTAGGATAAAGAAAAAAAAACATTCTGGCAGAGCAGTAGGCTAGCACCAAATTTAAAACAGAAACGGCTGTGAAAGCCTGACTCACAGACGAACACAATACAGAAGCCTGCTGATGGCAGATGAGATTCTGCCGAAACGTCGCTACAACTTTAAAAGCACAACTATAATGACGTGGGAAAATACCCAAACAAGAGCTGAAATGAATTATGCTGTTATAAATTCTTTCTTTGGAGGATTAAAAACAGGGGAATGGAAATGAATTAAAATATATAGATAAACTTTGGAAAAGTGGAAAGGAAGAAAAAATATGATTCTTATTTATTATAAGTAAAGTGAAGATAAACTGAGACATATTAAGAAGTTATTTTAGCAATTTATTGGGGGGGATACTTTAAAATATATATATTTTAAAATATACAGTTGATTATTTAATGGATATTAGACGAGTACAATGAGAGTATTTTATTATGATTAAAGTAGGGGAATGAAAAATACCATGTGGATCCTAAATATATTTACTTTATTTCACTTTTACTCTTTTTAGATTGTTTATTATATATCAGCTTAGAGAAAAATGATAATAATGATGTGTAATGTAATATAAAATAGGTGGTAAGCTGAAAATGGAAATAATAAGGGATAAAGAATTGAAAACCTATGTGTGGATGAAACGATATTGATATTGAATTAATGAATTGAAATATGAAATGCAAATTTATTTAAAGATGAGTGAAATGGATAATGATATGAGAAGATATTATATAAGATTAATGGAAATGAAAGTATGACTATGTACAAGTGTTATAATCTGGAGTCATGTTGCTCACGTGAAGAGATGTGTAAAATTAAAAAAAATTAAAAACATTTTTTATAAAAAAAAAATCAAAGGATTCATTAGAAGCGACATGCTGGCACTGCCCTGTATGCAGCCAATTCTGGCATACGTATAATTTTAAAGTCACCTGTGCAGTGGTGAGATTCAAAAAATTTTACTACCAGTTCTATGGGCGTAGCTTGGCGGGCATGGCAGGGGAAGGATACTGCAAAATCCCCATTCCCTCCCCACCCCTCTAACCTGCTTTCCAGCTCCGTTCTCCTGTGCAGGGCAACCAAAGAAGAACCAGCCGATCAGCTGGGACTTGGGAGGCAGAGAAGAGATGGGGGCGGGGCCAGTCAGAGGTGGTATTTGCCGGTTCTCCCAACTACTCAAAATTTCCTCTACCGGTTCTCCAGAACTGGTCAGAACTTGCTGAATACCACCTCTGCACTTGTGATCCTGTATCCTCCCTCCCTCTGGGTGTCTCATAAACCAGATTCTCCAACTGAGCACATTCACAGGCTGGGTGTCATCATTCACGTTCTCCAACTAAATATATTTGCGGGCAAAAACTTTGGTATTTTAGTTACAATCTTTTAAAGATAAGACTTAACAGATAACAGATAATCAGAGTTGGAAGGGACTTTATAGGTCATCTAGTCCAACCCCCTGCCCAAGCAGGAGACCCTACACCATTTCTGACAAATGGCAGTCCAATCTCTTCTTGAAGGTCTCAAGTAATGGCGCTCCCACAACTTCCAAGGGCAACTTCTGTTCCCTGGGTTGATTGTTCTCACTGTCAGAAAGTTTCTCCTTATTTCCAAGGTGAATCTCTCCTTATTCAGTTTCCATCCATTATTACTTGTCTGGCCTTTGGGTGCTTTGGAAAATAGGTTGACCCCTTCCTCCTCTCTGTGGCAGCCCCTCAGATATTGGATGACTGCTCTCATGTCTCCCCTGGTCCTTCTCTTCACTAAACTAGCTATGCCCAGTTCCTGCAATCGTTCATTGTATGTTTTAGCCTCCAGTCCTCTAATCATCCTGGTTGCTCTTCTCCGCACTTTTTCTAGAGTCTCAACATCTTTTTAATAGTGTGGTGACAACATAAGACTTGGAATGTACTTTGGCTTTCAAATTCTCTTCCAGATTACCTTCCTCCCCACCCCTCCTTCCCTATGGCAACTACTAAAACAGACATAGGAATGTTTTAGGAGTTGACACGACCATTGCAGCATCGCCCCTGATCACATGATCAAAATTGGGACACTGGCGTGTATTTAGGACAATGTCCTGGGA
Source organism: Pseudonaja textilis (assembly GCF_049901715.1). Lineage (NCBI taxonomy): Eukaryota > Metazoa > Chordata > Lepidosauria > Squamata > Elapidae > Pseudonaja > Pseudonaja textilis. The sequence goes on along the minus strand of NC_141998.1, from coordinate 6,668,067 downwards.
TCTCCTTTTGAGACCTTCTGACAAGCAGGTTCAGTCAACAATCACAGTCCCAAACTTAACAATGGCAAGTGATTCCCTTAATGCCTGTGCCAAAAAGGTCATACAAAGTGTGGGGGAAAAACCACTTAACAACTGCCTCTTTTTATGAAATGTTGGGCTGTGGCTGTAAGTTCATAATTACTTGTATCTGAATGGATTGGTGAAAAGACCCTGAAGAATTGCACTCCAAAAGCGTGACATGGACAGATTGGAAAGCTTCAGCTTTTCCAAGCTCATCAATTCTTCATTTCAGGTAAAATTAACCAAGCGTGGTGAGGGTGGAGAGCATTGCAATAAAGCACCAAACAGGATTCAGCATGTTTAGATCAACTCTCATAAAATGCAACCCTCTTTTGTCACTGATAGTTAGAGGAGAATTTGGTGTGGAGAGGGAGAAAAACGTGCCCTTTGAGAATTATTTATTTTATAAAGCATCTAAACCTGAAGTCATGGTGATTTTTATGAGAACCCCGCTCCCCAGTTTCTAACTTAAGTGGTAGGTTTTTTATTATTATTTTTCAGTCCAAATATCTAATAATATTGCAGAATAAGGGTGATGGCATCTCAGAAAGGCCCCTTTCTTTAATTTATTGAAATTAAGATAACTCAGTCATTCATTCATTAATAAATTAAGTAGATAATAATTAATAATAGCTATTTCATTTATTATTTATTTATTAAAAATTATCTGGCCACTTTAATTAAATAAATATATATCTATTTACAGTGGCACTTAATGGAAATCACAATATGGAGAGGGCAGAGGAAATTCTTGTCCTGAAAAGAATGCTTTTCAATTGTGGTCTTAAGTCAAGGACTTACCCGTATTCTGTTTAGGGACTGAATGGCATGCTCATGCAATCACTTTAAATTTGAGGAACAGTTTGATCAGTGTAATTTGCCACACAATGCAACCTATAACCTTGACGTAAGATGAGTTGCACTGCCTCACAGTGGTTGAAAGAACTTCCTGGCTATTCATCGGCAAGGGGGCGTAACAACACAATCTTCTGCACGCTTTCAAGCACAAAAGACAGGGGAATGTTAGTGAAAGGCACTGGCACCAGCACATCAGGAATTGTGTCCAAAGGGCCTTCTCCTTCAACAGGGTAGGATGGGGTGATCTGGCTGTTTTTATCCCCCTTGCTCAAGCTGATTTCACACAGCTTGGTATAAGCCACAGTGGTGCTTCTTTGATTTGGGCATAATCTGTTGTGTGAATCCAGATGCTTTATTAAACAAACCATTGTTTAATTCAACATGTGCACCTGAGGTGGCATTCAGCAGGTTCTGACCAGTTCTGGAGAACCAGTAGCGGAAATTATGAGTAGTTTGGAGAACCGGAAAATACCAGTTCTGACTGGAGATTTTACAGTATTCTTCCCTTGCCACGCCCACCAAGCCACACCCACAGAACCAGTAGTAAAAAAATTTGAATCCCATCACTGAGTCATGCATCCATTTTAGTGCCCTAATCCACAAGGGAGGCAGTTATGTTGACATGTTGTACAGTATTGCCATAACGACCTATCTAAATATGAAGCGCTTTGAATATGAAATAATTTAAAGAGACGAAGCTATTCAGTTGTAATTCTCTCTTTCTCTCTCTCTCCTTCTTTCTCTCTCTCTTTCATGTGCACAGAGAGAGAGAGAGAGAGGGAGGGGGGGAGAGAGAGAGAAATCTAAAACATTTTAAATAGTATAGAAAAATGTAATATTTTGGTGCATTTTCCTTTTTCAGAGAGGGAGAGGAAGGATGAATGGATGGGGGAAGGGGAGAGATATGACCAGTCTATGTTTGTTTCTCTAGCAGGTTAATTCATTAGAGCACTGGGGCCCAGAATGAAATATAACTTTCTGGCAGACAGACTAGTCCCTGTGGGACTGCAGAGAGTAGGACCTCCCATGGCATTCTAGACAACCTGCAAAACGATTTTTTTACTATAGCAAAAAAAAAAAGTATCAATGATTAAATACAAAAGTTTGCTTACATTTACTGTATTGTATATGGTAGATCTTTCATCATCAGGAACTACTATAGGCTTGTTTGCTTTGTTGAGACTAATTCTTCATTTGAAGGGCTGTCAATCCTGCATTAGATTATATCCTCCTCTTGATGGACTGTCAAGTCCGAGTCTTAAAATATCCACAAACTCTAAGAAGGAAGAACAAGGATCTTGAAGTGACTGAATTTGAGCTCAGCTTTTGCTTAGTTCCTGGAGAACCCACCCCAATTTGTTTCATTTTTCTTGGCAGTGATATAGAGGTGGGTTGTTCTTGTCTTTCCTCAGGATAGTCCTCTAAATTCTCAATCTAGCCACCAACTTGGGAATTGTTAATACCTTTTACTAGCCAGATCCAAACTTAGTTGGCTTTTTGAGATCCACCAAGATGAGATAGAAAACTGTTACTTGCTATGACAAATTAGCAATAGGCAACAAGGTGGTCTCATTTGTATCACTGTGTGCAGGAGTAGATGACAAGGAAACCATGGTTTAGCACAAACCCTGCGATACAGTGTTTTGTGTTTGTGTATAAATATATTTGTTAAAGAAAAAAGAAGGCAACACTAAGTCCTATCAAAAAAGTAACTACATTGCATCTGCACCAAAGAAAGTCAGAAGTTACTTTTTTCAACAGTTCATATTTTCCCTTCTCTGCCCTCTCCTCTTATTTGCTTCTTTTCTTCTCTCCTTTTTCTCTTTCACCCGTCTTTATCCCTCTTCTCTCCTATTTTATACTTTTCCAAAATTCAATAAAGTTTTTTTTTTTAAAATGTAATTCAATTGCTCAAAGGCCTCCTTCAAACAGCATTCTATGCTGGAGGTTAAGAGGTACCCCGGAGTGTTTAGACTGGCGTAACTGTTTATTAGATCCACGACCAGGTGTGGGAAGTCTCTCTCAAGAATACAGAACCTTCTAAAGAGGTTTTGCAACATGTGTGGAAACACCCCCCCAATAGACAGCTCCCACCTCAGACCCAAAGGTGGAGGCGACTCTGTCAGGAACAAATCTGCCATTCACATGGCTTCCCTCTTTGACAGCCTGGGATATGTATATACAGCTGGATCTCCACCTTCCTTGGGGCGAGAGGTTGACACAATGACCTCCTTCTGTTTTTCTTGCCCTTCACATGACACCTTGGTTCTCTTTTCCCCTCCTCTTGCCGCATTGGAGGCAATTCTCTCCCATGTAGGTCAATTCCTGTCAACAGAGCTCATTTCCTGTAGCTTGTTGTGTACGAACGTTATTTTTGAAGCACTGCCAATCGGGGTAGCCGTACATCCTCATTTCTGGATGAAGAGAGAGAGAGAGAGAGAGAGAGACCTCCAAGAAGCTCCTTTGATGGATTTGTGCACCTCGTAACTTAATACCCCAAGTGGTTAAATGCTCAGACAAGATATTTCTTCTTGCCCAATATGGCTTTTTGTTTTTCTTTTTCTGAAAGTCAGTATTCCATGCTTATTGGCCACTCTTAGTGAGCTTTGTTTTGTTTTATTTACCACCTAGAGTCACTCGGTGAGTGGATAACAGATAACAGATTAACAGAGTTGGAAGGGACCTTGTAGGTCATCTAGTCCAACCCACTGCCCATGCAGGAGACCCTACACCATTTCTGACAAATGGCAGTCCAGTCTCTTCTTGAAAGCCTGAGGGGTGCCTAAATATAATTGTTAGTCCTTGACATACAAAAGTTCATTTAGTGACTGTTTGAAATTACAACGGCACTGAAAAAAGTGACATGACCATTGTAACATCCCCATGGTCACATGATCAAAATTCAGTTGCTTGGCAACTGACCCATATTTATAATGGTTGCAGCAGAGCCATTTAATCGCCCTTCATTGTACCACCTACCAAGTTTCAACCAAACTTAGCACACAGACAACCTACAAAGCTATGACCTCTGACAGCAACCAATCAGGATACTCTTCCTGTGCCCCAGGTAGTTCAAAACCAGAAAGGATATAAAACCCAGGCACTCTCAGCATCTCTTCCCCTTTTCTTCGCCCAAGACCTCTAAGGCATGTGATCCTGTCCACCATTAAAACCATCTTCCCAAACAGCCTCCATGTTTCCAGTGTCTTTCTCCCCACTCGGAACTAAACCCATACGGACATTTCTTCCAACCGTTCCAATATTTGAGGGGTTGCCACAAAGAAGAAGGGGGCAATTTATTTTCCAAAGCCCCAGAAGGCAAGGCAAGACAATGGATGGAAACTAACCAAGGAGAGAACCAATCAAGAACTCAGGAGAAATTTCCTGACAATGAGAACAATTAACCAGTGGAACAGCTTGCCACCAGAAATTATGGGTGCTCCATCAGTGGAAGCTTTGAAGTTGGACAGAAATTGTCTGAATGGTATATGATCTTCTGCTTCTTGAGTGTAGGGTGAACTGTGTAAGCCCCCGTCCCCTTGAACTCGAATATCTCTTCTTTGCCTAAACCCAAGACTGTCCTAGCAACATCCCATCCATAACACTATCTAGATCCAACCCTGCTTAGCTTTTCAAGATGAATCTGGCACTGCCACTTAACTGGGCAAACTTGATTCAGGGAATGAAAAAAAAAACCCCACAAGAAAGTATTCAATAACTCCAGTGACTAAGATGCTGATTGGGCAAGAGGGGTTGGCATAATCTAGGGCCAATACGTATGTGTGTATTTATTTCTTTATTTAACGTTCATGGCTGCCCGTATGCTATTTAACTAGTGCTTTTACGTTAATGTCTACTACATTGTGGAAATGTGGTTTCTGGGAAGCCTTACTTACAGCTCCTCTATTGCATCACAACTTTCCCTTTATGCTCCGGCCCTCCCTAACTAAACATTTAGAAAAATGATCCGCAGCCAAAAATGCTTTACCACTGAGCTCTATTCCCAGAGCAGGAAGCAAAGCAGTTGCGTTTCCTTGCAATAAGCTCATTACTGGGAAGGGCAAGAAAGGAAGTGAGCAATGAATAAACAGCTATGACTAAGCCTATTAGGAAAGCACCAATACGGAACTGGGGGTATAGCTCAGTGGTAGAGCATTTGACTGCAGATCAAGAGGTCCCCAGTTCAAATCTGGGTGCCCCCTCTTTTTTTTTTTCCCCTCCTTCCTCAAAAATACAATTATATAAAATGAGCTCTTACTTAATGTGCACATTAAATATTTTTTCCTCCCAAAGGCAAAGCTCCAGCGCATACCGGTAAAATGCAAAGCAACTTTTTTCCATTTTCTTTCCACTGAATAAGCTTTCCCACCAGGGAACTGGCATTTTCCAAGGAAATAGCTTCCTTTTTTCTACACAATTTATTGATACGTTCCTCTTTGGTTTAAGCTCAGCTTGGTGGAACAGAGTCCCAAAATCTACATGAGTATGTTTTCCTACGAGTTACTCTATATGGTTTTCCTACTCAAGTTATTCCCTTCTGCTTACAGTGCTTCTGATGAAAGATTTTTTAGGACCACATTCATTTCTCTCCTTTTCCTTTCTCTCACACTTACTCTGAGCCTTTTCTCATTTGCCATTTTAGAAGGAGCCCAAATTCCCTTAGCAAATCAAACTTTCCCTGGGATAGTAAGTCCCTGGGACTTATTTTACTTTCAACCCAGCTTCTTTTATTAATATAATTTTAATTGTATTAAATATAGTGAAATTAATATTTTAATGTAGTGATTTTATTTATTAATATTTAAATTGATTTTAAATCAGTAATTAAAAAATTAAAATATAATCAATGCTATTTTATTAGGGATTTTTACATGAGTAAAATTTATGTAAAGTTTGATGTCATTGTTAAAGCAACAAGGTTGGAAACAGTGTGGGAAGCCATCACATGCATCCCTCCCAGAAGAATGAAATATTTTGAGGAATACTTTTTAAAAGGCAAAATATTATATTATATTTAAAGGGAGAGATGAAGAAACATGCTTTAGGAATGCCAATCATATAATAACTGACCTATCTGATAAGTCAGTTATCTGAAATTGTATACTTTTCCTACTTAAGCTGGGGGCTGGACTAGAAGACCTCCAAAGTCCCTTCCAGCTCTGTTCTAACCTGGGCTGCAACAATCCCAATGACCGGCAGAGGGGGAACTACAAGGAGCGATTTCTGCCTCTTTGCTGCCATCTTGTGGTTTGGTCAGGACACTCCATTATAAACCTGCGTAGAACCACAAGGAGGACACAGGAAATTAAAGCAGAGCTCTTGATCCAACTTGCTCTTTGCTATTTGGCCCTTAGCAGATCCCGGACTTAAATTTTTCTTGGCTAAAAGTTGCATCGGGATACGTCCCCCTTAGGTATTTTGCATTGTGACTTAGACTGAAAATAACTTTATTGTCACTTTGAATGTATATTTGAGTGAATTGGCATACATTAAAATGAAATTTGATTGCATATAGTTCTCAAAGGGCCTCCAATATACATTACCTGAACATGACAAAATACAATAAAATAATAAAATAAAATGATAAAAAAATAAAAAAATAAAAAACAAAATAAAAACAAAAACAAAATTATGCATATACCCACATATATTATTTGGCCCTGCAGCTGACATTGCAGCCCCGGCTGCTTTGGCTCTGCATAGCAAATAAGGACAGCCAAAGTTGGCTAGTTACGGGGGTTGGCGTCTCGTGTGAACGGTACTCTTGAGTTTGGGCTTTCCTGACTCACAAAAGCAACGTGGGCGCATCCCTCTACCCTTTTCGCAGCTCTACGGACTCTTTTCGGAGAGCGAGCGCGCTTCTCGTCCCCCCTCCTTTCCTCGCCGCGTTGGCGGCTCCGTCCCTTCGTCACTTCCGGCGCATGCTCGGCCGGGACCCGGAAGTGGAGGATGGCTGAGGTGTCAGGATGTACCTGGCAACCGGCGATCGGCCCGGCGACACCGCAGAGGAGGCGAGGGAGGTAAGGAGCAGGACGGGGAAGGTCGCATGCGACCCTGCCCGGCTTTCGGTTCTCCGTCTTGGGCCTCAGGGCCGGACTGGGGACTCTGGTGAAGGGGGGAGAATCGGGTCAAAACCTGCGGGTCGCCCCGGTTTTCGCAACGGTTTTGCCGTTGCCTAGGAGACGGGGCCCGTTGCCTAGGAGACGAGGCCTGTCGCTGGAGCGCTCTGGCGCCTCTGCCGACAAGAGATCAGGAGGGTAAAAGCTCCATGGGCTTTGTGGTTGCTGGGGATTGGACCCATCCTTGGGTCACAAGCGTTATCTGCCTTCCAGAGAAGCGCAGACTACAATTCCCATAATCCCCGGGTTGATTTAGTTCAGTGTTTTCAACCTTGGCCACTGGACTTCCACTCCCAGAATTCCCCTGGCTTTCCCCAATTCCCCTGGCTTTTCCCTACCATTTATCTTCTTTCATTGTGTTTGATCTTGGGCCACAAATACAGGCAGTCCTGGACTTATGACCACGATTGAAGGTTGATGTTGTTAAGTGAGATGTTTGTTAAGTGAGTTTTGCCCCGTTTTACCACTTCCCACGCCACATTTCCTTAAGCGAATCATTGCAGCTGTTACATTAGTAACCCGTTGTTAAGCACATCTGGCTTCCCTATTGACCTTGCTTGTCAGAAGGTTGCAAAAGGGGATCACGTGGCCAAGAACACTGCAAACCGTCATAAATATGAGTCAATTGCCAAGCATCCGAATGTCAATCATGTGACCGTGGGGATGCTGCAACGGTCATAAGTGTGAATAATGGTCATAAGTCACTTTTTTCAGTGGCTTTGTAACTTTGAATGGTCACTAAATGGACAGTTGTAAGTCAAAGACTACCTGTATATTTTCATTGATGCTAGCCTTACAGTAGAATTCTTCATTGGCCAAGTGTGACTGGACACACAAAGAATTTGTCTTGGTGCAAATGCTCTCAAGTGTACATAAAAGAAAAGATACATTCATCAACAGTCAAGAATCATCAGGTACAACACTTAATAATAGTCATAGGGTACAATAAGAATAGAATAGAATATTGGAATGAAGAATAGAATAAGGAATAGAATAGAGAATAGAATAAGAAATAGAATAGAATAGAATAGAATAGAATAGAATAGAATAGAATAGAATAGAATAGAATAGAATCCTATATTGGCCAAGTGTGATTGGACACACAAGGAATTTGTCTTGGTGCAAATGCTCTCAGTGTACATAAAAGATACATTTGTCAAGAGTCAAGAATCATCAGGTACAACGCTTAATAGTCATAGGGTACAATAAAAATAGAATAGAATATTGGAATGAAGAATAGAATAACGAATAGAATAGAATAGAATAGAATAGAATAGAGAATAGAATAAGGAATAGAATAGAAAATAGAATAGAATAGAATAGAATAGAATAGAATAGAATAGAATAGAATAGAATAGAATAGAATAGAATTCTTTATTCCCCAAGTGTGATTGGACACACAAGGAATTTGTCTTGATGCAAATGCTGTCAGTGTACATAAAAGAAAAGATACATTCATCAAGAGTCAAGAATCATCAGATAGAACACTTAATGATAGTCACAGGGTACAATAAGCAATCAAATCATACTAGGAAACAGTCAATATAAATCGTAAGGATACAAGCGACAAAGTTACAGTCATAGTTCAGATACTGCTGAGAATACTGTTAATCTGCCATTTGACATCTCATAATATTGTTCCACTGTTCATGGCAGCTGGCTTATGTTTTCTAGCTTTTTATATATTTTAATCACAATGTCCTTTTATGTGGTATATTGAACCTTAAACAAGAGAGTTTTTTAAGGATATGTCTGTATTGTACAGGGCCTGAAGATACGTGGCGTAAAAAGTAATATGTAAACATTTTAAGTAACTAAATGGATTCAACATTTTTAATGTCACAGCAGCTGTTCAGGGATATTTACAGTTTCTACTGAGAAAATGTCTTAATTTTTATCACATTATGTTCTATATTCCCTATTTAGTTTCCAAATGAAATGGCTTCTTCCAGTGTTTCTTCCATGAAACTAATAAGGAATGCAGCTTGCATTAAACATTTGGTGTCTTCTTCCCAAAGTTTACTGTGTTTTAAAGGTAAACAGGCATAACTTTTTTAATGTTCTATTGCACGTTTGAAAGCACATCCTAAAACCAATTGACGTTTCACTACAGGAATTATAAATCTGTTTTTTAAGTGGGAATTATAGTTCATGAAATCTTTTGTAAAGGGCGTCTTTCTATTCATTACTTCAAAAATATTTGCCAGTTTGAAAACAACAAAAAAGATATATATTTTCCAAATATGGCAAGAAACAATACATTTTAGAGCTCGTAAATATTAATACTAGGAAAGTTTTTGTTTGTTTCTAAAATTCTGTGCATTTATGTTGGGAAGACACAATTTTATTACAAAACTTAAGCTTCATATCTGTACAGAGTAGTATTCAGCCAAATGCTGATCATCATTTCCTTTTTCAGATAGAATGAAAAAAAACACAATGACTGCTGTATGCTAAAAGTGTATAGAGTAATTGGAAAATAGGTGTGAGATGCCTTGAGTTAGATATTATCTCTCAGACTTACTTTTGGGGGGAAGAGGGAATAAAAGAAGCATAAATTTATGCATACCACTTTGAACTTCCTGGCTAACATACATTAATTTGGCTTCATGGCATTTCATCTGTTTTAGCTTGAGTGAAAATGCTATCTTTTAATTAATATTTTTCAGTTCCCACTTGTTCCATTGGTTCTGGGGATAAATCTTGTGCCTTATGAATCTGGGCTGACCATAAAAAGGTAGCTTTTTCTGTGGCCTAGTTACCCTGATCAGAAATGGGTAGGTGAGTATCCAAATCTTGGGTGAGTAAGCACAACAAAATTTGGTGGGATTAAATAACTGTCGAAATATGTTTGATTTTTAAGTTTCAGTAACCAGAAATGTAATGTTTCTTTATTTTTTTTCCCCAAAACTTATACAATTTAAGATACCAACATTTGTTAGTTGTCTCCTAGTTTTTGGGGCTGACAAATGAGCAATACAAAAATAGCTTTAAGAAAGAACGAATGATTAACTGGAATTATTTGTACTAGGCACTTGTTGCAGGAAATAACTTTCCTGCCAGTCCGTTTATGTACAACAAAGCCTATTTTATCAAGAGTGGCCAAGAATGAACAGGTCAGGGCAGTCAGGGAGCTGTCCAGCATGAGCATAACAGGAACACATAGCAACAGTACCTTCATCTATGCAGCTATTGCCCCCTTCCTTTTTGGCTTCTCATTGGGTCCCAATTCAGAAGATACTTCTTTTTTTGGGGGGGGGTCTTAATATATAACATACTAACAGATACATCTAGAGACACCAATTTTGGTCATCTGTCTTGAAATGCTGATGACTTTTCTTTGAGTTCTGGACTATCCCTGATTGGCTTGGAACAGTAACATTTGTTTAGGCACACAAAATATTGGATTTGTCAAATATTCCATTCTGAATTCGTTCAGTAATTCTTAAATAGCCCTGTCAATCAGTCCAGTTGCCTCCCTGTTGCAGATCTGAAGTTTAAAACTTCAGTCTAAGTCACTGTTTGTAAACCATAATTTATTTATTTTTTTGTGGTAAGTGGGGAAAAATAGATCTTAATGTGGCTTGTTTGGCTTTAACCAAATGTGTGGACTTGGTTATAAAGTAGATATAAGCCATGAGTTATTACTTAACATGTCGGGTAGTTTTGCTAATTTTGTAAAAAAAAATTATTACAATAAAACATGACAGTGCAAATAAATTATGGCTCATAATTTAGAAAACATGCAGTTCCAACCACAGTATTTCAGAAGTTCGCACTGGAAGAGCTGAACTATTTAAAACTACATTAAAAGGGTTTCTGAATGTCCCATGTTAATCTGTTTGCCACTTCCAACAATTCTCAATCTGGCTATTTCATTCTGTAATCATTCTTCTCTTCCCAAAGTTCTTGCTTGTTTGTAATTGTTAGTCTTGCTTATAACTTTATAACTGCATATGGTCTTGTTTATAATGATAAGAGCATTATTTTTTTATTTTAGTTTACACTTGTTCATTTATTCAACCATAAATAAATATTTGAACCTTGGATTTTCACATATTTTCTGAATATATCACCTTATACATTATTTTGTTATGGAAGGGCAGGGCTATAAATCCTGTCAGATAAGAATATATGTGTTCTTATTACAAGAGGCTTATAAACTTTGGACAGACTAGCTGCCAGGAAAAAAATAAAACCTTTTTTAGTTGCCAGAAAAAATACTTTTCTGAAAAGTATTCATTTTTTAAAATGAACAGTGATAGATTTCAAAATTTGGCTTCCAGCTATTGTATCTGTAGGGTGCCAGCACAGAATTTTAAGTGCAGGTATCTTGTTTTTCTTCATTCCAGGATCAGCTTCTCTTGCCTTTTTCCTGCTTCATGGCACTTCAGTATTTCCCCTGTTGGGTGTCCACGGATATTGAACACAACATTACGGCAAATTATTGTCATTGGACTCCTTACTGCTGCATTTTTCATATTATATTACTCTGTTTTAAAATACAGTTCCCGGGACAAAAAGCTGCACAGGTAATCTTTGTCAGGTGGATTAAAAACAAATCCAAATCTGTATACCTAACAAAATGAGACAGATCACCTTACATTAAACTTATTCATTGCGTTAATAGCCCCTCCATTTCTGTGCAAACTTAAATTGGTATAAATCTGGGCCTCCCCTCATTTAATCTCTAATAACAGTCCTCTGAGGTAGTAGGCTGGATTGAGTGTTGATGGCTAGTCCAGTGTCACTCAGTGAAAGACACAGCTGAAGAGCTGAACCTCCAAATCAAGCAAGTGAAACTTAATCGTATAATTGCTGTTACTTGTGTGTTTCCGCTGCTATCAAGTTCAGTGTGGTTGGTTGACCTTAAAGCTTTGTCCTGCCCTTGTTTCCGCTGCAGCCTTCCTGGGTTCAGTGAGACTTCCTTCTGAGCAGTTCTTCTATTCTCTCTCTCTCTCCCAGGTATCTTGCCCGAGTTACAGACACCGAAGCCACAGACACAAGCAACCCAAAGCTGAATTACGGCATCATGGTGGATTGTGGAAGCAGTGGGTCTCGGATCTTCGTGTATTGGTGGCCAAGGCACAATGGCAATCCCCATGATTTACTTGACATCAAGCAAATGCGGGACAAAAACAGAAAACCAGTGGTTATGAAAATTAAGCCAGGTACCAGGGGAAGTCATACCTATTCCCCAGCTATTTGTTTGCCTATGAAGGAACTCTGTCATGGCAAAGGTTGGCAATCTTTGTTTCTTAAAATGCAGTGGATTTTTCCACCTTTTTATTGGGGATCTGCAAGACCCAGGTCTTCCCACATATGTTCCCCCTAGTTGTCATTTATTTCTTAAGATTCTTAATGCTTAAAAAAAGCCAAGATGTCAGGATTCCAGCAATCGGTCTAATTAAATCATGATTCTTGAGCCAAACTTCAAAAAACTACAAAGGATTAATTAGAGATGACATACTGGCACTGCCCTGTATGCATCCAACTCTGCCATACATAATTAACAGTCCCCTGTGACCCTGTTTCCCCCACACACCCCTGGGTGTGTCATAAACCAGATTCTCCAATTGAGCACCTTCACAGGCTGGGTGTCATCATTCACGTTCTCCAATTAAGTATATTTACGGGCAAAAGCTCTGGTATTTTAGTTACAATCTTTTAAAGGTAAGAGTTGGAATGTACTCTTGCCTCCAAACTGCTGCACTGCTCTTCCAGATTTTCCCCACACACACACTTTTTTATGGCAACTACTAAAACAGGCATAGGGATGTTTTATGAGTTGACACCAGAGATGCAAATAGGTTTTTATTTTATTTTATTTTGCTAATATTTGTGTGCTACCATTAAAGCCCATGTTTCAGGACAATTTTTCACAGTATCTTATTTAAAGTATTTAAAGTTGAGATTGCTACACAGAATGTAATTTTAATACAGGGGTGTCAAACTGAAGGACTGGAGGCCGGATTTGGCCCACGAGGTGCTTAGATATGGCCCGCAGGACCAGTCCAGAAACAGCAAAGGACCGGCTCACATTGCCCCTGCCAGAGAAAATGGAGCTCAGGGGCTGCATGCACCCCACGCCCCGTTTTAACCCTCCAGGGCCTCCTGCAGCCCTCTGCCAGCTAAAACGGGGCTCAGGGCTGCAAAAGGAGAAATGTTTCCCCTTTTCCATTTGAGCATGGAAGAAGGGACAGGAAAGGAGAAAAGAAAAGAGGAAAGACGAAAAAGGATTGATGGGAAGAGAGCAAGAGAGGAAAAATAAGGAAAGAGGGAAAAGAAAAGGGAAGGAAAAAAAGAAGGAAGGAAGGAAGGTTATAATGAAAGTGAGGGAGGGTCTCAAGGAAGTCCTGCCTTAGCACTTGGCCGCCCCAGGTACCCCTGAAACGAGTCCCATGTCACACCCACCCCTGGCCACGCCCACCACGGCCATGCCCACCGCCCCTCCAAGGTCAAACACAACCCTGATGGGGCCCTTAATGAAATCGAGTTTGACACCGCTGTTTTAAGACAATATTATGCATTTGTACTCCCGTATTGTATTTTAGAAAGTCACAACTTTTTAAAAGTTGCAGTATTTTGCCTTTGATTGAATCCCCAACTTGGGAACAATACTCTCCTTTTAAAAAAGTGTGTTCTACTTTCTCATGTCGATGTATGGTTAAGTGTATTTATCTCTCTTGTTCTCCAGGCATTTCAGAATTTGCTACCTCTCCTGAGAAAGTTAGTGACTATATTTTTCCACTTCTGAACTTTGCTGCTGAACATATACCCCGTGCAAAGCACAAAGAAACCCCTTTGTATATTCTCTGTACTGCAGGGATGCGAATCCTGCCAGAGAGGTAACCTGAATATCTTTATTTCTTATTAATGTTTAATAAAAAAAACTTGCCCACAGAAATAGATCCTAACTTACATTTAATCCATTTCACATCTTGCAGCCAGCAAAAGGCGATACTGGAAGATCTTCTTACTGATATCCCAGTGCATTTTGATTTTCTGTTTTCAGATTCTCACGCTGAAGTGATTTCAGGAAAGCAAGAAGGTAAGAGTACTGGCTGAAACAAAGAAAGCTTGGAACTTTAGTCAGGAGTCTGATGTAATATGTAACCAGAGATAAAGTGAGAAGGCACAGTCCTTAAAAACTATAGAAGAAAGGCCTCATTATTGAGAGTATCTTAGCTTAGAATAACAGAGTTGGAAGGGACCTTGTAGGTCCTCTACTCCAATCCCCTGCCCAAGCAGGAGACCCTACACCCTTTCTGACAGATGGCAGTCCAGTCTCTTCTTGAAAGACTCAATGATGAAGCTCCCACAACTTCCAAGGGCAACTTCTGTTCCATTGGTTGATTGTTCTCACTGTCAGAAAATTCCTCCTTATTTCCAGGTTGAATCTCTCCTTGTTCATTTTCCATCCATTATTCCTTGTCTGGCCTTCAGGTGCTTTGCTTGACCACTCCCCCCACTCCTCTCCGTGGCAGCCCCTATATTATTGGAACACTGTTATCATGTCTCCCCCGGTCCTTCTCTTCACTAGACTAGCCATGCCTAGTGTGGTGCCAACATCTGGTGGCAGTGTTTGGAAACACTGACTCTTCTTTTTAGTTTTTGCAAGATCAGGAAATAATTCAGGAGAGGCTGTGTTTTGTGGTTCAATGAGCTAGCCAGTGTCCAGTCCAACAAAGAATAGAGTATCAATATATCTTTATTAAGATGCCCTGTGCAGGCTGATTACATCAGCCTGAACCTGCTCCTATATTTTAACAAAATGTGCAAGAGAAGCAGATACCGTTAAACTATCCTGATATTTAAGGGCACATGGGACACAGAATAAACATCTGCAAGGAAGGAACTTTTACCTATGTAGCTGTTATGCGCAAAAGTTTTCACTTCTGGAACTTCATTTATTCAGGATAACTGTATCAATGATATAGTTTCACATGCAAACACTTTGTCCCTGTAAATATTTGTCCTGTGTGTGTGAGATCACCAGGAACCAATTTATTAGGTTATGAGACATAAAGGTCTTAATGAGCTAAGGAGCATTGCCTTCTTCAATTTTATAGAATGCTGGAGCATTTTCACTTGCATATATATACCGGTATATTTGAGTTTTCAAGAAAGCACAGTTTGAATTTTAGATAGATAGATAGATAGATAGATAGATAGATAGATAGATAGATAGATAGATAGAGATAGATAGATAGATAGATAGATAGATAGATAGATAGATAATCTGTTTTGCTACTGTTTTTGTTTTGTTAAGGTGTTCTTTTTTAAAAGCTTCCCTCCCTCTTCCCAGTGATATTAAAATATTTACAAATGTACTTTTTACATTTTATCCAGGCGTATATGCATGGATTGGCATCAACTTTGTCCTTGGAAAATTTGAACATATGGATGAAGGTAAAGGCCTTAATATTAATTAATTCCAAGAATTGCTAAAATAGAATTGTTAGTGTACAGCTTCCTTCCTGCTCTGACTTTATTCTTATAAATGGAAATTGCTCAGCCTCAGTGCTTGGTTAATAGCGTCTCCATAATAATTCTTCAAATCTTCATTTAGGGTTTTAATAGAGAACAAAAATCAGGACTTGTAGAGAAGACATTTTCTCTTAGTGATTGTCCCTCAAATCAGTTCCAAATCAATCCGAAAGAGTCATCATATCGCCTCTAGGCACGATTGGGGAGGGAATACAAATAAAAAATATACATACATACATACATACAATCAGTAGAATTCTGGGAACTCAAAAATCTTCATTCTCTTCTATGTAATTTTTTTTTGTTGCAAATAGAGGTATGGCCTCCTATGGATTTTGGATTGGTTTGCTTGCTTTTTATTCAGTTTAAGTGCTTTTTCCACAACTTTCCCAGCACGATATTATTCTTTTGGGACTATTCATTTGGCATTTGGGAAGTATTTTTTCTTCATATTACTAAGAATATTATTGCATTATTAAATATTTTAATATTAACATAAACAAATATCAGATCTTAATGTTTCTCACTACAGTTTAGCTTCTTTTTTATATTAACAGCACTGCTCAGATAGTTTCTTTGAAATGCCCCAGCATCGCATCCCCCTTAAGACTTTCTCCAGTAGGAAAGGCTCTTCTTGGGCAAGTTATATTCATTCTGGCCGCTGACATTGTCGAGATCCTGTTGCTTCCTTGACCCAGCAAGTGTTTAGATATTGAGAACAGTTTATTTATTTGTTGGCTTATTTAATCCGTATGCAACAAATGACTCTGGCTAGCGAACAAATTAAGAATCGAAACAGCTACAGGTAGTCTTCGACACTTCGTTTAGTGACCATTTGAAGTTTTGACAAAAAAAGTGACTTCTGACCATTTTTCACCCCCCCCCCCATGTTCACATGATCAAAATTCAGATGCTTGACAATTGACTCATATTCATGACGGTTGCGTGATCCCCTTTTTGTGACCTTCTGATGTGCAACGTCAACAGGGAAGTCGGATTCACTTAACAACTGTGTTACAAACATCACCACTGCAGGGAATTCCCTTCACAACTGTGGCAGGAAAGGTCATCCTTCCCTTAGCCAATGTCTCACTTAGCAACGGAGATCCAGGCCTTGGTTGAGGTCGTAAGTCGAGGACCCCCTGTATAATCATGCCAAAATTTTCAGCCGCGCCTCTTCCCCGGTCTTGTCTTCTAGAGGACGAGGCGGTGGTGGAAGTTCACGTTCCTGGCAGCGAAAGCAAAGAGGAAGTTGTCCGGAAAAGGACCGTGGGTATACTTGACATGGGTGGTGTTTCGACTCAAATAGCGTACGAAGTCCCTAAAACTGTAAGCTTTGCCTCTTCACAGCAGGTTATTATCTGTACAACTTTCCTTCTTTTGTTTTCCTGCATTTTAACCCATTTCCATTGATTCCCTTTTCTTTTGCACGGTCTGAGTCCCTGTAACCCCCACGGTGTGTGAGCAGTTCACCCCCACATGAAGAGACGGAGCTGGACTTCGGTGTCCCATCAGCTAAGCAATCCATAAAACATCATTTTTCCATTCCATCAGTCAGTGTGCTAGAAAAGTGTTTGCTTACCACACAGAGCTCACGTGGATGAATTTTGCTATTGAAATTATCTTTTTTTTTTAATACTGTACGTAAAGAAAATTATGCGTTGTTAACACAGCTCATGGGTACCATTTGAGGCGATTTCTTAATGGCTGACATGTCACGGAATGCCTTTTTAAAACCATCATTCTAAATGTAAATATTGTCAGGAAAATATTAATAGGAGCTTTTTATCTGTATGGTGACCTGAGTGTCAGTACAAAGAAAATCCTGACCTGCATCCTTTTGAGATGAAAAGCAAACATTGGATTCACTCATCATGCTTAGCCATTACAAGGTTTGTTTGATGTTGGCTTAATTGGATGTGTAACTCCCACTGTTGTACCTTATTGAAAGAATCATGGTCAGATAGTCAAAAGTACAGTACAGTGTGGGAGTTCAGTTTTATTTATTTATTTTCTGTTCTGAGTAGCTTTTACAAGAGGAAGAATAAAATCCAGATTTGTCCTTTTTTTAGTAACAGCAGATTTTTCCAATCTATTGTTGCTCCAGGCTTCCTTTTCTACATTACTTGTGCCTTCTGCACCACGGTGGGCTTTTTGAAAATGAATACAGACAATGGTGCCTTGTTGTAAATAGCAGTTAAGCATGGTGTGTTTCTTAAACTCTGGTTGAAAACTCAGATACAGAAGAAAAACTGAATATAGATGCTCAGAAAAGTCCTGTTCTCAGGAAACATGCTTTGAACATGATCAGTCAGACATTTAACCACTATAAAGCAGTGGATTCATTTCTTAACTATGGCTTATGTATTCCAAACCATTTAACCTTTGTTTAGAAACAATACCATGCTTAAGTATTACAGCTACATAAGGCTTTAGGATTACATCTCTGTAGAATATACCTGATCTTTGACAGAAGGCAAGAGAAATTCACAGATTTTGAATTTTAAATACTGCTTGTTTTTAGGATTTTATCAAAATCTATGGCTTGTGAAACCTCTGCTTGTTCAGTTTCTATTTCTGGGATCAAAAATAAAGCTTGTCTTGGGGCCAGGATAAGTGTACCAAGAATATTTCAGTTGCAATTAAGGTTTCAGCCTAGAAACTAGGCAACGATGAGTTCTAGTCCCGCCTTAGGTATTAAGCCAGCTGGACACTTTGGGCCAATGACCAGGAGACTGGGAGTTCCAATCCTGTTTTAGGTACAAAGCCAGCTGAGTGATTTTGACCAAGTCTCTTTCTTTCTCTTAGCCCTAGGGGGCAAGCAATGGCAAACCACTTTTGAAAATTTATCTTCATTAAAAACTATTGTAGAGGAAGGAAAAGTGTAATATTTGCTAGTGTAGTCTATATGGGCATATGCCTAGCTGACCCTGTAGTTGACAAATATTTGGACATTGGTGTTGTTTCCATTGTGCAGGGCCAGGATAATAGTGTCTTTCCAGATGCATCCCCTTTGTATTATGTTATGAATGGCTGGAGCTGTTGGAAGGTTGTACCCGACAACATCTTGATGGCCCATCCTTGTCCCATCCTTGGGTTACTGCTCAGGTGTTGACTGTAAACAACTGTTGCCAAGAAGGGTTTGAAACCCACGGAGCTGAAAGTGTTCTTGACTAATCAAAACCTGAGGAATGAAAACAGCAGAGCAGAACTCTGTCTCTCAATCTCTTTCTTTGGTCGCCGGCAGGAGGAGGTGGCCAAGAACCTACTGGCAGAATTTAACTTGGGATGTGACGCTCACCAGAGTGAACATGTGTATCGCGTCTACGTGGCAACTTTTCTGGGCTTTGGCGGTAACGCTGCTCGACAGAGATATGCAGACAACATATTCACCAACACAGTATTGAGAAACAGGTGCGGTGGTGTAATGAATTCTAACTTTCCTGACATGCTTGGCATAAAATCTCTGAAACAGACACATGTCAACAAAAATAGATATTAGATTTTCATTCTTTAAAATGCAGCAGTCTAAGCTAGGGGTGACTAATAGTGACTTGAGGCTACTTGAGTTAATACGATTAGTTGTCGCATCAACTGCAGAAGGAAAAAGTCTGTTTACACAATTGATTTAGCAGAGCTGGTTTTCTGCAATTGCCAATCCCCGATTGTATGTATGAAAATAATTCAGTGGTTACAGGAAAGGTCCAGGTGTGTTTGTTTTTCAAAATGTTCATATGCCACAGTTCTACCAACTAGATCAGGGGTGTCCAACCTTGGCAACTTTAAGACTTGTGGACTTCAACTCCCAGAATTCCTCAGGCAGCTTTGCTTAAAGTCTTAAAGTTGCCAAGGTTGGACATCCCTGAACTAGATCCTTCACTTTTCAGCATTTCAAATCTTTTACCAAATGACATTGCAACAGCAAGGTGTAGAGCAGAGTAAAAAAAAAAAAACCCTGCATCAAACATAGCATGGTCATCTTCATCCAAATTAAGTAAATTACCAGGAAAAATAAAACAAAACTCTTCATTAGATACCAGAACATAAGAGCTAAATTGTGAGGCTGGGAAGCTTTTTATATGAAAGGCCCTAGTTCAGTTTGGGTTGGGGGAACCAGCCAGAAGTAGGAATTGAAAGTAGATGATATCAGATCCACACCTTTGGGTCTCCTGTCATCAGGCAGGTTGACTGGTTTGGAGGACAGTAGCTACTCCTTCACACACCATTCTGTGTGTTAGAGTTGACTGAGTCAGATCAACAGGGCTTGTTCAAACAAGGAATAATCTCCATGGCTTGGGGCTTTCCCAAATATAACTGATGGCGGGAAAAACCAACCTGACAAGGAAGAGAGCTCAAGTACAGAACCTGAGTCACTGCACAACTACAAAAAGATTAAGACTTAAGCACTGCCACCATCCAAGTTCCTTGGATTCTTGTTTGCTCCCAAGAAAAGGCTGCCACTCTGAGGAGATTCCTGTATTATAGGCAGAACATAATAAAGTAGCTAGCTTGAATTCTGTACACGTGGGTCTGATTGTTTACGCCTGATCCTATAACTGAACTGCAGTGATTTGCGCTAGATGGTTGTGCTCCCCTATTACCCTTCCTCCTCACAAAAGAATGCTTCTGTCAGGGCAAAGGAATCAGGTTCCATATTTCTAACTGAGATCCAGTTCCCTTTGGCTGTTCCATTGATTGCCTTTTGATGTCCTTTGATCCCTTCTGCTTGCAGGCTTCTTGGTAAACAGATTGGTCTGACCTCCGAGACTCCCTACTTGGACCCTTGCCTGCCCTTAGACGCTGAGGACGAGGTCCAGCAGAACGGGCAGACTCTGTACCTCCGAGGGACAGGAGATTTCCACTTGTGTCGCGATGTCATTCAGCCTTTCATGAACAAGACCAACGAAACACAAACGTCCCTGAATGGCATCTATCAGCCACCCATCCATTTCGAGAACAGCGAATTCTACGGGTTTTCGGAGTTCTATTACTGTACTGAGGACGTCTTAAGGATGGGGGGCAATTACAACGCTGCTCAGTTCCTCAAAGCTGCAAATGTAAGGCCAGACATATCTCACTTCGAGGCTTGGCTGAGAAATTAAGAGTAACTTCAGTGCCATTAAGAAATCTAACCCGATTTTCTCCAGCTCAGGCTGGAGATTGCGTATAATAAATACGCCACACAATAAAAGCCCTAAATTAACACATTCTGTAACGTCAGAATTTTGAGATACTAAATCTCCCATAGGGAAATATTGATTTTTAAATGCTCTTTATTATATATGGTGTACCAAAAATAACAGGGCAGCTAAAATTTGTTGATAAATCAGGAAATAAATTCTTAAGATAATAAACCAGAATAACTGAGTGGTTAACTGATCAGTTTTGAGTGACTTCTGAGACATCCTGTATGTGCATTTATATAAATAATGTATGTATATTTATTTCCATTTTTTTTCCCCTCAGGAATATTGTGCCACGAAGTGGTCTGTTCTATGGGAAAGATTTGATCGTGGCCTGTATGCATCCCATGCAGATCTTCATCGAGTGAAGTAAGCGCCCACATTCTTCTGTGCCTAAATGTGGTCAAACAGTCCTTGCCAGAGAGAGACCCCGAACTGAATTCCTTAAGTAATTGTTTCAAGGGAGCCAATATTTCGATATTTTTAAAAAATAAAGAGCTTTTGGAGCACTTTTAAGGAGAATGTAAAGATGCTGTATGTTTAGTGGTGGAGTGTATTTCAGAATTGGCAGAGACTGGCTTTTCACACTAGGCGAATTTGATTTACACAATTCAATATTATGTGGTTAATTGTTTTCATCCAAGATTTTGCTTCATCTAAAAAGAAGTCACTATGGCACAATTTGTGTCGGCATAATTTACAACCAAACCTAGAAACACACCAAGACATCTTTCTCCTGAAGCCCCAAACATCTTGCTTCTTGCTTTTTTTCTTTTTGCAATTTTGCTTTATGCAAGGTTTTTAGACAATATAATCCTAACATAAATTGAAGGAAGTGATAGGTAGGTAGGTGGAGGGAGGGAGGGACAGAGAAAGGAGGGATGGCATACAGAATATATGTATTTTTCCTTTTGATAAAACTGCCTCTTTTTGGTCACCAGGTGGCTTCCTTTCCCACTATATAGAAAATAAGTGGTGAATGAATAGGAAGCGAATTATCTTCCATCTCTAGAAATCAGTGGTGTTTTGATGATACATGCATCGATTCTGTCTATTCAGAGATTAAATTGGCTATTATTAATGATCACCAATCATAAGCATGGTTTATGGTTACGGAAATAATCAGAAAATCTGTCTGGGCTAATCCCGCTGAAAAAGTTCCCCTCCTGAAAGCCAACTCCACTGGTCAGTTGTTTGGAGCAAGTTGCATGAGAAGGACTTCTAAGTTTTTACCCCACACCTTTCCTTCCTTTTCATTAACGTACAAGCCCCCCCATCCCCAGAGGAGAGCTTTCTCTTTGTCGTCGCACAGCTTAATTAGCCCTTCTAAGGAGGCATCTAATTATCTTGGACAGAATCCAGAGCATGTCTGCGTAAATCCTGGTAACAACAGCGGGATCTTGAATGTGCAATTAAGTGCTTAAGACCGGTGGAATTTAGCTCATTCTTCTTTCGGATTGTGGCATTTAGCTCTGTTCCTGTTTAAATAACAACCCCACTTGGATGCGTGGCTTATGTTTTATCCTTGCAGGTATCAGTGCTTTAAGTCAGCCTGGATGTACGAGGTATTTCACAATGGCTTCGGTTTTCCTGTGAACTACAGCAACTTAAAAACAGCACTCCAAGTATACGATAAAGAGGTGCAGTGGACGTTGGGCGCCATCCTTTATCGAACCCGGTTTTTACCTTTGAGGTATACCTTTTTAAGGCGTTACCACGTTACTTGTGAAATTCAAAGGCAGCCTTGGTCTCTCTCTCTCTCTCTCTCTCTCTCTCACACACACACACACACACACACACACAAGCTTTAATTATGGTCTCCAGAAAGTTCTGCATTTGTTTTGACTTCCAAGCCTAATGTAGAACCAATGCAATGCTGATCAGTCTTGTGGATGGAAGCCGTGGCTCAGCAAGCAGAAAATTCTGGTTGGTCATCTCAGTTTGCCCGACACAATTTTTGCTGCGGGGTCCTTGGTGCTCTCTGCACTTGCTTTTCTTCTTGCAGACATTTCATTACCAAACTAGGTTACATCATCATACACCAAGGACTGCCACAGTTCAACCCTGAGCTACGAATATTCTCTTCTGCTGTTACCATTCTTGCCGCTGTCCTTTTGGGGTTGCTGGCCATGCAAATAGGAAAACAGGAATCGGTTTTCGTAGCTGTTGGTGTCACAGAAACACCCCCTTGCTTGGAGTAGAAATTTCCTCTGTAAATTCTGACACAGGGATGGCCCATCCTTTTTCTGCCAAGCACCTGGAAGAATAATTTGGAGTGGTGGATTATATGATGATGATTGATGTGTGGAATTGCCTGTGTCTTACTTTTTGGGGCGCACTTTTTTTCCCCCTCCTCACCTAATAAGCTGCAAGGATGAAATTCCTCTTGCCCTACAACAGGACGGTCAAACTCTTGTCGTCACATGATGTATTGCAGCTTTCCCCCCCTTTGCTAAAAGGGAGGTGGGCGTGGGCAGCGCGTGATGCATCTGACCATGAGTTTGACACGCCTGCCCTAGACACCAGAAGTCAGGCTTCATCAGGCCCTGGGGTGCCAGCCTCCCTATCTAATAGACGTGTGTGTGCAGGAGAATTTCACAGAATGAAAATTGGCGTGCAAGGAGATTCTGGGTATAATTCAGTGTGTTGGCTTTAACCAATAAGGCCTAAATGACCTGAGCGCCCCAGGTACCTTCAGCGCCAACTTCTCATATTGCCATCAATCTGCCCAGTGTGTACATCCCAGAAAAGTATCTCACTGCTTTTGTGTAGCGAGGGAGACTGGAACCCGGAAACAGAATGTTTTGGGCAATGGCTCCTGTTTCCTGCTTCAACCTTCCTGTGGAAGGCTGGGTTAGCTCCTATCCTGAGAGCATTCCAGCAACTGGACCTTTTTAAAAAAAGAACATTGGGAAATAACTAGACCAGGGATGTCCAACCTTGGCAGCTTTAAGACCTGTGGTCTTCAACTCCCAGCATGATGGGGAAGTCCACAAGCCTTAAAGCTGCCGAGGTTGGACAGCCCTGAACCAGGGCCTACTTTTTTATGAAATGCTCTATTATTTCATGTTATATTTGTCATCTTTATTTATTACATAGGATTTATGCTTGTGGGGCTATCTATCTACCTACGTATCTACCTACCTACCTTCCTATCTCGATAGATAGATAGATAGATAGATAGATAGATAGATAGATAGATAGATAGATAGATAGATAGATAGATAGATAGATAGATAGATATCTTAGGGAATTTATATTGCCACCTATTCGCATGTGGAAACTCAAGGTGGCTTACAAGAATATAAAAACTCATATAAAAACAAACAAATAAAAGAGAGAATCATCTAATAAATTAATACAATAAAATCAGTCCCCGCTCCGGCAACAGCAGATCGCACAATGAGCCATTTGATGGGCTCCATCCCGCTCTGGGTTGCCCAGGCCCACTGGCAGAACCGGGTCTTCTGCGCATTCCGGAAGAGTGTCAGAGTGGGGGCCACCCTAATCTCCAGGGGGATGATGTTCCAGAGAGAGAAGGAGCCACCCCAGAGAAGGCCCTCGAGTCCCTCCGGGTGTATCTCCCTGGGGGACGGGACCCACAGCGCTCCTTGCCTCTCCACTCGAATGGGTCAGGTCGATGTGACCAGCAAGAGACGGTCCCTCTGATCACCTGGTCTGGAGTAGAAGCACCTCTTTCACCCCCTCTCCTTCTTTCCTCCTCCCACAGAGACATCCAGCAGGAGAACTTCCGGGGCAATCACCCCCACTGGCGCAGCTTCGCCTTCGTTTACAACCATTACTTATTCTTCGCCTGCTTCTTCATTGTGCTCCTCTCCATCCTGCTCTACCTGCTGCGCCTGCGGAGGATCCACCGGCGAACCCTGCACAACGGCTCCTCCCCTCCCCTCTGGATCGAAGAAGGCCTCCCGTCGCAGAAGATCCCCGGAGGCTTGTAAGCTGCTGCTGACTGAGAATCTCAGAAAGAAAAAGAAAAAAAACCCTTCCTCTCAGGGTCCCCACCCCCACCCACCCCTCTCTCGCCTTCAGAGAGCCTTGCCTGGGCCCCTGCTTGCAATCTTGGAACCAAGAGGTGGAATTTCCCTCTGTGGAGGACCACGAGGGGAAAGCTAAGTCCAACTTGGCTTGACAAGGCTGGGGGACTCTCAGCCAAAATTATTTTAAAAACTCTTTACTTTGAAAGCAAATGCACTTTGACTTAGGGACAGGGGGACAGACAGAAAAGCAGGAGAATGCAGTGAAGACTTTGTGCCAGTACGTTAAATGGGAAAGTTGCGAGCAATTCGTACGTTCAGTAAACGTTGATGGGTTTGTTCTCTCCTTTTGCTGTAAGTCTGCTGTTAGGGTTTTCCTGGGTCTGAATGCAGGCCTGCTTAACTGACTCTTGTGGGCTGCCAGTTCACTGTTCCTTGTCATGTTCTTGAGCCACACACAGCACAGGGGAAAGCTCGCCTCAGCCTCTCCTGCACTGATTTGAACAGCAACAGAGGAAGATTTCACTCTCAAATTATTTATTTAAACCATTTTGACACTCTTATTCCTTCCCCACTCCCAAAATAGCTTAAACAGAGGGTAGACAGATCAGTAATAAGGCAGCCCTTGCCACCACAGTCTTAAAAAATATGGCACAGAAGGAAAAAAGAATTGGAGTGGGAAATACGCATTACCAGTTCCCGATTCTTCCTCCGTTGAAATGTGACCTCATTTTAAATCATGGGTGTTCAACCATGGCAACTTTTAAGATCTGTGAACTTTTTAAGACTACGCTGGCTGGGGAATTCTGGACGTTGACGTCCACAAGCCTTAAAGTTGCCAATAGTTGGACCCCTGTTCCACTATCAGGACCATGGATAGTGAAAGCTGAGTCTCAAAAAACGGTGGGAGTCCCGTCTGTTGAGATGTAAGATTCCCATCCTTGCCAAATGGTATGCTAAAGAAAGCCTGGCAGGTCATGGTGCTTTACTGCTGTTGGAAATTGGAGGATCGCATTGCACAGTCAGCCTCCCTGGACTTCCTTTGTGTGTGTGTGTGTATGTATGTGCGAGCAGCAGCTGGTCTATGTACAGGTGTATATGTGCGTGAGCGTGCACCTATGTGGCATTCTATGGTCTCGAGTGTCATTTCAAATGTTCGTGATCATTTGGGAAGGTGGGTGGTGGTTTGGGAAAAACAAGAGTAGCAGTGGTATGACAACAAGTGTGCTGTTACTTTCTTTTCTGGATAACAAAGCCTTTTTAAAAAAAACTTGGAAAAAAAAGTGTCCGTTGTTGAAAAAAAACAGCATTGATGTGATTGTCTTATGAAATATACAAATGTCGTCATCCTAGGAACCCACATCCGGCTTATGAAATGTTGCTCGACGGTACCTCAGTGAAATCTGTTCCCAGCTGTTGAAGATGGGGAAAATAAAAAGACACATTAAAGGAACTTGAATGATTTCTGCTGAAATTCCATTAAAATAAGGAGATCCTGTGACCTCAGGAGTTGATGGAGGTCTCCAACCTTGGCCACTTTAAGACTTGTGGACTTCAACTCTCAGCAGAGCTGGCTGAGGAACTCTGGGAGTTGAAGTCCACAAGTCTTAAAAGTGGCCAAGGTTGGAGACCCCTGCGCTAGCAGAAAAGAGCCTGTTGCCCCAGACTTTGTTAGGTTCTGCAGACAAAGAACTTCAGCTTCCTTGTTCCTGTAATTTTGTTCGGAAGGCTCTCCACCTTGCTCTTAGAAAACCTGAATCCCATTTGCCTTCAAAACCGTGCTCGAGGCATTCTTCATCCACATTTCAAACATTAGACAACAGATGTTGCACAGTGTGTGGGAGCAGGTTCTTCTGCCCCATCAAAAGCTGCCTTTTTCCAAGAGCAAAATATCAAATTGTGTTTGGCATTTAGAGCCTGAAGTCTTGACTAGGCCTCCCCCTCACAAACATAGTGATACTTGCGAATTTCATGGCAGCTTACATCATTTTCATCCTAAAGTTACACCGCCTGAAGGAAACACGTTAACTTAATTTGACAGTGGCAAACACATTCCAGGAAGTCAGCAAAGGCTCTTGAACCTAAATTTAATTAAAGTTTAATTGAGTTCTGTCCTTTGATAACTCCAGCCTAGAGAATGTTACCTCATGCGGGCATCCCCATTTTAGCTACCTCAGGATAGCTCTGAGGTAATATTTGGAGGTTTTTTCCAAGATGATCTTTTAAGCTTTTATTTAGAATTATTTATCTTATCATGATCCAGGCGTTAAAAGTCTACACAAATACGAAACTTTGGCAGATCTAGCATATATACAAGCCCTCCAAAAACCATGGAACTGCTGTGCAATGAACTAAGTAACTGTTTCCTGATCCCAAATCATCTCTAAAGATTATCTTCAGTAGTGAAAGTCAACGTTGAGACAATAAGGTGCTTTAATTTTTAGGTAGATCTCCAGGCCTTGTGATCAGATGGCCTCCTCCCTCAAGGACTGCATTTAGTGTTTGGGTGTGTACTAAACAAGCTTTGCTTTGTTCCCAGAAAGTCTTAAGGACAAGACATACTTGCAAGGAAGAATGCAAAGAAAGGATTGGAGCAGCCACTCACCTAGCCTTTAACAATGACCCTCTTAGCCAGGTTAGTGGCCCTGAGGCCTCTTGTTGGCCCAGCCACTTAGCCATATCCATCAAATGTGCTTTCTTTTTTCTTTTCTTTTTTTGCCACCTAGTTTACAAAACAAGATCCTTATCAACCACTGCAAACAATTTCCTCAGACTGAGCTCCGCAACAAAGTTAGCTTCTCCTTTTCTTATATTCCGGGACCCTTTTTAAAAATACAGTTTGAACTAAAGAATTCCACTAGTAAAAACTTTCCGAAAACAACCTAGCAGAAAGGCTAGCCAAAAAACCCAAAATTATTATTATTAGTTTGGTGACAAACATGGTCCAGGGCATTCTGTCCTACCTTATCTAGGCCATTGTTGGTCTCTAATGATGCATGGACCAAGTGCCACGTATGCAGTAGCAATCCCTAAGAGGAATTTGCTCTACAACGGGAGCGTGTTCGTTCTTCAGAGAAAATAATAACAATAAACCAAATACTCGGCAGAGCTGATTTCACAGATAGCTTCTGTTTTGAAGGAGTTTATCTGAAATGCTCCTCAAATGTTATGCATTTGCAATGCAAGGTTAAGTAATTTTCAATAGACATTTCCCAGGGCCAAGCTTAGTTTCAGCCATCTTAGTGAATCGTTTTGTCAGCAGGAGCAAAGAAATGCCACTCCATCTGTTGATGTGATGAGATGCTGGTCAGGACACCACCTTTCTCCCCCAGAGAAAAATCCAGAATGGAAATTGGGAGATCCCTCATTTTACATCCAGTTTTGAAAACATTTTAATAACATTATAGAGATACCGTGCCTGACTTCTGGTTCCTTTCAGATGTGCTGAACATAGAATAATAGGGCTGGAGGGGGCCTTGGAGGTCTTCTAGTCCAACCCCCTGCTCAAAGAGGAGGCCCTATACCATTCTGGACAAATGGCTATCCAGTCTTCTTGAATAACCTTGGCAGCCCATAGATTTTGGAGGTGGCAGGTCAGATACTAAACATCTGGAAGCCAGCAGTTTGGAAAAGACTAGGATACTAGCTCTATTTTTTTTTACCTTTTCTATCCTACCTTGAAGTGGTTCAGTACAGATCCAACTTTACAACTGGGTCTGTTTATTAGAGGTTCCAATGAGCAAATACCGATACTTCCATCTTTTCTTATTTTAACTGGGAATGTGTACCAGTGCAAAAGACCCAAAAGCCACCACCCTCTTTTTCCATGCAAACCAATTTGCAACATCTGTACCTAATATTAAGACTTTAAAAACCACGGCATCAGTTCACAGATTCTGCTTCTTGCCTGCCTTGACCTACTTTACAAATTACAACAAACTGCATGAAAGTAAATTGTGATTATTTAGTGTACCGAACACCCAATCACATACAATTGTGTGAGCTGTTAACACTGATAAATATTTTTTGTACAAAGTAATGTTTACACTATTCTATGAGCCTTTTCTTAATTTATTTTTTGCCAAAGAACTTTAAAAATACGTAAAATGCTATTAATCAAAGATGCAAATAATAGGGTTTTTGTAACCAACTACTAACTGATTGTAAATAGCAATAGCTATATACTGCTTTATATTTATATACTGCTTCATAGAGTTTTACAACCCTCTCTAAGCGGTTTATAGAGTCAGCGTATTGCCTCCAACAATCTGGGTCCTCATTTTACTGACTTCAGAAGGATGGAAGACTAAATCAATCCTGAATCAGTCAGGATCAAACTCCTGACAGTGGAGAGATTTAGCCTGCAATACCCTGCACCACCATGGTAACTCTTGTGTGGCACACAAATTTAATAAATAAAAAAAGTTAATGAAAGACCACTATAAAGTTTACACTTCAGCACTATCTTGATCATTTTACAAGATTTGCTGAAAAACAATAGGAAAAAGTGTTTACTGTTATTTAAAGAAATGACAAGTGGCCCCTGCCATAGCACAGGAATAATGCTAGGAAGATTTAAACAAACATTTTTTTAGAAGACCTATTTTGATTATCCTTAATGGATCAAGTTCAGCTTCTTGATCAGTGCTAATTCAGCAGTTTTACTCTGGGTTCTTTTCAAGTGTACAGACGCTTTTATATTTGAATTTTGAACAAGAGGAGATTATAATCAAATAGCTGGAATTTACTGTATAGTGTACGTTCTCCATCTAGTGGCCAATGTAAGAAGATAATTAAATACTAGTATTCTGCTGCTTGGGAAATAGTTAAAGTTAACTGATCAGATATGTTTTCCCAACATCATTTTGCAGGTTTCTGTTTCTAGTCATTTGGTAAAAAAGAGCCAGACCTTTGGAGCTGAATTTTCATTTTTTGTTTCACAGATATATTTGTCTCCTTATACAGAGAGAAAAATTCCAACGAGGAAATATTGAAAATTAATTTTAAAGTTCAACTAATGGCTTCATTAAAAAAAATAATTGGGAGGAAATATTACACTATTCCTCTCACAAATTAGGAATTATTTTGCCTACAAAACAGATTTTAAAATAGGAATATAATGTTGGTTGAAAGAAAAATGACAAAATGCTTATATCTAAAAGCATTGAAACATTTTTACCACATCCCTAATACAGTCCAAACATTTTCTCCCTCATTTTGTTACTTATTACCCTAAGATAGTTTCATCTTTTGGAAATCACTTTTGTTGGTGTGATTACACATGTTAGATACTTTTGTTAATTAGCACAGGCTATGATGTCAAGATACCTGAGAAGTGAATTTTATGGGTGACCTAGCACCTGACTCGAAAAAGTAAGCAGTGCCAGATATGCTTAGTTATGCTGGATGGGAAAATACCTGGGAATCCTAGGAAAATGGTTTTAAAAGTTCTAGATCAGTATTTTTCAAACTTGGCAACTTTAATTCCCATGGAGTTCAACACTGGCTGGAGAATTCTGGAAGTCGAAAACCAAGCATCTTAAAAGCATCTTGCCAAGTTTGCTTCCACACAGTTCTCCAGAAAAGTTCATGGACGTGTTCCTGAACATCTCCAACACACACACACACACACAAAATTAAAAAGATGTTACTAAATTCAGAGGAGATGCTTTGGTATTCAGACAATATCCACAGCTGCATAAGCACATCATACTAATACCATTTTATGCAGTTTATTTATCTGGAAGGAACCAAAGCCATTCTCCTGGATAGTTTTATCAAAGTTAAAAATCATCTTAAGGTTGAGATTACTTGGGGCAAATGAATATGGTCCGAGCATTGTCAGCATGTTAATTTATGAGTTTGTGAATGCTGACCAAACCAGGACCTTTCCCAAATAAACTGAGAAAACTAGTACTTCTCTCAAATAAACCTAGTTTCAATCAGTAAAGGGTCCATCTGTAGAACATATAAGATAGAATAATAGAACTTGAAGGGACTTTTGAGGTCTTCTAGTACAACCCCCAGGTCAAACAGGAGACCCTATACAATTACAGACAAAATGTTTTTTCCCCCAAAGCCTCCAGAGATTGAGCACCCACAAAACTTCTGAAGGAAAACTATTCCATTGGTTGATTGCTCTCACAGTTAGGAATTTAGGAAATTTCTCCTTAGTTCTAGGTTGGATCTGTTTTTAATGATCTTCCACCCATGACTTTTTGTCCGGCCCCCTGGTGCTTTGAAAAATAATTTGACCTTCTCATCTTCGTAGGAGACCCTCAAATATTGGAACAGTGCTAGCATGACATCCCTAGTTCTTTTTTTCATTAGACTAGATATACCCAATTCCTTTAAACCTTCTTTGTACGTTTTAGCCTCTCGTCCCCTAATCATTTTTATTCTTCTTCTCTGTACTCTGTACTCTTGCCAGAGTCTCAACATCTTTTTTGTATTGTGGTGACCAGAACTGGATGCAGTATTCCAAGTGTAGTTTTACTAAAGCTTTGTAAAGCGCTACCAGAACTTCACATGATCTTCATTCTATCCCTCTATTAATGCAAATAATACTTTACAAAACGCAATGCAAAAGCCTTGTGTATTTCCCATTTGGATGGCTTTAGTTGTCAAATTACAGAAGCCAACAGCATCAGAGAGGCCTAGCTTTTATGGTAACCTAATATATATATTAGTATTAGTATTAATATTATGGTAACCATAATATAAGCTACCAGCAGGTAAATGATCATGAAAAAATAACAACTCAGTGTACATTTGGTAAGCACTTGAGCCCCTGAGTGTCGTTCGCTCACCTGAAAAGGTCTCAACATCTGCCACAACAACAAAGCCACAATTATAACAGCACAACATTGCAATCACAAGGTTCTGCCTTTTGGGGCACCATATCTTGAGTTGGCACAGTCTTTTAAAATAAATAAGTTCCTAAATAAAGGTACATTAACGCAAGTGCGCACAGCGCTCAGCTTAACAATGCCAGGCTCGGGCGACGGAGTTCAAGCACAAACAACATTCCTTCATTGCCAATTGTCGTTGCCACATCTCATTGTGTGAAGAATTTTTGGTCCCACTAGTGATGCTGTTGCCTCATCCCATATGATTTGTGGAAATGTCTCTGCTCGAACCAGGCCAAAGATCTTGAGCCAACTCTTCATATCTACATCTAGAAGGTTACGTTGACAAAGAATACAATACCCTAGCCAGATTATTTCAAAGGCATCCCTTTTTGTTTCTTCTTCACACAATGTTCCTGCTTGAGATTTAGCCTAAACACGAATGAGATGCTGTCCTATGGGCCTCTAAAACTCACACAAGCAACAAGAGGGACACAGAATAGAATAGAATAGAATAGAATAGAATAACGAAGTTGGAAGGGACCTTGGAGGTCTTCTAGTCCAACCCCCTGCCTAGGCAGGAAACCCTACAACACATCAGACAAATGGTTATCCAATTTCTTCTTTAAAACTTCCAGTGTTGGAGAATTCACAACTTCTAGAGGCAAGTTGTTCCACTCATTAATTGTTCTCACTGTCAGGAAATTCCTCCTTAGTTCTAAGTTGCTTCTCTTCTGGATTAGTTTCCACCCATTGCTTCTTGTCTTGCCCTCAGGGGCTTTGGAGAATAGCTTGACTCCCTCTTCTTTGTGGCAGCCCCTGAGAGATTGGAAGACTGTTATCAGGTCTCCCCTTGTCCTTCTTTTCATCAGACTAGACATACCCAGTTCCAGCAACCATTTATTTTGAGGCTTCATGTATCCTCCAACTCACCTCATTCCGTAGATTGAAACTGACGTATAAGCTTTAGCCATCCTTTGAAATTCAAACTTCTGGGATGCATTTTTACAATTTAAAAAAGAACACAGAGAAATAAAGGCTCATCTGTGGCCATCCCTTTGCATTTTGCATTGCACAGACTGATGAACCACCAAGCACGTTGAAATTGGAAATCGAACACCAGAAACGGGAGGGAAGACTCAAGTTTTCAAAACACTGGTCTTTGGTGAGATGAAGACGGGATTCCCAGAGGGAACCGTCACTTGCTCTGTTGTCTCATTAGCTCAACCCTTCACTTGTCATTCTTCCTTGCTTCTCCTGCCCTTTGGGGCCAGGCCTTTTGTGGGAGTTTTATAGCCTTAGACCAGAACTCTCCAAACGTGGCAACTTTAAGACTTGTGGACTTCAACTCCCAGAATTCCTCAGTCAGCATAGCTGGCTAAGGAATTTGGGGAATTGAAGTCC
Source organism: Pseudonaja textilis (assembly GCF_049901715.1). NCBI lineage: Eukaryota > Metazoa > Chordata > Lepidosauria > Squamata > Elapidae > Pseudonaja > Pseudonaja textilis. Next base: position 6,635,110 of record NC_141998.1, on the reverse strand, counting down.
ACAAGTCTTAAAGTTGCCAAGTTTGAGGACCCCAAACAACAATGGGTGTTGTTTGCTGATGCACAAGATCCCGCTTTGGCTAGGGATTAGCAGCATCATGAAGTGGTTAAGTGAATATGGTGTCGTTTTAAATTGCTGTGGCCAGCAGCCCAAAATACAATTTAAAATGCCTTTGAGAGGAGGACAGCCAGCTATTCTTTAGCCACACAAGTTTAAAACAGTTAGTCATTGGAGCTGCACTTAAACTCATCCAGAGATTCCATTCCAGTTCTTATAGATAAAACAACATTTCCACCCAATGCCACAATCTGCATCAAGACCCACAATTTTTAATGGATGGTTGTGATCAATAGGTAAATTACCTCTTATCTTTCATACACTTCATGTTGCCATAATGTTTTTTTTAAGGTGCTCCATCATTAACAGGATGCTCAGATTGTTCTCAGGTGTCAACTAGTTCAGGGGTCTCCAACTTTGGCAACTTTAAGATTTGTGGACTTCAACTCCCAGAGTTCCTCAAGCCAGCAAAGCTGAGGAATTCTGGGAGTTTAAGTCCACAAGTCCTAACGTTGCCAAGGCTGGAGACTCCTGAACTAGATGGCAGTGAAGAATTAGTCATATCTTCAATCTAGTGTTTCTAGATCTATCTAGTTGGAATTGTTTAGCTGATATCTGACAATGCTGATCTTAGATTATTATTTTTTTCTCTATAGGTAGCAAGAGAGCGCTCTATACATTTGGTAAAACAGACAACTGTCCACAAAGCATTATGCCAAAATAAATACATTAATCCCTAAGGTATCACCAGACAATTTGCCACAGCAGATGTAACACAACTTTCTCCTCTTGGGATGGTATTTCTCCAGAAGTTGATGGCAGAGAAATTGGTCACAGAAAATCACCAAAGGATTTCTCAGCTGCAGGGTTTCATGGTTTCATGGTTTCATGGTTTTTATAAGGGTTTTGTATGTCTTAGATGGCATTCTGTTTTTAAATCATATTTTAAATTGCCTTCAGCTGCCGGGCATCCTGTGTTTGAGATGGACAGCTGTATGTCCTGAACAAATCAATCGGTTTGCTGATGAATTGTCTGCCTTGCCATGCGTTACAATTTAGTCACCTGAGAGTATCACCTTCACAATCTCTCCGTGGAGAGCACCTTGCTCGGAGGAGCTATTCAACTGCTTTAGTCAATATGAAAGAAAGACCGTGGTGACCGATGCAAACCGTGAATCTGTGGTTCCAAGGAGTCTAGATGAGCTAGATAAAGGCTGCTCAATTATCCCTTCCTGGTTTTTGGAAAGAGCTAATGTTTGGGAAAAGAAAAGTCAGGTAAGCAAAAGCTAACTAGAGAGAGAAAGTCCAATAATGTTTCGTAATCTTCTAGCCATTGCTGGCCCATTTTAACCTTGGAGGGCCACAATTTAAAAACAAACCAACAAACAGTCTTTCTAGAAACAAAAAGAGAGAAATCAATGCAAGGCATCTCTGATACTGAGCTGTTAATTACAATCTCTCACTCCGAGGCTCTTAAAGGTTCAGAAATCTGCAGGCATCTCCAATTACAAATTTGACCCCCTTTTTGGTAAAAAATCCAGTTAAGACACAATTTCCTCTTCTGACCATTGCACAATTTGACCAATGAAGTTGACTTTCAAGCTTTAATCGGGTTCCTAAATTTTAAAACTTTGATGCATTGTTTTGGAGACTGGGTAAATCAGAAATGAATCCAGTTATCAGGTAATAATAAATGATGGACTGATTGATATATGTCTTTCCTGACCCATGAATTAAGAAATGAAATTCAAAGAGATGTTTCACGCAACCCTTAATATTATGCTTTTTCTTCTATAAGTGTCCTTTTCCATGTTTCTCCTCTCTATCTATGATGCCCCGTTAAAGGTATGCCTCAGCAATAGAGCTTCATTATATTTGTATTCTTGAAGAAAGTATCTTAGGAAGATCCTGCTCATTAGTAAGATTAAACACATTTGGGAGAGAGAAAGGCATATATGACCTTTGAAGGACACCTCTGGTGGGACCGTGGCAAAAACAAAAGCAATTGCAAACAAAGAAATAAAATTTGGTCAGATGAAAAGAAATAGGACTCTGCAATAATTTTGGGTTCTGGAATCTCCACTTAATTGGAGATTTAATTTTTCATGAATTATAAAAGTCTGAGCCTTAATATCACACTACATATGGGTTCATCCAGGCAAAAGTGTCTTGGCTATTCTTGATCATAGACTGTTTCATCTCTTCTTCTTCTTCTTCTTCTTCTTCTTCTTCTTCTTCTTCTTCTTCTTCTTCTTCTTCTTCTTCTTCTTCTTCTTCTTCTTCTTCTTCTTCTTCCTCCTCCTCCTCCTCCTCCTCCTCCTCCTCCTCCTCCTCTTCTCCCTCTTCTTCTTCCTCCTCCTTCTCCTCCTTCTTCTTCTTCTTCTTCCTCCTTCTCCTCCTTTTCTTCCTTTTCTTCCTCTTCCTCCTCCTTCTCTTTCTCCTTTTCCATGAGTAAGAAGTCATCTCAAAGGGTTCTCAGAAGCTCTTTTTAGAAATGCTGCCATGACGTACCCTGTTTTCCCCAAAATACGACCTACACTGAAAGTAAGCCCTAGCTTGATTTTTATGTGTGTGCCCAATATAAGCCCTATTGCCCAAAATAAGCCCTAATTAAGATCCTGCCCACTCCAGAGTGCACAGATAAAAAATAAAGCTAGGGTGGGGATTGCGGGTGGTGGAGCTGCTCTACTACTTAGTGTTGTAGCCAGGCCTCACACATCCCGACACTTGCCTTGTCAGCCCATTTCTTTGGCAGCTGGCAAGGCTGGCAAGGCTTTCCTGAAGGCCTTTGTAGCTGATAACAAATCTCTGGATCGATCCAGAGCTCTGTTATCAGCTGCAGAGTCCTTCAGGAAAGCCTTGCCAGCCACAGAAGAAGATGTTCCTGAAGGCTCTGACAGCAAAAAGGAGGCCAGGGGTGACACGCGCAAGTGAGGTTAGTCAGTGGATTACTTCCCCTGAAAATAAGACCCGGTGCCTTTTTTGGAGGCAAAAATATATAAGACAGGGTCTTATTTTCGGGAAAACACGGTATTTCAAACATGATCTGAATATGGGTTGCAGAATGTTCTTTCCTCACCACTGCCTCAACCCTTCGGATCTGATTTCTGTCCTATTTTCTTTACAGATAGGAGGCTAGAATGTAACTTCAGAAGGCTCCATGGGATTCCCAAGAGGGCTTAATCTCTGCGATTGGTTCCTTGTGGTAGAAAAAGGGACAGTTTTAGAGTCCCCTGGGTTTTGCTTTGGTCTCCGTGTCCTGAAAAAGGAGCCGCTTATGATAAGATTGGCAACTTCCCCTCAGGCACTTCAGTTCATTTCTATGAGAAGCATTCATTTAACCCAAAAAAGAAGGAATTAAGCCTTAGCCTTAGCTGACCTACCATTTCACCTAGCATTCCTGAGATGAGTTTTCTGACTGTTCTTCTCGGATTCCATCCTGCAGCCAAAGCTCCATTTACCGCTTTGCAACCAATGTGAAGTTTGCTCAAAAGTGCTCTTCCCATATATGGCAGGGGTGTCAAACTCAATTTCATTGAGGGCTGCATCACGATTATGTTTGACCTCATGGGGGCGGGGGACAGGGGGCATGGGCAGGGTGGGTGTGATGACCCAGGGTGGGATACAAAATAAACACAGTCACGAAAACAGGTGAAGCCCCTTTTATTCCTTCACTTTGCTTCAAAGCTCCAAATATCCTTGACTGGAGACAAAAAAATTCCCTCACAAGCAGTTACGAAAAGGAGGAAATGCTGTTTTAACTAAAAATGCCGTTTAAATTATAAAGTGTAAAAACAACACAAGCCACACTGTAGCAATTAAGGGAACCAGGCAAGATAAGGGCTTGAAGACGTCTACAGATATTGGAACACACACTGGGAAGGATGCCAAACTTAGAGAGGAATGACAGACTAGAGATATTTCCACACTTTTTTTCCAGCACTGGCCCATACGCATGTCTATCCTTTTAACCAGTTCTCACAGCTGCAACCCATGAAGAGGATCGAGGCCCTTTCCTCCCCCATAGACCACACCATTCATGTCTCTCCCTTACCCTGTCTTCCCTGCATGCCCTAGGATGGAGAGGGAATGGGCCTGGGTCTTCCTCTGACTGCCCAGCTGGCCTCTGCCCTTCCCCAGCCTCTTCCACAACCTCCAGAGCCACACTTCCACTCCTTGTTGGCTATTCCTCCTCTCCCATGGAGTCAGTCTCCAACAGGGGCATGACAGTGGGTGTGGCTAGCATGACATCACATGTGTCAGGGGGGACTGAGGTGGCCCAAGTGCTCTGCCAGCAAAAACGGGCTCCTGATCCCTGTTTTCAGCTGCAATGGCCTCCTCCTGCCAGTGAAAATGGAGCCCGGGAGGACTGCGCCTGTCCCTCACGAGCTCTGTTTTCATTGATAGAGGCACTGCAAGCTGGTCCTTTGCTATTTCCAGGGTCGCCTTGCAGGCCAGATCTAAGCACCCCGTGACCTGGATCCAGCCCCCAGGCCTTGAGTTTGACACCCCTGTCCTACGGGCTTTTGCCCACCAGCCTGTATCTGAACCAGATGGCTCAATCTGCTAAATTATACACCACAAGGTGGTGTGTGGAAGATTATGATCCTCTTTTGCACACTATATTTTTATGAATGGGTCCATCAGGATGTGGTGGCGCAGTAATTAAGATGCTGAGTCTTAGACCATTAAAGGTTTACAGTTTGGCAGTTCGAGACCTGAGTGCCACAAGATGGAGAGGGTTCCCATCACTCGTTTCAGCTCCTGCCAACATAGCAGTTCAAAAGCATGTAAATGCAAGTTGATGAATAAGTGCCAAATATAAGCATATGGGAAGGCTTCCATGTTTTGTCATAAGGTCTGTGCTGCTGCATGTTATGCTGGCCACCTGACTGCAGAAATGTCTCCAAACAATGGAGTGATGTCATGCTGGCCATACGACCATGGAAACATCTCCTCAGACAATGCTGGCTTAAGAAATGGAGATGAGCACCATCCCTAAAGTCTGTCATGACTGGTGAGGTCAAACCTGTGGGGACACCTATCTTTAGGGCACAGTACATGCAGGAAGGCAATATTTCAACTAAGCACACCAAGGGTCTTCACACTTGGCAAGTTTAAGACTTATGGACTTCAACAGAATTCCTGAGCTATCATGAATGAAGGAGGAATTCTGGGAGTTGAAGCCCACAAATCTTAAAGCTGTCAAGTTTGAAGGCCCACAAATCACAGCATCATGGAGAATTTCCCCTTCTCAGGGTGTCACCAATAACGCATTTGATGGGAACCATACTCCTAAAGTGAAGCTCTGCTAGCTATCCTCACACCACCTGGTTCTGTTTCAGTTCTTTCTTCCTTTTCGTTGCTGCCTCTCAGTTGCTCTCTCTGGGCAGGCAAAGAGTTATCTGAGAGACAGAAAGAGACAGACAGAGACAGACAGAGACAGAGAATTTGTCGTGCAAGAGATGTAGTCACAAAATATATTTTGACAGGTCATGCTATGGGCACCAGACTGGGTGTTTAGCCTCATAAAGAGATGATTAAAGGAAGACAATATAATGTTCTCCAAACATTTTAAGACTTGTAGAGAGTAGAATCATAGAGTCCTAGGGCTGCAAAGAACAGTCCAATTCCCTGCATGACAAACGGCTGTTCAATCTTGTCTTGAAAACTGCTAGCAATGAAGCACCTGCAAGAGGCCAGCTGTTCCATTGGTTAATGGTCACTGTCAAGGAAATTTTTCCTTAAATCTAGGCTGGATCTCTCTTCAATAATCTTTCACCTGTTATTTCTTGTCCTGACCTCTGGTGCTTTGGAGAATAAATTAACTCCCTCTGTGACAAATATCTTCAAAAATTGGAAGATGCTATCATATCTCTCCTAAGACTTCTTTGCTGGCCTGTCAGAATCCTCAAATTGCAAATATAAAATGGTCCTTTATGACTTCAGAGAGCAGGATTGAAGGAACCAGTGGGTGGAAATTTCAGAAAGCAGACGTGAACCAAACCTGGGCAGGAAAATCTCTAATGCTCAGAACTGATTGGCCATATATTTCACGAGAAGAGTACTACACTCCTCTGCTCACAACAGAATACCCTATATTGCCAGGCTTGAGATTTTGGGCTTGGACAACCTTGAACTATGCCGCTTACGGTTGGACTTGTGTAGTACACAAAATTATCTGCTACAATGTCCTACCAGTCAATGACTACTTCAGCTTCAACCACAACACTACAAGAGCACACAACAGATACAAACTCAATGTAAACTGGTCCAAACTTGATTGCAGAAAATACAGCTTCACCTACAGAGTGGTCAATGCCTGGAATGCCCTACCTGACTCTGTTGTTACATGCTCAAACCCCCACTCCTTTAACCTCAAACTATCCACTATTGACCTCACCCCATTCCTAAGAGATCTGTAAGGGGCGTGCATAAGTGCACCATCCTGCCTACCGTGACCATCCCTGTCCTATTGTCCCCATTTATTCGTACCTATTTCCTGTATTCTTACTCATGTTTATACTTATACCTATTATCTTGTAAGCGATTGACAAATCAAATAAATCAAATCAAATAAATAAATAAATGTAACAGTTCTGCTTTAGGAGGTGGCAATATTTAAGCAAAGGCTAAAGAGATAATCTGTCAGGATGTTGTAGATTCCTGAAGTGAGCTAGTGGTTGCATTAAACAATCCCTTCCATTTTTAATGCTGCGTTATATCTTGGCCACAAAACTGAAGATCAATCAATAAATGAATTCATTCATAAAGGGAAGCAGATAAGTGGGAAAACAGAAGGACCGGGGAAGATCACATGTGAAAGCAGGGAGAAACCTTCTAGGACCACAATAGCATGGCGAGTTCTATATCCAATTAGCTCCTATTTTAACATCCAGGTTATGAAACTTATATGATTCTGATTTCCTCATTTCTCCCTTTCTTCTCCAACCCATCAAAAGTACTACCCCCTTCAAGAAATGTTAAAACTTCTATTACAGGTTCAAGACATGGTTTGACTTTCCATTAGATGATAAAAAAACATTAGGTGATCCAGGACAATCCAGGACAAAAATGTCCAAAGGCACCTTCAACGTTCCTATCCATTGGGAAGGGATGCTAATACCTATCCAAATGAAAGCCCTCTCCTTTGCTTGTTCTGTAGAGAAGGTGGCTTCAGCATCTTTTCTGTACAATGAGCTGGACCACATCACAACGCACATTTCAGCCTTGTCTACACAAGCACAGTTGTTAGTACAGGAGAGCTGCCCATACCACTGAACTAGGTAGGTCCACCTGGGTCTTTCTAGCTACAGCAGATTGGAAAAGATCAGAAGTCAAGATGTGTGAGATTCGCCTTAAGAAGAAATGGTAAGGCATTTCATGTTGCCAAATGGGAGCTGTTTTATGCTCAAAGGAGAAGTTCTGAATATTCTCTTAAGCATATGCATTTAATTCTAACATGTTTGGCTCTCGTGTTTTTATTAAATTGTGAAGATCTGGCCAATAATATTAATAATTTCATTTGGGGGGATGCCCATGAAAACAAGAATAGCACTAAGATCACAGATGCTTTAGACAGGGAAATTTTTGCTCTCAGAGTTTGCCTCCTTTGGAGCAGTCCATAAGCATTACAAAAAATACAAATAAAGAATCAATCACAGTGCCTGGTTTCTTCCTGACCAATACTGGAGTGAAAGTCTCACAGGTAGAGTAATTCAAGGACACAATAGAGTAGAATATTCTTTATTGGCCAGGTGTAATTGAACAAACAAGATACTTGTATCTGCTGCATCAACTCTCAGTCTACATACAAGGAACAAAATGATAAATTATAGGATCGGATGCAATCATAACTCATAAGATACAACCAACAGACAGGTGATAATCATAAGATCATATGAGGAGGTAATAGGAATGAACAGAAAGATAATAATAATAATACAGTCCAACTACATTGTTAGAGATCCTTAGGCATATTATGTATTTAGCAGAGTGATGGCATGGGGGCAGTGGTGGGATTAATTTTTTTTTTTTGTTACCAGTTCTGTTGGTGTGGCTTGGTGGGCATGGCGTGGCTTGGTGGGCATGGCGTGGTTTGGTGGGCGTGGCAGGGGAAGGATACTGTAAAATCCTCATTTCCTCCCTACTCCTGGGGGAAGGTTACTGCAAAATCCCCATTCTCTCCCCATCCCACTAACCTGCTTTCCAGCTCCGTTCTCCTGTGCAGGGCAACCAAAGAAGACCTAGCCAATCAGCTGGGACTCAATGGGAGGTGGAGAATAGATGGGGCGGGGCCAGTCAGAGGCGGTATTTGACAGTTCTCTGAACTACTCAACATTTCCGCTACCTGTTCTCCAGAACTGGTCAGAACCTGCTGAAAGCTGGAAAGCAGGTTAGTGGCTGGGGAGGGAATGGAGATTTTGCAGTATCCTTCCCCTTCCATGCCCACCAAGCCATGCCACACCCACAGAAGTGGTAGTAAAAAAATCTGAATCCCACTGCTGACCCAAAGGTGCTTTTTCAAGAAGTAGCTGGACTTTCTGCTTTTTGTTTGAAGACATTTCACTCCTCATCCAAGAAGCTTCTTCAGCTCTGGAGAAGCTTCTTGGATGAGAAGCGAAACGTCTTCAAAGAAAAAATAAGGAAGTCCGGTTGCCTCTTGAAAAAAGCACCTTTGGGACAACCGTGACCTGGATGACCGAGACTCTCCAGAGACATTTATATTATGTGAATATCATCATCATCTTCTGCTTCCCTCCAGTGAAGGGAAGAATAAGATTTATATTGCAGGAATGCTGAAAATCGGCGAGAAGAAAGAAATTAAGTAAACGAACACCCCTGAAATTTCCAAAACGCCTTAACTTTTGGTCCACTGACCCTTCTCCGCATCTTTGGGTCTCCAGGCACGCTGGGCTGTAACTCCTAATAGCCGATTGATAGGAGTTATAGTCCAAGAAATGCAGAGCGTTTCTTAATTTTATTTTCCCCTCAGGAAGCCTCCCCACTTTTAAAAATTATGGAGGACCCCAAAGGCCCTGTTCTGTGGGTGGTATTAATCGACCTTTATCCTATTTAAAAATTAAAATTGCCACCACCGCCCCTCACCATTCTGTGATGGGATTTTAACCTTGGACTATGCTTTCAACACAGGCTGGCAAACAGTTTTGGTTTCATGGAGCCTGAAAGGATCTTAGAGGGGGGAGCCCCAGGAATCTTCAGATCACACTTTGAGAAAAAAACAACTGAATTTCAATAAACGAGGGTTTTGTAGTAGTAGCAGTAGTTGTTGTTGTTCAGGGTTGAAATGAAGGATCCTTGGTGTTCTCTGGGCTGGAGGATCTTGCCTTGTTTGGGTAATGAAACGTCTGCAAGAAAACCACCAAGCTCCGGGGGCACCAAGGACCCCTCAAAAACCGATTTAGACGGATCCCAGCTGAGAAGGACTGAGCTGGCTTTCTCCTGCGCAAAAAACTGCAAATATTGCCCACCCAAGCCAAAAAACAAAAACAAAAAGCAGAACTTCTGTTTTATAACCCAAGCTCCACGGAAAGTTGTTTGCGACCCCCACCTCCCTCTTGGCTGACGGCCTCCTCTCCATGCTTGCGAGAATCCTGGTATCCACAAAATAGTATCCGATTACAAAACGGAGGAAAAAAAAGAAAGGAAAAGGTAATACCTCGCCCATTTCAGCTCCCGCGGGTGAGTGGGGAGCGGGGTGGGCCCTGGGAGGGGTTTGGGGAGGAGAAATCCTGTGAAATATGCTAAACCGGGCTCTCTTCCCAGACTCAGTCCAGGAGAAGCGCTCTCGGCCAGCGAATTGCTCTACTCAAAGCTCAAACCTCGATAGGTAAGGCAGCAACGGTTGCAACTCAAAGAGAGCGAACAATTCGGGCAAAAAGAAAAGAGAGTGGAGGAATATCTCTGTGTAGCGTTGGGTTGATGTTTACAGTTGATGCCACTCCTTTCGTTTCTTCCTTCTCCTGATTCTTTCTTTCTTTCTTTCTTTCTTTCTTCCTTTCTTTCTTTCTTTCTTTCTTTCTTTCTTTCTTTCTTTCTTTCTTTCTTTCTTTCTTCCTTCCTTCCTTCCTTCCTTCCTTCCTTTCTTTCTTTCTTTCTTTCTGTCTTCCTTCCTTCCTTCCTTCCTTCCTTTCTTTCTTTCTTTCTTTCTTTCTTTCTTTCTTTCTTTCTTTCTTTCTTTCTTTCTTTCTTTCTTTCTTTCTTTCTTTCTTTCTTTCTTTCTTTCTTTCTTTCTTTCTTTCTTTCTTTCTTTCTTTCTTTCTGCACCCGTCTGACTCTCTCCCAAACTGAGAGAGATGGGACGAGCAGGGTTGCTCTACAGCAGGGGGTCTCCAACCTTGTCAACTCTAAGGAATTCTAGGAGTTGAAGTCCTCCAGGCTTAAAGTCGCCAAGGTTGGAGAGCCCTGCTCTACACGGGGACTCATAGCTCAGCAGTGGGTTTGCCCAAACTTCTGGAGATCTCAAGTCCTGGGTTGAACTCCCGAGGCAATCTCATGTGGGGCTGGAAAGGAAAAAAAAATAAAGTTTTGCTTGAAACTTTGGAAAGTTATTTCACAGGGACGATAGGCTTGGAGGATGAGGAGCAGTCCGACAGACAAAAGGTTCCCGTGTTGGGGAACGGTGGGATGGATAATACTGAAAGAGAAGATCCTTGTCTGGTTTAATTTCAAGTGGTTTGCGAGGTTCTTGGTCACTTGGAAGTCTTCTAGGATTTAGACGAAGGAGGTTAGAAAGGATCATCTTTGATCTTCCCTTCTCCTTCTCACTTCCATCATTAATCCGTGTTCAGCTGTGAATCAACAGCCCTTCTGAATTTAACTAACTACTTTAAAATTTCCCGGAGTCATCATGTATTGTTCCATGTGCATCAATATATTTCGGAGGTTTTGGAAGAGGTGGAGAAACTTATCCTTCCTTAAGAGCCATTAAATAATCTGTCCAATTTAATAGTACAGCTCCAGGAATAGATAGGTGTGGGATTTAAAGAAAGATAACACCACAATTCCATATATGCTTATGCTGGACCATTCTGATGGTGGAGTATTCCTAATTCTTGGACAAGATTAAATAAAATTAGATGGTAGGCTAGATGAAGTACTACTTTGGGGCACATGAGATTTATTTTCAATACCTAGCATATGATAACATTCTTTTATTTTCACCTTAACATACCTTCCAAGGTAGTTGTGATACTACAGGAAAATCTCTGTCTGTCTGTCTGTCTGTCCGTCCATCCATCCATCTATCCATCCATCTATCTATTGGATTTTTTTTGAGGGTAAATGAAATATTAATGGGAAAAACAAATGTAATTCCATGGCCATAAGAAAAATGAAAAAAACAGGCAATATATTAATTTATCAAAGGGCCTGGGGCTAAAAGATTTGGGGTAAGGATGAAATGAAGAGCAATGGAACAGCTTATCTCCTGGTGTTGTGGAGGCTCCGTTATTGGAGGTTTTCAATAAAAGATTGGACAACCATTTGCCCTGGATGGTATAAGGTTCCTGATGAGGGCAGGGGGTTGGACTAGAAGACCTCCAAGGTCCTTTTCAGCCCTATGATTCTATGAGCCCAATCTGTGTTTGCTACCAAAAAAAAGGGGGGGGTCAGTATATTGTGTGCATTGAGAGGGAAGGAAACAGCTGCTCTTGCAGACAATTTGAGGCAGGATATAGTTGGCATCCGTCTCCCTTACCATCAGCTTCAATTCTGAAAGCCAAACTTCAGAATCTGTCTGGCACACTGGAGCCCAGATGTTCCAATCCACATTGCGGTAATGCTGTAATATTAGGTGCCATGTAATCGTTGCTTTGATCCTTGACATCAAACAACAGTAGCGCTACAGCAATGATCTATCTTGCAAGGTTCTAAGATCTAACGGAGAAAAGGCGTTTGGCAGGATTTAAATGCTAACTGTTTTAGCTGAAATCTTAGTTACATTTACCCAGGATTTAGTAACCCTCGATGAACTAGCTAAATAGACATGCATAAAAATTGCTTGGAATGGAGGAAACTCAATCTGTTGAATTTGTACAAAATTAGCCTAAAACCAGGATAGGTAGTTTGTGGTTTTGTGTATTGTGAGAGTCACAGGACATTGCATGAAGCAATATGATTTATAGTATGTTGCGTGAATTCTGGAGTTCTGCTTATTAAACGGGAGTTACGCTTGGTTTAGTTGTGAGAAGCTAGCCGCCGTTTGGGGAGGCTTAGGGCTATTATTATTTTTTTGTCTGAAATTTTGCTATCCACGTTCCCAGATGGTGAACACGGGTTTTCAGTGAACTGCAATTTAGAAATATATATATATATATATATATATATATAATGGAATGGACTAAGAACTTGATTTAAAATAAAAAGGATCAGCCGAGTATCTTCTTTTAATGATTTATTTGGGGAATGGCACTCTGGTGGAGAATGTATAGCGTCTTGGTGATTTCTGAGCTTTGCTATTCCATTTGCAGGCAGCTCATTGCCAGGTTAGGTAACCTAATTGGTTCAATTCCCCCATACAGTTGCCAGAGCAATAATATCTGCAAAACCGCTAACTTAACGATGAGTAAAAGGCAGCCGCTGTGCAACCTCTCACTGTAATTATAAGTAGTCCTCAATTTACTACTATTCCGTAACTGAAGTGCAACACCCCCCATTCCAAAAAATAGTGACTTGGGACTACTCCTTGCATTACAGCTGTTACAGCATCCTTGTGGTCACATGGTTGCAATTTGGGCGCTTGGCATATATGTAGGACGGGTTGCAGCACCTCCGGGTCACGGAATTTCCACCTGCAACTTTCCCAGCTGGTTTCCAACAAGCAAAATTGATGGGGGGGGGGAAATGGGTTTGCTTAGCGGCTATGTGATCTGCTTAACAACCACCGCGGGCAAAGGTTGTGAAATTGGGCATGCCTCAACAACTGCATTGCTTGGCAATGGAAGTTCCATCCCAATTGTGGTCATAAGTCAAGAGCTACCTATATATTGGAGCAGGCTGAGGTTGGAAATAGTAAATTAGGTTAACAGAGTTGGAAGGAACCTTGTAGGTCATTAAATCCAACCCTCTTGCACAAGCAGGAGACCCTATACCATTTCTGACAGATGGCAGTCCAGTCTCTTTTAGAAAGCTTCCATTGATGAAGATCCTACAACATCTGAAGGCAACTTCTGTTCCACTGGTTGATTGCTCTTAGTGTCAAAAAAGTAGATTTTACTGAAAGAGAGGAGGAACTTGGCACCTGTCAGTTTGATTGCTGGTTGGCTGGAATTCTGAGAGGTCGCCAAACCCTGCAAGATGCTAGTTTTCCATTCTGCCTTGAAATCTTGCAAGAATCCCAACAACTAACAAAATGAAGGAGAAGGAAACATCTTGTGGACATTTGCAATCTACAGTGTGACACTTTAACACATGCACTACTGTATTGGAATGGGAAAATGACATTGGGAGACAGGAAGGGGAGCTGTAGACTGAACAACTTAGAAGGAGGCAAGTTATGGAAAGCACTTCAGAAGGAATTCTCCTTAGTTTTTCACAGAGTAAGAGAAGAGGATATACTTTCCATCTTGCAAGTTGCAGTTGATATAACCTTTAAATAAAGTGAGAGCTAGGTTGTGCTTCTTATCTGGACTACTTTACAGAACCAACCTAGAACTAAGGCAAAATTTACTGACAGTGAGAACAATTAATCAGTGGAACAAACGGCTTGTCTCTGGAGGTTGTGGGTACTGCAACACTGGAGGGTTCCAAGAAGAGACTGACAAGCATTTGTCTGAAATGATATAGGGTTTCTTCTTTGAGCAGGGGGTTGGACTGGAAGACCTCCAAGATCCCTTCCAATCCTGTTATTCTACCTTATTCTAGTGCTTTCAACACACTAGATACTCAATATGCTCAGCCAGGAGGGCTCAGTAACCTGAATGGCACTAAAAGTTGGGCTTATTGTTGGATCCAGGGCCTTTCCTGTCATTCTGTAAACTGGTGGCTCCATTTTTTTGCAATTAAAACCATGGTCTCCTTCAAATCGAGCCTTACCCTTGGCCAATTTCATGAACACGTCCATTGTTAGCCATTGATTTCTTTCTGACATTTTCTTTTCCCAGCATTGAGGATCTCCCATCTATTCTCCTTTATTGGTAAGCATTTACCACTTTGATCCTGGTTACTTTTCTAAATCATTCAAGATTGCCCACAAGCTGCTATAGAAGCTAGCTATAGGATGATAATCAGCCATGCCATCCAGAGAAGAGACTTCACTCAACTGAAGAAACAGTCGAAGTTCTCGGCAGAGCTAGGCTAACTTAGCACTATTTGATGTAAGGGAAATAATACACATTAGCATCTAAAATGTTTTGGCATCTAAAAGATTGTTGTCTTCACTAGATTCCAAGAATAATCACTCTTCCCTGTAGGTATGTCAGACAGCTAACCATTTGTTGAGTTGGACTCCAAGACATCTCCAAGAATAGCTTAGATTCCATTCCATCCCAACATATGCCAACAAACCAAGCCAAATGGTTTAAACTTCCTCTCCTGCTGTATATCATAAGGTAACAATAGTAACCAAAATGTCCATCCTAAGCTAAATAGAGCTCTCCCTCAAATTCCATATGGGTTTTCCATATGGCAGCTGTAAGAAGGATGTTCAAATAATTCCTTGCAAGCAGACGGGGGAGTCACATCCAGTGGCTAGAAATAACCACCTTGGTCCTTACTCTTTACTAGGCAATTTTCCCACCACGGGGAAGAGGTCACCTTCGCTTTTCCATTGAGATGAGAGGGAGGATTTGCTCCGCCCCTCAATGGATTTGGCACCATCTGTAGTAATGTTATATTCTGCCGATTTTTCAATCCAACTTCCTATGTTCCGGGTTTTTTAACCAGGCCTTTCAGGATCCTCATGTTTTATTTGCCTTAATATGTTTTTAAAGCGTGTGTGTTTTCCTTGCGTTTGCATTACATGTTGCTATGATGTCTTTCCATCCCAAAGAAAGACATGATGAGGATTTTATTTAAAAAAAAGCTTTTTCAAATTATTTAAACAAAAAGAGAGGAGATTGCTGTTTATATGTGCAGATGGTTCCTAGGTTTAAAATCGCCATGTTGGTCTATTGATTAGGAAAAGACATCTTGCAACACGATCCAATACTATTTATGAAAAGTCCTGGTTGCTGCAGCCAGGATTAAAATCTGGTGTCTGATGTTATGACATATTCTTTGCTTAAATTACATTTCCACACTCAGCTTTTGCATTGTGGATAAAATGTTGGCTCAGAAGAGGGGACTGGATTTATTGGGTTGTTTTTTCCCCAGGACAATAAACATGAAGACCTGAACTTTTTTCCCGGCCACCTTGAAAAGATATTATGCCGGATTAATCCTCTCCAGAAGCAGAGCGAGAAGATCTATTCTAATGGATTCCCAGCATGTACTTCTGTTTCTATGATAACAAAAGAATAACAACAGTGAATTTGTGAAATGCAGTTATGGAAACATCTTTGCCCTGTGTCTGTTATGGCAAATGTTCCTCTACTTTTCTGAGAAATGAGATACCCAGGGCTAAAATGCTTGCTCAGGTTTAGTTTTCTTTGGATGGCCATTCCTGGTGGCCTTGTTTTGCCTTTTTAAAAATATAAGTATACATAATAGCAGAGTTGGAAGGGACTTGGGAGATCTTCTAGTCCAGTCCCCTGATGAAGCAGGATTAAACCAATTCCAGACAAATGGCTATCCAGTCTCTTCTTGAAATCCTTCAGACTAGCTCCAGTGATGGGGCATTTACAACTTCTGGTGGCAAGTTGTTCCACTGATTAATTGTTCTCACTGTCAGGAAATTTCTCCTTAGTTCTAGGCTGGATATCTAATTAATAATCTTCCATCCATTACTTCTCGTCTCGGCCTCAGATGTCCAGGAGAATAGGCTGACCTCCAATATAGGTCTTCCAACCCATATCGGAAGACTGCGATCATGTCCCCTCTAGTCCTTCTCTTTGTTAGACTAGATATACCCAGTTCCTGCAACCATTCATTGTATCTTTTAGCCTCCAGCAGCCTCAATTAAATAATAATAATAATAATGTTGTGCCTTCAAGTCAGTCTTCACTCCAAGCAAGTGCCTGGACAAGTCCCTCAAGTTTTCTTGGAAACTCTTTTGGCAGTATTTTGCTTTGTTGGCTTCTTTTTCTTCTTTCTTGACCTGGGAGAGATGATGATCCAAAGTCACCCAGGTGACGTCACACCTAAGGCAGGCCTAGAATTCACAGTCTCCCCGTTTCTAACCCACTGTCATTAACCACTACACAGATTTGGCTTATTCTATATTGTATCTTTATAAGTAGTGCTTAAATAACCAGTGTCTGCCAACTACTAGCTTTCTGTGTCGTCTTAAAATGAATTCACACCTTCTGCTAAATGTATAGCTGGTTCAGTTTGTGTTTCAGTGTTATGGTTATTCCCATACGATTATAGCATAATAGTGGCATAATGGCATAAGCTGTACTTAAGAAGCAATTAGTTTTCCTGTACATCTACTTAACCCCCTCCTTCTAATTAAACATGGATCAGGAAGAAAGAATGGAACGGGGATAAGGATAACCACTGAATTGTCCTTTACATCTGGCATCTAATATAGTTTCTTAACAAAAGAAGCACTAATGATTTAGCCCTACTTGCCTTTAACCAATACTCGTCATAATTTTGTCCCCATTCAATTTCATCTCTTCAAACCCTAATTGTTTGGGAGAAAAAATAAATATCTGTTTTATCATTGTTGGCCCTGAAGAGTTTGACTAGTTCTGATTTGTTGACTAGCTTAGCTTCTTGAGCAGCCTCTTAATTTGAAGTTGGAAAGGAGCTGTTCTCTGCAACCTATGTGCTCTGAACAGACTGAGGTCCTAAAAAGGGTGCAGAGAAGACCCACAAAGATGATAAGGAATCTGGAGGCTGAGACATACAATGAATAGTTAAAGGAACTAGGTATGTTTAGCCTAACGAAGAGGAATGGCTTAGGAATGATCTGATAGCTATCTTCCAATACTTGAAGGCAATGGTGCTATTCTACCGGTTCGGCCCGGTTCTCCCAAGCCGGTAGCGCCGAAGATCAGCAGAGACCGAACCAGTTTGCTCCGACAATCTGCTGTTGGGCCAACCCGTCTGCCCGGGCTCCCATACCGACCTTGGTTCCCTGCTTCTGAAGCGCAGCAGATTGCCGCGCATCAGCTGTTGAAGCGACAGGGAGAGTGCAGGCTTGCAGGAGGTAAGCAGGAAAGCCTCTGTGTGTGCGTGAAGTGTGTGCATGGGCACAAAGTGTGCCCACCAACCGGTGGTAAACTACTTGGAAAGTCACCACTGCTCGAAGGGCTGTCACAGTAGGAAAGAAGGTGACACTTTATTCTCCAAAGTACCTGAGGGTAGGACAAGAAACAATGGATGGAAGCTCATCAGAGGAAGAGACAACCTGGAACTAAGGAGGCATTTCCCAACAGTGGGAACAGCCTGCCTCCCAGAGTTGCAGATGCCCCATCGCTGGACTTTTCAAGAAAAGATTGGGCAACCATTTGTCCAGGATGGTCTAAGGATTCCTGCCTTGGATAAGGGATTGGATTAGAAGACTTCCAAGGTACTTTCCAGCTCTGTGATTCTATGATTTTAATCTGGGTCCTATAAGCTTGTTGTTGTTGTTTCATTTGTAGTGTTGTTGTTTCATTTGTAGTTGTGGAAACACAACAAGAGAAGGCTATTGTTTAAGGTTGGCCATTCTCGATCTTATGGTTGTTGATTAATTTCAAAGAAATTTATCATGACTATAAAATCTAAACGAAGTCGTGCTTAGCCAAAATATTTAGTCTTCCTTCCTTTCCCTGTGTGACCCTGTTTCCCCACCCCCGTCCACGTCACAACCGATGTGCAGTTTGGGATGCGTCTCTTTCCTGGAAGTGTGTGTGTGTGTTTTTTTTAGCAGAACACATCCGTTGCTATGTTTTGCATGCTGACAAGGCCAGGAAAAATTACGCTGCTCTAGGAAATTAGAAGTGGTGGGCTTCCTGCGCTGCCTTTTGGCTTCCCTTCAGATGGAAGCCGTTCCACACATGTGGCTTTCCAGACTGCTGCATGTGCAACTTGCATGGAGGACTGACAACAAGGAGCAACCCTGTGGGGATTGGCATTTAGCTCGCATTGTTGATTCTCTCGCCTTAAATGCTTCCCCGCCGAATTGGGAATGGAGCAATGCGGTTCGACAGCCAGTCTCAAACATCCATCAACTTGTTGGCTGAGCTATAGAGGGTCGACAACAACGATCTGGTCTGCTAAATTGCTTTCTGTGCAAGTGGAAGAGAAGAGCAGATTCGGCTGGGTCTTTTGTTTGCATTAAGTATGGTTAGAAAACCAGACATGCAGTAATGGAAATATGCATTGTGACATAATAGCGAAGCGGGCGATATTTGGGAAAGAGGAAATCTTTACCACAAACAGAGCCTGTGTTACTCTCTCAGCACAAGATCTGGCATTTCGCTTTTCTTCTATAGAAGAGGGGTCTCCAACCTTGGCAACTTTCAGCCTGGAGGACTTCAACTCCCAGAATTCCCCAGCCAGCAAAAATTAATCAAATGAGGAATCTCAAACAAATGCTTGGAACCCTGACTAGGAAACTGAACAAATGTCTTCCACTTTTGATATCCCACCCAGGATGTCCATGAACAATTTAGAGCAGGGGTCTCCAACCTTAGCAACTTTAAGCCTGGAGGACTTCAGCTCCCAGAATTGCTTTGCTGGCTGGGGAATTCTGGGAGTTGAAGTCCTCCAGGCTGAAAGGTGCCAAGGTTGGAGACCCCTCTTCTATAGAAAGCACGACTCAGAGGAAAACAGACAAGAATGAACAAAGAGTTCCAGCCACCGGTTAAAGAAGTTTGCAGAGAGAACAGGGGTTAAAAAGGGCACATCCAGTTTGCCCTTCTCAAAGCTATCTCACCTCCCAGCTAGGTGCAAAAACAGCTTTTGGCTTATTGTATGTTGAATGGGCCCAAAGGAAACACGTTGCATCATTTTTGGATTAGCAGGAATGGATAAGTGACCCATCTCCAGAAGGCAATCCTTCATGTCCAGAATAGGAATGCTCTTCCAATTTCTCAAAATAATTCTCTTACCAACCTGCCACATCTGATACAGCCGAAGCTCATGCCAGATTTAGCATAAAAGTAAACATCGCAGAGGTTATGTTTTGTGTTTCTTTCTTGGATGAGGTGGAAGAAATCATTCTTCCTTTCATTCAGCGGATGAAAAGGAAGTATTTCTTACTAAGAGGAATTGCATTTGAGCTGTGTTGGCGCAGTGGTTGGAATGCAGTATTGCAGGCTAGTTCACTTCTCAATGCCAGCAGTTCAATCCTGATCGGCTCATGGTTGACTCAGCCTTCCGTCCTTCCGTGGCCAGTAAAACAAGGACCCAGATTGTTGGGGCCATATGCTGACTCTTTAAACTGCTTAGAGAGGGCTATAAAGCACTGTGAAGTGGTATATAAGTCTAAGTGCTATTGCTATCAGCCTTCCCTCCCTTCCTCCCTCCCTTCCCAGTGATTAGAATGCAGTATTGCAGGCAAACTCTGCCCACGGTCAGGGGTTTGATCCTTCTGAGGGGGAGGGGGGTAAAATGAAGACCCAGATTGTTGGGGACGATATGCTGACTCTGTAAATTGCTTAGAGAGGGCTGTAAAAGCACTGTGAAGGGGTATATAAGTCTACGTGCGATTCCGGAAGGAAGGAAGGAAGGAAGGAAGGAAGGAAGGAAGGAAGGAAGGAAGGAAGGAAGGAAGGAAGAATAGTGGCACAGTGGTTATAATGCAGTATTGTAGGCTAACTCTGCCCACAGCCAGGAAGTTTGATCCTGACTGGCTCAAGGTTGACTCGGCCTTTCATCCTTCTGAGGTGGGTCAAATGAGGACCCTGATTGCTGGGGACAAGAGGTTGACTCTGTAAACTGCTTAGAGAGGGCTGTAAAGCACCATGAAGCGGTATATAAGTGCTATTGCTCTTTGTAAGAGAAATCTAGCAGTTCAGGGTGTTTCTTGAACCATGAAACCAATGCTGTATAATACCCACAGTTTCTGGGCCATACCTGTTGATTTGTCATTACTTCAAGGGTGGCCCGGTTCTGCCGAGCTGGTATGAGCAGCGGAGACCGAACTGGTTCTCTCCACTGCTCTGCTGTTGGGCCCACCCACCCGCCTGAGCTCCCAGACTCACTTCTATCCTCTGAATTGGAAGCGCAGCTGTTTTGCGCGGCACAGAAGAGTGCCGTGCAGCAGCTGCTGAAGCGACCGGGATCATGCAGGCTTGCAGGAGGCGAGTTAGAACACCTCTGCGCCTGCGCAAATGCACGCCCACCAAGCCACGCCCACCCAACCGGTGGTAAAAATATTTGAATCCCACCACTGCATTACTTGTTACAAAAGTTGGTAATGGCAAATAAGTCCTCCTGATATGAGTCCTCCTCGGCTTACCACCACAATTGAGCCCAAAAGTTCTGTTGCTGAGTGAGACAGTTGCTAAGTGAGTTTTGACCCCTTTTATGACCTTGCATGCCACAATTGTTAAGTGAATCACTGCCATTCTTAAGTTGGTACCCCAACTGTTAAGCAAATCTAGCTTCCCCCATTGGCTTTGCTTGTCAGAAGGTCGCAAAGGTGTGACTCTGGGATACTGCAAACCGTCATAAATACGCGTCAGTTGCCAAGCGTCTGAATTTTGATCACGTGAGCATGGGGTTACTACTATGGCCGTAAGTGTGAAAAATAGTCATCAGTCATTTTTTCCAGTGCTGTTGTAACTTCAAACCATCACTAACTATTGTAAGTCGAAGATAGTTGAGGTTTCCACCCCATTCCTATTCGGATTCCTGATTCTATTTAGCAAATCCATCAGATTTGAAGGCAATTATTTATTTGTTCCTTTGTTCCTTTATTATATTATCTCAGGAGTTAGGATTAAGAGCCTCGGTGGCACAGTGGTTAGAATGCAGTACTGCAAACTACTTCTACTTCAGTTTGGCAGTTCGAATCCCACCAGGCTCAAGCTTGACTCAGCCTTCCGTCCTTCCGAGATGGGTAAAATGAGGACCCAGATTGTGGGGATAAGAGGTTGACTCTGTACACCGCTTTGAGAGGGCTGTAAAGCCCTATAAACCGATATATAAGTCTAAGTGCTATTGCTATTGCTATATAGCTGCCTGACCCACACCTGGGTGACTCTGGGTAGCTTCCAGCATTTAAGGATTAAATTCTATGATTGAAAAGGAATCATGTTCCTACACTTCTCCAAATCAGTTTGGAAGCCTCCAATTGGATCTGGGCAATCAAATCCGCCTCATCTGCCATTTGGTTTGGACTCCATTTGGGTTTCTATCAAATCCGCTTTGAATTGGATCTCCAAAGTGAATGTTTCTATGCCCCCCCGCCCCCAGGGGTGGTCTGTTGCGCCTTTGCATTGGTTCGGGTGATCCTCTAGCTAAGATTCTGTGCGGTTCGGTGTACCCACAAATCCCACCCTTGGCTGGCCTCACCCCGCCGACCCCTCTCCTCCCACCAGTCCCCACATGGCCCATTTTGGATGCCGGGTAAGTACCGGGCCGTGTGGAGACTCGGGGAGGGTGAAAAATGGGCCCCCTGGCAGTGGTGGGATTCAAATTATTTTACTACCGGTTCTGTGGGTGTGGCTTGGTGGGCATGGCAGGGGAAGGATACCGTAAAATCTCCAGTCAGAGGTGGGATTTGCTGGTTTTCTGAACTACTCAAAATTTCCACTACTGAATACCACCTCTGCCTCCCAGTTCTGGAACCATGATTCACTTAAGTGTTATGGCAAAAAAAGAGGGTTGTAAAATGGAGCAAAATCCAGTTAATGGTTCTTGCTTGACAGACATATTGGGCTGTTGTGGTTTTAAGTCAAGGACTATCTGTAAAAACTAGGAACCAACAAGTTCCCAACTCCAGAATCTCAGCCTTCACATCTCAGACACAGATCATTCTCTACTTGGGTTTGGAAAAGTTGAAAACTCAGAAAACTGCCAGGAGACTAATTTTATAAACTCAGAAAGCAGTGGTGGCATTCAAATATTTTTACTACTGGTTCTGTGGGCATGGCTTGGTGGGCGTGGCAGGGGAAGGTTACTGCAAAATCCCATTCCCACTCCACCCCACTAACCTGCTTTCCAGCTCTGTTCTCCTGGGCAGGGCAACAAAAGGAGACCCAGCCAATCAGCTGGGACTCAGTGGGAGCCAGAGAATAGATGGGGGTGGAGCCAGTCAGAGGTGGGATTTGCCGGTTCTCTGAACGACTTGAAATTTCCACTACCGATTCTCCAGAACTGGTCAGAACCTGCTGAATACCAGTTCTGGAACCATTCCTGGCCTCCAGAGGACCTCCGGAGCCCGGGGGAGGCTGTTTTCGCCCTACTGGAGGCTCGAGAAAAGCCTCTGGAGTCAGGGGAGTGTGAAAACGGCCCCACCATCATCGTGTAGGGGGCCGACTAGGCCACGCCCCCCATGGCCACGCTCACCCAGCAATCGAGCAGAGAACTGGTTGCTAAATTTTTTGAAGCCCACCCCTGTGTACTCCTGAGCATCTACTCTTTTCTCAAGTATCTCCTCCATTTCTTTCTTCCCAGCAAACCGGCCAGCCGGCCTTCGGATCTTTGATTGAACTTAAAGACTTGTCTCCAAAGAGAACTTCACAGCCTCAATGGCAAAGTTCCCAAACTGCCATTGGATCCTTTTCTTCTTCTACTACTTCTTCTTCGTGTGCCTGGACCACCTGATCCTTGCCCAGAATCAACAAGATTCCCAACCCCAACCCAGCACTGAGCATTCTATTCAGGTCCGGTTGGCAGGAGACAAGAGGAAGCACAATGAAGGGCGGGCAGAAGTCTACTACAACAGCCAATGGGGCACCATTTGTGATGACGATTTCTCCATCCACTCGGCCAATGTGTTCTGCAGGCAATTGGGCTATGTGGAAGCTGTCTCCTGGTACCCTGGCTCCAAATATGGCAAAGGAGAAGGTGAGAGGCTGAAGAATGATTTTTATTGTTTTGTTACCTGATCCTTTCTAGCAAGCATCAGCCAGAGAAAGGAGGCTGTTAATATATAGTGGCATGTTTATTCCCTTATCCTGGAGTGTCAAACTCGATTTCATTGAGGGCCACATCAATGACCTTGGAGGGGCTGGGTGGGCGTGGCCAGGGTTTGACCTTGGAGGGGCTGGGTGGGCGTGGCCAGGGTTTGACCTTGGAGGGGCTGGGTGGGCGTGGCAAGGGTGAGTGTGGCCAACTTGATGTCATTCGTGTCGGGGGCACCTGTGGTGGCCAAGTGGTAAGGCAGGACTTCCCTGAGACCCTCCCTCCCTCATTATAATCTTCCTTCCTTCCTTCCTTCCTTCCTTCCTTCCTTCCTTCCTTCCTTCCTTCTTTCCTTCCTTTTCCTTCCTTCCTTCCTTCCTTCCTTCCTTCCTTCCTTCCTTCCTACCTACCTATTCTTCTTTTTCCTTCCCTCTTGATTATCCTCCTTCCTTCCTTCCTCTTCTTTTTTCTTCTTCCTTCTCCTTTCTTCTTCCCTTCCCTCTTTCCTTCTTTTTCCTTCCTTGCTCTCTTCCCATCTTTTTTGTTGTCTTCCTTCTTTCCCTTTTCCCTTTCCTGTCCCTTCTTGCATGCTCCAATGCAAAAGGGGAAACATTTCTCCTTTTGTTTTGCTTTTAATTTGATTCACCAGCCCTCTGCCAATGAAAAACTTGGGAGAGGGGTGTGTGTGGCCCTCCTGAGCTCCGTTTTCTCTAGCAAAGGCACTGTGAGCTAGTCCTTTGCTGTTTCCAGGGTGGCCCTATGGGTCAGATCTAAGCACCCCATGGGGTGGATTTGGCCCTTGGGCCTTGGAGTTTGACACCCCTGCCTTATCCTTTTTGCAAAGACTCACAATATTTTGGTAAGCTATGGTAGATCAGGGTTGACCTCTGACTTCTAGGCTTAGAGTCCACATGATGTCCCATTCCTGACCTGTCTAGAACAGCCATGGTTTGCTTCCCTTTTCACATTTCATTCCTGATGTCATTTATTACATCCACTTGAAGATCTTGAAGCAGATTTCACTCTATTACATAGTGGAGCCAGCCCTAATCCTGGCTAAAAGAGAGGAACTATCAACTAGTTGCCCCTGGCTCCTTGCTCTAAAGCTCCATATTCTTCTCCAAAATCAGATAAGATAGTTCCCCAGAGTAAGTCTATATTTATGGTGGTCTTTGACCAGCTTGAGAAAATTTCAAGAAAGAAATCAACTATATTACCTATCCAGTTACTGATTTAATCCTTCTATCGACCTAACTTCCACATTACTCCAAGCCAACTGTTAAAATGCACGTATTAAAAAAACAAATTGTCATTGATATAATGGTATGGGGGAATGGCCTTGGGAGACAGGAGGAAGAGCTACAGACTAGACAATTAGATAAGAATCAGTCTGACTCCCAGAGAGAGTGCTAATGACCAGATGACCGCAAGGAATATAAATCCTTCCATCCTCCACACCATTCAGTCAGAACTGAAGAAGCTTCTTGGATGAAAAGCGAAATGTCCAAGGAAAAGCAAAGTCCAGTTGCCTTTCGAAAGAGCACCTTTGCTTTGGGGGCAACCATGAATTGGATGACTGAGAAGCGCCACAGACATTTAGATGAGAGGTAGCTGTTTCCTGAAATAATGGAGGAATCAAAGGAAGGACCCTTCCCAGTTTTTCGGACTGTAAAGGGGGGGTGGGAAAATGTATGTTGAGACTTGCAAGTTTCTGTTAATGTATCCTTACAATAAAAACAGAGTTAGTACTCTTAGTACTCAAGTGTTAATACGACTTTATAATGCCTTGGTAAGGCCACAATTGGAATACTGCATCCAATTTCGGTCGCCATGATGTAAAAAAAAAATATGTGGAGACTCTTGAAAGAGTGCAGAGTAGAGCAACAAACGTGATGAGGGGACTGGAGGCTAGAACATATAAAGAATGGTTGCAGGAATTGGGTATGTCTAGTCTAATGAAAAGGAGGACTAGGGGAGACCTGATAGCAGTCTTCCAATCTCTCAGGGGCTGCCCCAAAGAAGAGGGAATCAAAGTTATTCTCCAAAGCCCCTCAAGGCAGGACAAGAAGCAATGGATGGAAACTAACCAAGGAGAGAAGCAACTTAGAACTAAGGAGGAATTTCCTGACAGTGAGAACAATCTATCAGTGGAACAACTTCCCTCCAGAAGTTGTAAATGGTCCAACACTGGAAGTGTTTAAGAAGAGATTGCATGATCATTTGTCTGAAGTGGTGTAGAGTTTCCTGCCTATTCGGGGGGTTGGACTAGAAGACCTCCAAGGTCCCTTCCAACTTTGTTATTCTGTTCTGTTCCTGGGTGCGCTTCTTGTCTGGCTGACATCAGGAAAAGGGGCATTTAAAAAGAAGAAAAAAAGACAGGAGTTCAACAATATTTTTCAAATGTTACATAAAGGTGTAATCTCTAATGTGTCATGCCCCTGGTGGAGACTGACTCTGAGGGGGAGGAGGAACAGCCAACAGGGAGTGGAAGTGTGGCTCTGGAGGAGGAGGCTGGAAAAGGACAGAGGCCGGCTGAGCAGTTAGAGCAGGACCAGGCCCATCCCTATCCACCCTAGGGCATGCAGGGAGGAGAGGATAAGGGAGAGACGTGGTCTACTCGGGAGGAGAGGGCTTTGATCCTCTTCATGGGCTGGGGCTGTGACAACTGGGTAAGAGGATGAACATGTGTGTGGGCAAGTGCTGGAAACAACATGTGGAAATATCTCTAGTTTATGGTTCCTGTCTGAGTTTGGCGTCCTTCCCAGTGTGTGTTCTGTTATCTGTGGGCATCCTCCAGCCCTTATCTTGCCTGTTTTTTTCCCTTCTTCTTGTAACTGTGTGGGAGTTTTTTTGTCTTCTATCAAGGATATTCAGAGCTTGGAAGCAATGTGAAGGAATAAGAGGGGCTTCACCTGTTTTCTGTGACTGTGTTTGTTTTGTATCCCACCCTGGGTCATCACAAGTGCTTAACTGTGTGGCCTCATGGTTCCTTTCCATTAGTTAGCCTTTTCTATTCCTCTTCCTAAAGGAGTCAGCTTCAAAGAGGTTGTACATTGCTATAGGGTAGAGAGCTCAATCTTATGAAATTCTTTCTACTGTACAAAGTGGAGACTGGACCTCCTAAAAGAGAAGTTTCGCTCCTCTTTCTCTGTAGGCCCCATCTGGTTGGACAACCTCTACTGCACTGGCAGAGAGTCATCAATAGCTCAATGTACCTCCAACGGATGGGGTGTGTCAGACTGCAAGCACACTGAGGATGTGAGCGTGCTCTGCAGTGAAAAGAGGATCCCCGGCTTCAGGTCTGAGGACCCTCTGCTCAACCAGATAGAGGTAAGCAAAGTTGGGAGTTAAAAGAGTTTGCCACTGGATCGTTGGTACCTTTGCTGGAACTGGGAACTTCTCCATTCAGTGCAATGGGCCAGTTTCTGCAGCTGCGTTCTGGTAAAAAGATTTTCAATGGGACTGCTTACCTTTTGCACACAAAAACTTGAATCTCACTCCAAGGAAGTTGGATCCCTGGAAAGTATCTAGATACATCCATGGAGTTTTCTGGGGTTAGAGAAGGGGTGTGATGACTCGGGGCGTGGCACAAAGGCAACACAGTCAGATAATCGGTAGGAGTCCCTTTATTAGCACCAACTTTGCCCCCAATGTCCTGGTTACCTTCTGGGCTGGAGAAAAACTCTCCCAGGAACAGCCTTTGGTTGCAGAGAATCAAGTCCAAAACTTGGTCAACAAGAAGCACAAAGATGCATCAATTGTATGTTCTGCTTTTATTGTATTTTACTATATTCCAAATTTGATCACCTGAAAGTCCGACCAAGAAAAATAGCAGGTAACAAAATAGAAGAGCTAAAGAGACAAAAAAAAGAAGAGCAGCCAACATAACAAAGACCTTCAATCTGAATTAACAATTAAGAGCTAAAGCCTAACTTTGGATGTCTTCTAAGTCTATCCACATAACTATAATTCATAAATGGCGTCCTGATTAAATTAAATTCAGTACCGGACTTGTGTTTTAGAGAATTTGATTGTTAAAGAATTACTTTTTGATGCTTGCTCCCGTCATTTAATCCACATCTTTTGTGATCTGAGGTTTGATGGATGTAATGCAATGTCAAAGATATTGACTGGTGTGGAATCTCTGCCTTCCACTTTCCACGGAGGGATGAAGTCCCTCCATACAGGAATTCTTGAAATCATTGCCATTTTCTAAAGCAGATAAGTAGGATTAGCTCTTTCGATCAGACAACAGAAAAAATCCAGCTTCTTTTTATGGCAGCCCTGAAGTAATCATGGAAGAATGCAGAATATGTCGAGGGTAAATAGAGATTGCACTGTACCCCTTCTATGGAAGTTCGCCAAGTGTTCAAAAAGGACCTTACTTTTCTTGGAGATGCTAGCATTGCAATGTCGAACCTTATATGTGATATACAGGTGGTTCTCGATTTATAAACCCAATTGGGACAAATAAAGTTCCACTCCTAAGCCAGGTGGTTGTTCACCTGAGTTGCATCTGAGTTTAGAACCTTTTTTGCAAGGGTTGTTACGCAGATCCAGCTTCCCCCCTTTACTTGGTTTGCCTGAAAAGGTCCATAAATTGTGATCCCCTACACCCGGATGTTGCAACAGTCATACATACCAATTGCCAAGGGCCCAAATGTTGATCACATGGCCGTGGGGATGCTGCAATGATTGTAGCAATAGCAATAGCCCTTAGACTTATATGCCATTTTATAGTGCTTTACAGCCCTCACTAAGTGGTTTACAGAGTCAGCCTCTTGCCTCCAACAATCTGGGTCCTCATTTTATTGACCTCGGAAGGATGGAAGGCTGAGTCAACCTTGAACCTGGTCAAATTCAATCTGCCAAATTGCGGTCAGCTGGCAGTCAGCAGAAGTAGCCTGCAGTACTGCACTCTCACCACTGCGCCACCGCAGCTAATAAGTAAGTGTGAGAATGGTCATAAGTCACTTTTTTCGGTGCTGTTGTAATTTCTAGCAATTGTTAGATGAATGGTTGTAAGTTGAGGGCTATCTGTAATTAATTATTTTAATTAATGCATTAATTAAGGCATTCATCACATTAATTAAGGCTTCCTTTGGGGAGAAGTAAACACATTTGGAACACATGTGTACCCTTGTACATTTTTTTCTGGAAAAAAATGAGATTGGAGACATCCCTTTAATTTAATTAATTTCTAGAAATGCCTATTGGGTACAGAAACTTTCTTGTAAACATAAAGGATAATAGGGGCTAGCACTCTGCAATAAACTCATTAGTTATTTTTTCAAATTAACTTTAAATAACAATAATAATCAAGTCAAGTGGTGCCTAGAATCTAGTGAAAGCCAAAAATTATCTCGTTTCCCTTCCCATAATCAGAGGTGGTATTCAGCAGATTCTGACCGGTTGTGGAGAACCAGAAGTCAAAATTTTAAGTAGTTCAGAGAAACGGCAAATCCCACCTCTGACTGGCCCCGCCCCCATCTATTCTCTGCCTCCCATTGAGTCCCAGCTGATTGGCTGGGTCTTCTTTTGTTGCCCTGCACAGGAAAACGGAGCTGGAAAGCAGGTTAGTGGGGTGGGGAGGGAACAGGGATTTTGCAGTAACCTTCCCTTGCCACACACACCAAGACACGCCTAGGAAGACATGACCTTATTTCAAGGTCACTTTTTCCCTGACTGATGTTTAAATTAGTTGAAACTAACCTAACTAACTCTTCCAAGGAATTTGTCCCATCATCAAATCTGAGGGGTTGTTAAAAAAAACCAAGACACGCCCACAGAACCGGTAGTAAAAAAATTTTGAATTCCACCACTGACTAGAAGACCTCCAAGATGCCTTCCAGCCCTGTCATTCAATTTGATTGAGTTCAATAACAGAATACCAAGAGTTGTAAGAGACCTTGGAGGTCATCTAGCCAACTCAAGCAATACAGATAAATGGTTGTCCAGTCCCTTCTTAAAAACCTCCAGTGATGGAGCATCCATAATTCCAGAAGGCAAGTTGTTGAACTGGTTAATTGTCCTCACCATTAGGTGAGGATAATTAGGTCCTCACCTCCTTAATTCCAGATTCCTTTTCTCCTGGATAGGTTTCCATCTGTTCCACTTAGTGTAGCAGTTTTCTTTCTGCTCAAAAAAAGGACTATGCGTGGGTTCACAGAAAAATTACCACTCAAGATTTGTCTTATGTTCTGACTTTCCAACATGCATCTTTTGAGATCTAGTATTTTAAAAAAACACACACCAGCAAGTAGAGATGGAATGCTGTGTACCTTCTCTTGAATGAGTGTGAAGCCTTTTCTTTCTTTTTAATTCCAGTGTTGTCTTAACAAGGATAGCTCAGCGCCTGGAGGAGGAGGTGACATGGAATATTTGGGATAGTTTTTGCAGTCATCAGTTTTTCCAGGGTCAGATTTTAATTCTCAGAGCAATATCTGAAAGAAACTTGGAACAGTCTAGACAGAGGGTAGCTCACACAAGGATGTTTCAGCCATGAATCACTCTCCGCCAGTCGTTCTGCCTCTGCTATCCCTTTATAAAAGGTTCAGAGTTATTTCAAGGTCACTCTTTCCCTGACGGATGTTTAAATTAGTTGAAACTAACCTAACTAACTCTTCCAAGGAATTTGTCCCATCCATCAAATCGGGGAGGCGGGGATTGTTAAAAATTTGCAGTCCACCATTGGCAAGAAGTACAGTGCTTTGTGTAGGAAAAACATGTAAAAGCAAAGAAGTTGGCTAAATTATAAAGGATGGCTCACACCGTTGCACCCATGTTTAGTTACTTTTGTACCTCATATGGAAGTAGCTTAGAAACCAGCAAAATATATATATCAAATATATATGATTTTATTAGGTGCTTCACTGACTTTGGCTAGCTTAACAAACATATCTTCTAAACTCTGCTTTCAGAGTAAGAATAATATAATGTGGACGTTTACAAAGAGGACTTTGTGGCTCAAAGGAGAAGGTCTTAATTTTTTCTTGCCTCCTGTTTATTTCTTCCATTGGGCTTATTTCTGGCTTTAGCATTCTGCTGATACAAGAGGATAAAAATGTATGGAAGGAATAGGATGCATTTCTTTAAGAGTTTCCCCGACGTATTCTAGATTCTCCAGAACACTTTCAAACAGGGTGCAATTATTTACAGAACAAAATGAAACATACTCCACCCAAAACCTGTTGCACACGAATACACAAAACCAGAAACCTAGTTTGAAAATGTTAATTCTTTAGATGAGCTTAAAACAGGCTGTCAAAATACCATCAAATAATTGAACACCTTTGAGAGTGAGTTTGGTCTTGTAGCTAAGGTGCCAGGATAGAATCTAGGAGACTGTGAGTTCTAGTTCCCCCCTTAGCCAGGAAAGCAGTTGGGTGAGTTTGGTCCAGTCATTCTCTTTAAGTTTACCACATTAAGCTCTGGACTTGTAACTCCGAACAAATGCAAATTTGTATTTGTTCCGAGCACTATTCCAATTTTAAAATTGTGATTCTCAGCCCAATAATTAGTCAGTACAAAATAAAATCTCCTTTGAGTTCAGCGTGACTCCATGCTATTTTCCTGGCAATACTACAAAAATCTTCCAAGATTATACTTTTGTGTGTGTGTGTGTGTGTGTGTGTGTGTGTGTGTGTAACTGTTGGAAGTGTTGAATTCCCTGTCCAACCTGATGTCCTGAACTTTGTTGGTGGTCTCTCATCCGAATACTAAAGAGGTCAACCCAGCTTAGACTTTTTGAGATCAGCCAAAGTCAACTAAACAACCTGAACATCTCCAACACCTCTTTTCTATGGAGGCAAGTATTTTGTGTTAGAATATTGAATCAGAATAGAGCTGGAAGGGACCTTGGAGGTCTTCTAGTCCATCCCCCTGCTCAATCCTATACCATTTCAGACAAGTGACTGTCCAGGCTCTTCTTAAAAGCCTCCAGTGATGAAGCACCCACCATTTCTGAAGCCAGGTTGTTCTACTGGTTAATTGTCCTCACAGTCAGGAAGTTTCTCCTTAATTCCAGGTTGCTTCTCTCCTTGATTAGTTTCCATCCCTTGTTTCTTCTCTTACTTTCTGGTGATTTGAAAAATAAGTTGACCCCCTCCTCTGTGTGGCAGCCTCTCAAATACTAGAATCCTGCTATCGTGTCCCACCAGTCCTTCCTTTCTCTAGACTAGCCAAACCCAAATCCTCCAACCATTCTTCATGTTTTAATCTCCAGGCCTTTAATCATTTTAGTTGCTTTTTGGGGGGGTACTTTTTCCAAAATCTCAAGTTTTCAAATTTCAGGAATGATGCTGAATTTTCATGGAAAAGGAAGCAAAAATAATAATTATTTTTTTGCAACTGTGCAGCTGCAAAACAAATTTCCCCCGCTCTGGCCAGTCACAGTTGGTTCTTCTCCCTTGTTTTTGTCCTTTTCTAAAATGGCCTCGTTTCTTCCACACTCTGGGAGTGATTCCCTGAAAGGAGTTTTTTTTTCTCCTCACCAGATAGTGTTAAACTGTCCAATATCTTGCAGATGCTTGATGTTTATCAGCGTGTGGATTAAAAACAACTCTTCCCTGGATGCTGCAGCGATTCTTCCCTTAATGGAAAAAACTGACCCTGTGCAGAAAAAAACCCGAAGACTCTGCAGTTGTGTTAGCTGTTGCTCTTCATTATTTTGTGACTATAATATCAGTTCACAGGGGTGGGATTCATTTTTTTTTACAATCAGTTCTGTGGGCGTGGCTTAGGTGGTGGGTG
Source organism: Pseudonaja textilis (assembly GCF_049901715.1). NCBI lineage: Eukaryota > Metazoa > Chordata > Lepidosauria > Squamata > Elapidae > Pseudonaja > Pseudonaja textilis. Next base: position 6,603,175 of record NC_141998.1, on the reverse strand, counting down.
TGGCCGATTCAATATCACTCACACCGAGGCACGCATCTCCTCGCCTGACCTCTCATGACTGTGGGGATGCTGCAACAGTCATAAGTGGGGAAAATGGTCATAAGTCATTTGTTTTCAGTGCCATTGTAATTTTGAGTGGTCACTCCACACATGCAAAGTACCAGCAAGAGAAGGAAAGAAAACTCCAGAGAAGTTCCTGAGACAGGAAGTCTAGTCCTGCCAAGAATGTAATAAGGGTTAACGGAGAGGCAGTCTCTGTAAGCAACACCAGAATGTTTCCTTCCTGCCTTCCTTACAGGATTAGGCCAGTAATTCCTTCTAACATCCAGTTCTCCAAACTGCTTAGAATGTTAACAACCGGTTCTAGAGAATAGGTGCAAACTGGTAGAATCCCACCCCTTCTCCTTCATCACAGTCATACTTCAGTGGAAGTTTATTTGGCTTTTTTATTTCTGGAAGAAAGAGATGTAAATTCAGTTCTTTTGGAATACTGTTGGCCAGTGGTGGGATTCAAAAAATGTTAATACCGGTTCTGTGGGTGTGGCTTGGTGGGCATGGCAAGGGAAGGATACTGCAAAATCCCCATTCCCTGCCCAACCCACTAACCTGCTTTCCAGCTCCATTCTCCTGTGCAGGGCAACAAAAGAAGACCAGCCAATCAGCTGGGACGCAGGAGGTGGAGAATAGATGGGGGAAGGCAGTCAGAGGTGGGATTTGCTGGTTCTCCGAACTACTCCAGATTTCCGCTACCGGTTCTCCAGAACTGGTCAGAACTAGCTGTATACCACCTCTGCCATTGGCTTCACTTACAAATGTATTTTTAAATAGAACCACATAATTTCCCAAGAAATCTAATTTGTAGATATTTACTAAGGGAAGCAAAAGTGTTTTTATTTCAGTTACACAATTGCGGCATCCCCAAAGTCTACAGACTAACAGTTGGGACCTTGTAGGTCATCGAGTCCAACTCCTTGCCCAAAAGTCATGTGATCAAAATTCAGATGCTTGGCAACTGGTTCATACTTATGACCGTTGCTGTTTCCCAAGGTCACGTGATCCCCTTTTGCGACGTTCTGACAAGCAAAGTCAATGGGGAAGCCAGATTCATTTAACAACAGTGTTACTAACTTAAGAACTGCAGCGATTCACTTCACAACTGTGGCACACAAATTCTGTGGCAAAATTCAGTGAACAAACGTTTCACTTAGCAACAAAAATTTGGGGCTCAATTGTGGTCGTAAGTCAAGGACTACGAATAATGTAAACCCAACACAAAGTAAAGTGTGTGATTCCAAAGAAGTGCCATTTGAGAATTGGACGTTGTGCTTCTTCCTGTGAGCTAAAGGAGGCTACAAGGGGGAAGATCTTTTTTATAAGTTTAAACAAATTTTGAACCAAGCAAAGATCAACTGGCAGCTGAAATGCTTAATTCCTTAATGTTGGCACCTTCTGGATATGTTGGACTACAACCTCTGCAATTCCAGTTAATCAACTCAACCACTGATAGTACTGGTTAAGAATAATGAAGCTTCCAGCACAACACATTTGAATAGAATAGAATAGAATAGAATAGAATAGAGTAGAGTAGAGTAGAGTAGAGTAGAGTAGAGTAGAGTAGAGTAGGGTAGGGTAGGGTAGGGTAGGGTAGGGTAGGGGTGAGGAGAGGAGAAGAGAAGAGAACAGAAGAGAAGAGAAGGGAGTGGAGTGTTAGGGGAGGGGAGGGGAGAGGACAGGACTGGACTGGACTGGAGTGGTAGGGAAGGGAAGGGAAGGGAAGGGGAAGAGGAGAGGAGAGGAGAGGAGAGGAGAGGAGAGGAGAAGAGAAAGGAGTGGAGTGGTAGGGGAGGGGAGGGGAGAGGACAGGACTGGACTGGAGTGGTAGGGAAGGGAAGAGAAGAGGAAGAGAAGAGAAGAGAAGAGAAGAGAAGAGAAGAGAAGAGAAAGAGAAGAGAAGAGAAGAGAAGAGAAGAGAAGAGAAGAGAAGAGAAGAGAAGAGAAGAGAGTGGTAGGGGAGGGGAGAGGACAGGACAGGACTGGAGTGGACTGGAGTGGTAGGGAAGGGAAGTGGAGTGGAGTGGACTAGGGTGGAGTGGTAGGGAAGGGAAGGGAAGAGAAGAGAAGAGAAGAGAAGAGAAGAGAAGAGAAGAGAAGAGAAGAGAAGAGAAGAGAAGAGAAGAGATGGAAGGGACCTTCGAGGTCTTCGAATCTTCTAATCTCAGTCCCCTGCTCAGCTGAAGCAGGAGACCCTGTACCATTTCAGACAAATGACTTTCCCGTTTCTTCTTAAAAACCTCCAGTGATGAAGCACCCATAACTTCAGGAGGCAAGCCGTTCCACTGCTTAATTCTTCTCACTGTCAGTAAATTCCTCCTTAGTTCCAGGTCGCTTCTCTCCTTATTAGCTTCCATCCGTTGCTTCTTGTCCTGCCTTCAGGCGCTTTGGAGAATGGCTCGACTCCCTCTTCTTTGTGGCAGCCCCTGAGATACTGGAACACTAGTCCTTCTTTTCATTAAACTAGACCTATCCAATTCCAGCATCTGTTCCTAATGTCTTAGCCTCCTGTCCAGGGGTGGGATTCAAATTTTTAACAACTGGTTCTGTGGGCGTTGCTTAGGTGGTGGGCATGGCTTGGTGGTCATGTTATTGGCTGGGCGTGGCCAACTCAACATCACTCACATCGAGGCACGCATCTCCTCTCCTGGCCTCTCATGACTGTGGGGATGCTGCAACAGTCATAAGTGGGGAATAATGGTCATAAGTCTCTTTTTTCAGTGCCATTGTAACTTTGAATGGTCACTCCACACAAGCAAAGTACCAGCAAAGGAGGGGGAAAAAACTCCAGAGAAGTTCCTGAGACAGGAAATCTAGTCCTGCCAAGAATGTAATAAGGGTTAACGGAGAGGCAGTTTCTGTAAGCAACACCAGAAAGTTTCCTTCCTGCTTTCCTTACAGGATTAGGCCAGTAATTTCTTCTAACAACCGGTTCTCCAAACTGCTTAGAACGTTAACAACCAGTTCTAGCGAATAGGTGCGAACCGGTATCATCCCACCCCTTCTCCTGTCCCCTAAACATCTTTGTTTCTCTTCTCTGCCCTCTTAAATGAACTATCAGAGTTTGCATCCGAGACAAAATTTGAATGCAAGCTCTTTCATAATACTTAGCTCGCCACTCAACATGGTCAAGCAAGTTTAGTTTAATATAGTATATAACTATAATTTTGCCATGATATCCAGCAATGTAATGGCAGTAGGAAATAGGAGCCTGTGTTTTTGGTTTTTTTTCAAAAAGACATAAAGCTGCTCACAGAAGATTTATTGAAAAGGATCACCTCAAACATTCCTTTAAAAATATGTCATGTTGACTTTAGGCCTATTTGAAATAGCTCATGGTACGAGCTGTAGCAAGCCACTGTGCAAACAGAAAGTTTTTGTGGTTCTGAATTTTAGTGCCGCTTCAAGCTATGAGTGGAGAAATTGTGTGTGGGCAGGTGGCATGCGTTGAAGGCCTTCTCATATGCTAAAGCCAGGTTGATATAAATACTTCCATTGTCTACATTTTGCCATGGAGAATGTGCCATCCAAACAACCAGAGCCACAAATTTAATTATGCCCCATGTTTCTGATCTAGCATCGATTTAATTAACTCCAGAGGTGAGTATTCAGCAGGTTCTGACCAGTTCTGGAGAACCGGTAGCGGAAATTTTGAGTAGTTCAGAGATCCAGCAAATACCACCTCTGACTGGACTCGCCCCCATCTATTCTCTGCCTCCCAGCTGATCAGCTGGGTCTTCTTTGGTTGCCCTGCCCAGGAGAACAGAGCTGGAAAGCAGGTTAGTGGGGTGGGGATTTTGCAGTATCCTTCCCTTGCCACGCCCACCAAGCCACGCCCACAGAACCGGTAGTTAAAAAAAAAAATTGAATCCCACCACTCCTACACGGATATTACTGTTTGAGTTTTTCATTCTTACCTCCTAATTAAGCTGAAGATGCTTGAAACAGAGCCACAATGCTTCGGTGCACAAAACCACAACAGTGTGATCGATCTGATCTTAGTCCACTGAGACACCCATGAAACATCATTTGTGGGATTGCAGAATTATCTGAATGGACTTATTAAAGCCCAGCAGATGGTCTAAAGAGGAGAAACTTAATGATCCGATTAATTATGTACAACTACTTAATTACATCAGTGGAAAAAACATCCAGGCCTGGCAAGATAGTTTCATTGCAGATAAACATTTGTTCCAAGAATCACATGAAATCCAGCTAGAAAAACTCTACACAACCTATTACACACAGGTTTTTCCCTAATCCCAACAGAGTCAACAATGCCTGGGGTTGCAGAGAAGGGAGGCAGAGGAGAGATGGGGTTGGCGGGGCCAGTCAGAGGCGGTATTTGCTGATTCTCTGAACTATCCAAAATGTCCGCTACCAGTTCTGGTTCCAGAACTGGCCAGAACCTGCTGAATACCACCTTTTCTGAGGAGGTTCTCAGTCATCCAGGTCATGGTTGACCCAAAGGTGCTTTTTCAAGAGGACACCGGCTTTCTGGGTTTTCTTTGAAGACCTTTCGCTTTTCATCCAAGGAGCTTCTTCCGCTCTTCCCCACCATCCAGTTAGAGCGGAAGAAGCCCCTTGGATGAGAAGTGAAACGCCTTCAAAGATAAACCAGAAAGTCCAGTGGGCTCTTGAAAAATTACCTTTGGGCCGAGCAGTGATAGTGTGTGACCAATTAGGATACAGAGTTTAAACATGTTAAATGGCCATCCTACAGGGGTGGGATTAGATCACAGTGTGCAGTAGGAGAGACTCTTGCCTTCTTCCTTAAAATGGTCTCCTTAACTTCCTTGCATTGCAAAGTTGTTCTGGCTTCTGAGAAGACGGGTCTCACAGGGAAAAGACCACAGGTGGGATTCAAAAATCCCAGCAATGGGTTCGCTGCCCAGTTGCTGAGTGGGTGTGGCCATGGTGGGTGTGGCCTACCAGAACTTCCGGGAGGGCTGTTTTGCACCTTCCCAAGGGTCTGGAGGCTTTCCTCGGGCCTCCGGCAGGGCGAAAATGGCCTCCTCCGGGCTCTGGAGACCCTCCGGAAGCTGGAAACAGGCCTGTTTCTGGACTTCCGGAAGGCCCATTTTCCCCTCCTCCCAGAGCCTCTGCACGGACCCTGCACTTACCTGCATCCAAAATGGACCTTGTGGAGACTCCTGGAAGAGGAGGGTAGTCGGGGCCAGCCGGTCAGTTCAAATATCGGTTCGGCAAGCCAGATGCAAATTTACCACCCGGTTCGCCCAAACCAGTCCAAGTCGGTAGAATCCCACCCTTTGAGGAGGTGGTGGCCGTAGACTATTTTGTGCAGAGGGAAGATGTAGCCTGGTGCTAGTGAACTCACTTTGCACACCGAGGCCTCCAAACCCAATTCCTGTCCAATCTTCTAAGGTCTTTTGCTTTTGATCCATCTCAGTCCCTGTCAATCTGAACTGGCCACTTCTTTGATTCTGTAGAAGACAAATCTGTATGTGTTGATCTGGCAAGATTTAAACCACCCCATAAGTCAGGGGTGTCAAACTCAATTTCATTGAGGTCCGCATCAGGGTTGGGGTTGACCTCAGGGACCTGGTGGGTGTGGCCAACTGGGCAGGCATGGCTGACTGCGTGGGCATGGCCAACTGGGTGGGTGTGGCCAGCTTGACACCATTCCCCAAACTGCCGGCATGTTTTGTCTTTGCACTGGGTAGACTGGGCCAAAGCTATGCTTGCCTCATGTTTCTTCTTCGCATTGGGTAGACCAGGTCAAAGCAACACGGGCTGACTCCTTACATTTTCTAGGATGGCCCCGCAAGCCACATCCAACCACATCATGGGCCAGATCCAGCCCATGGGCCTTGAGTTTGACACCCCTGCCATAGGTGCTGTCTTATCTTAATGAACGTGTCCATGATGAATCCTGTAGGCCCAGCAACCTTTTGGAATTTGAAGGAGGAACTCTAAACAACCCAAATTGCAGATAGTTTTTAATGATTGGTTGGGTAATATAAACAGAACAGAATATTGCCCCAATGGGGACCAGACTTTCCCTAATCTATATACTGTGTCTATATACGACTCTCTGTTGTGCACAGATACCTTATTCATAATCTTTCGTTTTAACAGCTGACTGCTACTGGCATTTCCCTTCTTTTCTCAGCTTTGCTTCCTGCCCTGTTTGCATTTGTCTGGGGCCTCACATGCCAAGAATGTTTCATTTTACACTACTGGGATGTTGGAATGTGCATGAGACATTCCATAACTCCTCACCAGCTGAACTGAGGAGCTATGGACCTTGGATTGCCTCCAGAAGGTGTGGATGCTCCATCACTGGAGGTTTTTAAGAAGAGATTGGAGGGTCATTTGTCTGGAATGGTGTAGTATCTCGTGACTGAGCAGAGGATGGACTAGAAGAGTGGTCGCCAACCAGTGGGCCGGGGACCACTTGTGGTCCATGATAAAAATTTTGGTGGTCCGCAGAGAAATGTCACCCCCAAAGCAATTAATCCTAGCTGTGTGGGGACACAAGGCTTGTGTCACATGGCCCACGGGAACACAAGGCTTGTGTCGCTTGCATTGCGAATAACACGAGGTAGGGAGGGGAGGAGGGGAAAGGGCCTGGCCTGGCCACCAGGCTGCTTCTTTCAAACTTCTTCTGCTCTTGGTTGCACACAGGGAAAGCAGCAAAAGTCTTCCTTTAACTCCCCCAAACTCGGCCAGAAATGAGTCTTTAGGACCTGCTCCAAGAGGCTGCGTCGACGCGGCATGTCTGTGAAACTCATTTTCTGGCGGAATTTGGAGAGAGAAAGAAAAACTGCTAGTGTTTTCCTTGCATGAAGCCAAAAGTCTCTCTCTCTCTCCCCATCTCTCTCTCCCAGGGAACGGAGCTGGAGACAGTATCCTGCAATCCCAAATAAAGAATGATTGATTGGTAGGAAAATTGGAGTGGGGAATTTTCCTGCAGTCTTTTGGGGGGATTTTCCCAGGGTCTCTGGTCCATGGGATTTAAAATTATGAGTTTGGTGGTCCCTGAGGTCCAAAAGGTTGGCGACCCCTGGACTAGAAGTTCTCCAAGGTCTTTTACATCTCTCTTATTCTGCATTGCAATTAACTAAGACTAGACTTTAAAGACATAACCGATGTCCTGGTGGATCAGACCCTGATTGGTCAATCTAATCCATGATCTCTTTTCACGGTAGCCAACAAATTGCACAAGGCAGCCCATTACAAGTAGCGTTGTTTAGCAATCACAATTGGGACGGGCAACTCAATCATTAAGCAAAGTAGTCACTAAGTGAAACTGCAACGGTGCTGAAGATCTTCTTTCAGCTTGCCTTTTCTTTTCAGACCTTTAAAAGTTGTAATTCTGAGGACTGGTCCAAAGTTACTTTGTTATCACTGTTGTAACTGTGAACAGTCACTAAATAAGTCAGTCACTAAACAAGGACTACCTGTAGTCTCCTAGCAGGTGGGCCACAAAGGCAACCATATAGCCATCAAACCTAGATCCCATGATCATTGGTCAGTATCATATCCTGTGATAGCAAATTCCAACATTTAATTACGTATCGTGTAAAAAATATTTTCTTTCGTTTGTCCTGATTCCTCCAGCATTGTATGACATTGTGTGACCTCAGGTTCTAGCATTTTGAGAAGGACAAAATACTTTCCCCTTACCCATGTTATCCACAGTTTGCATTATTTTCCTTTCATCTGCTACCAAGGACCGAGTTTATCAGGAAGCCAAGTTTTTCTAGCCATGGTTTGTTGAGTGAATTACCAAAGGCTGGGCTGACACATTGAGTTAGACTATGAACCAGGGTTTAGAAACCTGGGGTGGCTGCTTACACATAATCTGCTAATGAACAAATCATGTTATATCTATGCTCACATAACCCTTGACTAATGAACGAATTGCCATTATTCTTATGATTACACATTATTATTATAATTATCACATTTATATAGCTACCCATCTCACATACATGACTGGGTAGTGTACAATAAAAACAGATCATAAAAAATAAATATTAAAATGTACACCTTAATTAAAACATTAATATTGTTGAAAAGACTACAGTAGAAGAGAGCATCTTTAACTGAGGAGCCACTTCGCCAGTTCTCTCTCCCTATCATGCAGAGTTTGGACTGAAATTGGTGGTTTATTGTGCGTGTGGCCTCAGAGCATCCAATATTTTGGATATCTAGTTTCAGTGGGCCAAAATACTTGGTCTTCTGATGAGGAAGCCCTGTTGTCAGGATTCCGGCAGTTACCCCAATGAAATCATGAGTCTCCAGCCAATTTTCCAAAACTAAACAGGATTTATTGGGAGTTAACATGTCGGCACTACCTCTGAGACACATAATTCACTGTCACCCTTGACCCTGGTTTCCCCTCGCCCTTCTTGGTATATCATAATTCATATTCTCCAATGGGACACATCCATAGCCAAGAGTCATCAATCATATTCTCCAGTTAAATTTTTGCACTGCAGAAACTTCAGTCACCTAGTTACAATCTCTGAAGAACTATTTATGGAATGCACTTTCGATTCCAAGCAGCCACACTGTTCTTTCAAACCCCTTTCTCCCCTCCCTTTCTGTTGGCAGCTATAAAACGGCCATAGAAATGTTTTATGAGTTGACACCTGCTCTTTCATAGTCCTTGTGCTTGGTTCAGTTCTGAAGATTGGAAGTTGGGTTGGCTATACAGGCTGGACCACAAGAGAGTGCAGCCTCATAGCAGAGCTTTGTTAGAACAATAGTTATGAATTAAAAGTCTGTAGCGATTCTCAGTCCTCCAGGTCATAGTTGTCCCAAAGGTGCTTTTTCAAGAGGCAACTGGACTGTCTTGTTACTCTTTGAAGACATTTTACTTCTCATCCAAGAAGCTTCTTGGTGGGAGTTCCCCACCATCCAGTCAGAGCTGAAGAAACTTCTTGGATGAGAAGCGAAATGTCTTCAAAGAAAAAAAAAAAGAAGGACATTCCAGTTGGAACAGCTTTCCCTTGGAAGTTGTGGGATTGCCATCACTGGAGGCTTTCAAGAAGAGACTGGACTGCCATTTGTCAGAAATGGTGTAAGGTCTCCTGCTTGGACGGAGAGTTGGACTACATGACCTATATAAGGTCCCTTCCAACTCTGATCATCTATTAATCTGCCTCCTGGAAAAGCACCTTTGGGACAATAGTTATGAGCTGGATTAGCAAATGCAGTGTCAGTGTAAACCGCTTGAGGAATTCCCAGATCTCCCTACCTTCCCCCACCGAAATCAATCATTCCTGGTGCCAAAGGTGCTGCCAAAATTTTTTTTAAAAAAGCCATGCGTGCAGGGAATGCATCAAAAGGAAGACAGGAATTCTGTGTCCAAAGTTTATGATGTCTCCTCAGACCAATGTGGGAGCTTTCAAGCAGATGCACTTTTAAGGGGACATGTCTGCCTCATCTGAGACTGTACATATTGAGAGTCCGTGCTAATGCATTCTCTGGATTCTTCAGCTTCTTGAAGGAAAACTAGAGTGTGGCTTGTGGGAGACCTTTCACAGAAGGACGGGCTATCCATCCCAGAGAGAAAAACCAGAAGGGTGAGGAAATTGGCACCAAGCAGAGTCAAAAACGATTCTGAAGGAGAGAAAGAGAGAGAGAATTTATTTATTTTATTTGTTTGTCAAACATGTTCAAGATAACAGGTATAGATATGAACATAAACACAAAGGAAGTAAATAAGTTTTAGTTCAGTGCAGAGAATACGTTTTATTTCGAAGGACGTCTGATCTCAGCATCTCTATATACCACTTCCTGACCATGAATGAGTTCTTCTTAATGAACAGTTGGCTAAGAACTACAATTTGAGGGAAAGGGCCAAGCAAAGTTTAAGCAGTTATTCTGTTGGATCAAAGTCTGTGCTTACTACATCCTTAACCTTTTGAAGAGGGCCAGTCACTCAAGAGAGTTATTTCTGGTACAAGACTGAAATTTTGGACATGGGTATCAGTGGTGGGATTCAATTTTTTTTTTACTATTGGTTCTGTTCTGTGGGCGTGGCAGGGGAAGGATACTGCAAAATCCCAATTCCTTCCCCACCCCACTAACCTGCTTTCCAGCTCTGTTCTCCTGTGCAGGGCAACAAAAGAAGACCCAGCCGATCAGCTGGGACTTGGGGGGCATGGGATTGGCGGGGCCAGACAGAGGTGGGATTTTCCAATTCTCTGAACTACTCAAAATTTCCACTACCGGTTCTTTAGAACCAGTCAGAACCTGCTGAATACCACCTCTGATTGGTATGTGTTTAATAGTAAAATAATGGTACAATACAGATAGCCCTCAACTTACAACAGTTTATTTAGTGACTGTTCAAAGTTATAACGGCATTGAAAAAGTAACTTATGACCGGTTTTCACACTTACAACCGTTGCAGCATCCCTCCGGTCATGTGATCAAAATCCAGTTGCTTGGGAATGGAGTCATATTGATAAGATCCTAGGGTCAAAGGTTACCTTTTGCAACCTTCTGATAAGCCAAGGAGGAAGCCAGATTCACTTAACATCCGTGTTACTCACTTAACAACTGTGGCAAGAAAGGTCGTAAAATGGAGCAAAACTTACTTAACACATGTCTCATTTAGCAACAGAAATTTTGGGGTCAATTGTGGTTGTAATTCGAAGACGACCTGGATTATAAATTCAACTGAAATCAGTGTATTATTGAAATGTGACCGCAAGCATTAGGGAAGATGAGATTTTTCAGGTGAAATAAGTTTGATTTTTTTGTTTGATTGATTGATTGATTTCTATAGCTGCTCATTTCAACAAATGACTCTGGGCCACTCGCAATTCAAACATATATAATAATTAAAATGTTAAAAACAGGTTAAAACAATAAAAATACTAAAAAGCATTTAAAAAATATATTAAAAGATCTAGAGGGAAAGAACCTTTTCTTAGATGTATTTACTTCCATAAATTCCTCTTTAAAACACTCTTTATGAACCTCAAGAACTATCTGAAGTTATATTGATATTATATCAATATATATTGATCAGTGGTGGGATTCAAAACATTTTACTACTGGTTCTGTTGGGTGAGGCTTGGTGGGCGTGGCTTGGTGGGCGTGGCAGGGAAAGGATGCTGTAAAATCTCCATTCCCGCCCCACTCCTGGAAGAAGGTTATCGCTGATTCTCCAAGCTACTCAAAATTTCTGCTACTGGTTCTCCAGAACTGGTCAGAACCTGCTGAATACCACCTCACTGATATTGATTCAAATAAACATTGGGTGGGTCCAATCTGAATCAAACTTAAATGCATCCCATTGAGGCCAAAAGCTATAGTCTGATTTTAACTAACTCTGGTTCAAATCCATACAATTTAACTAACAATAAGCTCTTTTTAGCTGCCCGTGATCTTTTCCAGACCTAAACCATTTCTGAAAGTATCAACGTCCAAAGTTAAAATAATGAGTATTGACTTCATGTCATTTTAGTGATGGGCAGTTCTGAAAGTCATCAGTGAAGAAATAGTCGTAGCATGTTTTGTATTATATTCTACTTGTCAAATGAATTTTAAAGGAGCCTCTTAATTTTTGACAGATTACAGCAAGCGATAGACCCTTGCCAAGTGTTTCTGATCACTGAAATCTAAACAGGTTGATTAGTAACTGGCAAGAAGACCATGAAATCCTAACACTGAAAGTTATACTGGGGGGTGTAAAACAAAACTTAGAAGAAGGCAGTAGATTGTTGCCAAGAAAACTCCAAAGATGTGACCATGTGGAACTGAATTGAGAGAAGTGGGGTTTTTTCCCCTTATATTTGAGATCATTGGGTTGTTGTTTTTTTAAAGTTGGGGAATTAACCACAACATTCTCTGATTGCCATGAGCTCATAAAATGTCTAAAACAGTGTCTGATTATCTTTTATTTCCTTTGGCTTTGTACCCAACTCACTTTTCTACTTGCCCACTGTAGGGTGGGGGGGGAGCTACTTTTTCTTTATATATTGTGAGTTTTTCCATTCAAATCCCCATTAATGATGCTTTTTTTATTATCATTATTACTCAAATTTCCTAAAGGCTTGGCAATGCCTCAAAATGCAATGATTGATTTAACTCGCAGCTGGTAGGAAATCCAAGAAGCCCCCCTGAAACCTTCCTTCCAGTTCTATTAAAAGGAATGGGGAGATCCCAGGATTTCAGAAGAAGCAAATCTGTTGCGAAAAATAGACAAGCAAACAGTGAATGTTTGTGGCCAGGCTTGGGATGAGACCCAAGTAGCTATCCAACTTTTCTATTTTAAGCCCCACCGATTATTCCATCAAAAATTTGGATCCAACCACCATTTTCTGAGAAGGATATTTATATGTTCAGAGGTGTCTTTCTGATCAGTTGAATTTTGCAGACATAAATATCATGTAATTCTGTTAATAATAATTGTCACTTCTGTAAGCATAAAACAGGGGTCCCCAAACTTGCAACTTAAGGCTTGTGGACTTCAACACCCAGAATTCTGCCAAGTTTGGAGACCTCTGGCATAAAATAACTGACAGCTAACTGGGGTTAAAGTACTGTTGACTATGGTAAGAACAAAGAAACAAACTTTCCATAATCAATAATAAATCAAGAGCAAAATGAGTCTTCTCCCATTTTAATGTAAATAATGCAGACTAGTGCAAAACAATATTTAGTCACCACAGGCCAAAGAGATTGTTCCAATCTTGGACAGAAGAAAATGCTTTGTTGACATGATCTGTTTATTTGTCTTAGCATACTTGACCAAAGAATGACTTAATCTTTGTTCTCCTCTCGTGTATGGGGAAGGTTTCTCAGTTAAGGGAGGATTTCTCCACAAAACTGGCTGAGAAACTCTGCATTAAGGATGAAGTTAGATACCTGTGTGTGTATGTGTGTGTCTGTGTGTTTTTCTCTCTCCCTATCTCTCTCTCCCTATCTCTCTCTCCCTATCTCTCTCTCTCTGTGTTTCTCTCTCTGTCTCTGTATCTCTCTCTCTCTCTCTCTCTCTCTCTCTCTCTCTCTCTATCTATCTATCTATCTATCTATCTATCTATCTGGTATTCAGCATTTTTCAGGTATTTCCCACCCGAACAAAGCTGAATACCATACATGTAAATACCCGCGAAAGCTTAAGAAAACAAATATAGATCGATAGATCGATCAATCGATCAATAGATCGATAGATAGATATAGATATGGATATGGATATAGATATGGATATGGATATGGATATGGATATGGATATGGATATGGATATGGATATAGATATAGATAGATATAGATATATCCCCATCTCTCTCTCTCTGTTTCTCTCTCTCCCCCTCTCTGCCTCTGTATCTCTCTCTCTCTCTCTCTCTCTCTCTGTCTCTCTCTCTCAAACAGAAAGACACTGGTAAAATGAACACAGAAGGAAAAAGGGTTAGATAAGAAAAAGAAAAAAACCTACTGTACTCAATTCCTGATTATCCAGATTTGCCCAAAGAAAATCTTATACTTCCAACGGAAAAAGTATATTTGCTTTGCTTTTAATTTTTGCATGTTCTGTGCATTGTAGCCAATATCTGAATAGGTCACCCATGTTTCTTTCTCACAGTTGGAAAGGAAAGTCCTTTCCAATGAGAACTGTTGACCCACAATTTTAATGGAATCTTGCACTGAAAGAGGAACAGTTTACTGCCAACTGAGTCAGTCATCGCTTTTTATTCAATCCAAGAGTGTTTATTCAGTCAGCCCAGGTCAGTAACTAGCAAGAGTCACATCTTGCAGTAAATGGCATTTGGTTTAATTATGCTTTGTGGAATAAACCAGCTTTGGCTTCTTTTGCAAAATATGCTAAGCCATAAACCTTGTTTGACCAATGGCTGGTTCATTCTATATCATAAACTGGAACTAACAAACCAAAGATTATTACTTAATGCAAGCTGTAAATACAGAATCATTCATGAAAATTATTGTTAATAAATGTTACACTTCCAACTGTAAAACTCAATTCCTGGTGACATCAGAGGGAGAAATGGTTTTTCCATTGCTTTCTTTCAAGTTCTTTCATGTTGTGCCCCACAATTTGGCTACATGTTATTTGACTGTTCTTTTGATGTTTTTGTTCACAGTTTAATCTATGTAACACTACACAAAGAGATATTGACTATTATTCCAAGGGGTACAAATTTCAGGTTATGAGGCAGCAAAAGAGAAAATGGGACATAGTGTTAAATGGGCTTTTCTGCTAAAATGCATGGCTCTGATAAAATTCATTAGAAGACTGAAGTAACTTCCTTTTAAAATGTTTTTACTGAAAACTGTAATTACAATAGTAAAAGCAAATACAAAATAAACTCAGAGAAAACTGAGCAGTAGAAAGAAGAATAAAAGGTGCAAAGAAAAGAAATATTTTAAAAAGTGACTTTCTCTCCTTATCACAAGTATTAATAAACTTAATAACTCTTCATTCCCTATAAGATTACAGCAAATATCTTTTTCCTATAACCCATGCCTTAGTCATTTAGAAATCTATAAATCATCAACTTTTCAAGCATGGTGTCAGTAAAAATACCATAAAGAGTTATCAGTTGCCAAATGCGTTAGTGAACATGTAGGCAACTCATATCCCAAGTCAATGGGATAAGCTTGCTATCGTGAGAAGTTATCCTTTCCTCCTAAATTTCAGGTTTTTTTCTCTTCAATTCCCCCATTCCTCAATTTCATGTGCAATTATTAGAAAATCTATCTGTCAATTATACAATATGATGGAAACCTTAAACAATGGGGTTATTGAATGGCCACTGGAAATACCCCATGAGAAAAAATATATATGAGTCACTTGAAAAAAATCTTGAGACTTGGAAAAAAGCAGAAAGGATGTTATGTGAAATCTCATGTTCCACACTGCAGTTAACATAGTAATTGTCCAAATATCTGTACCTTATAGCTTCAAGCAGAGAACCAGGGAAGTATTGTGGCTGAGCTGTTGAACCATGAATTATGAGATCCGGAGTCAACTATAAAAGCTCAGTAGATATAAGTCCGGTGGGGGCTTATGCTCAGTGGTTAAAGACGCTGAGCTTGTCTGTTGACAGCCTGGATTCAAGGATGGTAACAGGGTGGGCTCAGGTCCTTGCCCAGCTCCTGCCAACCTAAAGCATGCAAATGCGAGTAGATAAACAGGTACCACTTAGATGGGAAGGTAACAGGGTTCCGTGTGCTTTGGCATATAGTCATGCTGGTCACATGACTACAGAAGGATCTTCAGACAATGCTGGCTCCCTCAGCTAGAAAATGGAGATGACACTGCCCTTTAGAGTTGGACATGACTGGACAGTGGAAACCTTTACCTTTAGCTATATAACTCCAGCAGAGTTTGCAGCCGCTCACCTTCTTCTGCCCTGGTAGAAGGGTTGTCTGCCAGTGGTGGGATTCAAAAGTTCTCACCACCAGTTCTGTGGGCATGGCTTGGTGGGTGTGGCTGCAGGGGTGGGATCGCGTGCGCGCATGCCAAATGTGCACTTTGCACCTGTGTTAAAACAGTAAAAAAATAAGTTACTGTGCCTCTCAGCTGTTTAGCACACCAATCTGCTCTGCTGCATCAAACAGCTAAGAGGTTACAAAGGACCTAGGAGCAGGGGTGGGCGAATGGGCCCAACTGCAGAGCATCGGAGCTGATCTTTGGCACTACCGGTACGCCAGAACCAGGCCGAACCGGTAGAATACCACCACTGTTGTCTGCTCAGTTTTCTTCCACCCTCTTCAACCAGGGATTCCATACTACAGTGTTTCCCCGAAAATAAGACCCAACCTAGCATGATTTTTCAGGATGCTTGCAATATAAGCCCTACCCACAAAATAAATCCCAGTTAAGATAAATAGCCAGACTGACACATTTAGTACTGTATTTTCCCCAAAGTAAAACCGAAATGGAAAATAAGCACTAATGCGTCTTTTGGAGCAAAAAGGAATATAAGACCTGGCCTTATTTTCGGGGAAACACGGTAATGGTTGATTCTCTCCATCCTCTCCAGGGTCTTGGTTGGAGCTTGTCCATCTGGGTCTTCCCTTCTACTATGGAAGCCTCCCCTGGACTGTTCTCCTCTCCTCAAACAGGAACAGACACTTACAATGCACAATTCACTCTCCTACTTTCCAAGTTCTCTCCAGCTTGTCCGTTCACTCCAGCCACAAAAATGTACTCTAGTCTCCTTCTTCTGCTCCTTCTTGCTTTCTCTCTCTCCAATTTTTGGAGCATGTCCCCACCTGGCCCTGCTCCCCAATACATAATACCTCACTGCAGTAATGGGACTACTGACTCAAAATCTCCCCACACTGGTTAGCAGCCAAGTCAGCTCTTCAGGCCTCATGATACAGAGAGCAGCTGCCTTTTCGACACCCAAATTGAGTTATGTTTTTGCTTGGCTTTTTCTCACTCCATATGTTGGCTTGTCCAAGCAGAACAGCAGCCCTTCCAGGCCACAAAATCCATATGCTACCCAGAGAGGGAGATTATAATGGATGGCTGAAGTTGCAGATCTTTTTGAGCTTTGCGCACTAATTTGTTTTCTAGCATCTGTTCTGGTAAGCCACACATGAAGCGTGAGTGCCAGCAATATGGTGCAGCTGCCAACAGAGCCAAGGCATTTTTGGATGGCACCGATATTGTAATACTAAAATTACAGGAAGTAACAGCTCTGCTTTATGCTTTATGCTACACCGATACTTGTTTGTCCAAAGATGCTGGTGAATTGGAAGGATAGCAGAGAAGAGCAAATAACAGGGAGGGAGGGTAAAGTATGTGAAGGACTGAGTCTGTCGAGCCCAGTACTTGCCAAACCTGGGTAAATTATCCCAAATTAAGTAAAAGTATTTCTTCTTTGGGTAACGATACACAAACCCATTATCCAATCACAAAAGAGACATTTAAATTGTCTTAAAGTATTTTACCTACATTGGATAAAAAGAAATAAGCAGTTTTGAGTAATGAAAGAAAAGGTTTGGGAAGCACAGGGATAGAGTATATTAACCTGGTAAGATTTATCGATTGTTGATTGATTGATTGATTTTAACTTTTATGCCACCCGTCACAGGGTGATTCTGGATGCTAAGTTGTTTGACAATTAAAAACAACAGCATTATTTGAATGCAAATCATAGTGGTGATGACCAAGATTAGCATTCATTTTCAGTTATGGGTGGGACAAACAGAGGCCCCCAAATGGGCAACCTGAGAAGGTAGGTCATGCAACAGTCATAAATGTGAAAAACCATCATAAGTCACTTTGTTCAGTGCCATTGTAACTTTGAATGGTCACTAAATGAGTTGTTGTAAGTCAAGGATGACCTGTATAGGAGTCATCCAAACTATATTGATCCAAAACCGAAAGGAACGGGCTATTTCTTATTTTATTCATTCATTCCTCTCCACATTCTTAATATCTTTTTAATGACAGCTTTATGACTATAATCATGGCAATCCAGTGTCACTCTGAAATGGCAAATGTGTTGTATTTCATCTACACCCGTGATGGTGAACCTATGGTATGCATACCACACAGAGCCATTTGTGCCGGCACACGAACTGCCGGCAAATTTACCTCACTGCGCATGCCCCAAAACTGATTTTTCAGCTGGTTTGAGGCCTTTTTCAGCCTCCCAGAGCCTTGAAAAAAGCCTCTGCAGGCTTTTCAGGATGAATAGACCAGTTTCGTCACTTCCTGTAATACTGGAAATGATGAAACGGGCCTATTATTAATCCTGCAAAGCCTGCAGAGGGTTTTTCAAGCTTCTGGGAGGCCGAAAAAGGCCTCAAACTAACCAAAAAATTAGCTGTGAGGCACAGCAGAGGTGAAGGGGTGGCGGGGGGGTGTGTTGCATGTGCAAGCAATGTGCATGAGGGGTGTGCATTGTCTTCTGGGTGCTGGCACACGAGCCTGCGAGTGCAATCATGCGCACAATTTTTGGCACAGGAGCCCAAAAAGATTAGCCACCACTGATCTACACAATGGCTTTTGTCTTGTTTAAATGATTATCTTTGGCTCCCAAAATCAGCACTCTGACAGCTTAGCACAAGCTTCATCTTTTCTGTTGATTGCATGCAGGCACGGAGAAATGGTGGATTGGGTGAAATTCAGCTTCCGTTGAAAATTTTGATTTCCAGTTGTCTATAATAAGCACTTTAAACCCTTTTGCCTTTGGAAGTGTTGCATTTATACATGAGAAGAGAAGAATTCCACAGTCCTGAGGTCATAAAATAGATGCAGCCTTGCTGGGTGGTAGAGACATAGAAGCAAAAATGTACATAAACCTTCTCTGGAATTAGTTCTCTTTTTAGCTACTTATTGGTACAGCAAAGAGCATTTTTTTCCTGAGTCTGCTAAGTCCTCCCTGAAAGAAAACCCTGTGGGATTGGCTCTGCTGGAAGTCTCACGTAGGCACGAATATGGAAATACCTCACTTCTGTGACTCATCCCTCCTAGTTACAGCGCTCCACACTGTTTTCCCAAGCAAGACACATGATGAGCACAGAAGGCTTAGAAAATCATGGATTAATTTTTTCTGCCGATGGCTTTTAGCAAGAGGAAGCAACAAGTCTAAAGGATGAGGTGCTGTGGCCCTCAAAAATTGCTAAACAACATCTCCCAAATAGTTATGGCAGCTGAAATCATGATTCAACAAGTGTGATGGTTGAATGACACTGAATCCAGTGATCTGAGTTTTCATCCCTGAAAGCTGTCGGCCTTCAAGATTTTTCTCCCTTTGCTTTGCTTCTTTCGGCTGTCATAAGTGATGGGGGGAGGAGGGGGGAATGATTATGGGAAGTGAGCTCGAGGTGTTACAAACCAGAACTGAATAAACTGGGGTGGGGGCTACATTTTTGCTTAGGTTTCTATCCTATGCTATGCGCAGCTGCAACCCTTTATCAAACTATGTCAGGGTCAACGGACAGAAGCCTCATCATCACCTGGAGACGCCCACATGATGTTCCACACAGCTTTTAATTGGATGAGCCAATTGAGCTATTGGGGGGTGGGAACGTTGCCATTACTTTGTATATGTGATTTACGCGCCCATTTTCTCAGATTCAGAATTTTTTGGTTGCTACCACTTGATTTCCAGTAAAAGATATCTTTTCTCTGATTAAAAGAGTCTAAGTATTTCTTTCTTGGATTTTGAATGGAGCACCAGCTGACAAAAGCTTTCAAGAAGAGGCTGGACTGTCAGAAATGGTGTAGGGTCTCCTGCTTGGGCAGGGGGTTGGACTAGATAACTCACAAGGTCCCTTCCAACTCTGTTAATTTGTTAAACCTTTGGAGGTTTTCTGTCCAGCATTACCAGAAAGAAATTGACTGATTTTGATGAATCCATTTCTGATATTTGGTCCTTCCAGCCTGATTTATTTATGTCACCTGACTCTCAATGACTCACAATCAGCAAAGGCATTGCAATAAATTATAAAGGAAAAAAATGGCAAAGTGAAAGTTGGGTTGAGAAGAAGTGATTTGTTCAAAGTCATCTAGTGACTTCTATGAAGCACTATGCCACAATACTGTACTGCTTTTCACAATTCTATTTTAAAGGAAGTTGGTTGGTGGCTTGGTGGGTGGGTTGGCTGCTAGCTGGCTGGTTGGTTGGTTGGTTGGCTGATTGACTGGTTGGTTGGTTGGCTAATTGGCTGGTTGGCTGATTGGTTGGTTGGCTGATTGGTTGGCTGGTTGGCTGATTGACTGATTGGTTTGGCTGGCTGGCTGGCTGGCTGGTTGGTTGGTTGGTTGGTTGGTTTAAAGGATTTCCCCCCCTCTGGCCTTTATATATTCCAGTGGCCTGTGCCTAAAAAAATAAAATCTTATCTTCCTTACATTCCTTAGAACACAAACATCAAAGTAGAAGATGTCCGAATACGGGCCGTTTTTTCAGCCTCTCGCAAACGCATCCCTGTAACAGAGGGTTACGTGGAGATCAAAGAAGGGGGCACTTGGAAGCAGATATGCGACAAAAACTGGACCACCAAAAATTCCCGTGTTGTCTGTGGCATGTTCGGGTTTCCAGCAGAGAAGAAATACAACATCAGAGCCTACAAGTAAGAGGAACTTTTCTAAGGGGTGGTTACATTTTTGAACTTCAAGAATACAATGCATATGCAAATCTCTTTGGAACCAGCCCTTTGCAAATGGGAGCTGGAAAAATGCTGGTAGTTTCTGAGTGATTTGTTGTCAGTGTCTGAAGAGCTTCAATTCTTAATTTCCTCCATCGTTTTTGACAAAAAGAGGCCTTCAGACAGCTGTGAAGCATATTCTCTTGAGCAATATAATTTGAACAGTTTGTCCCGTCCAAAGATGGAGGGAGGTCTGAAGGTACCAAGTCTCTGCTCTCCATGCTCGCTCTTCAAGTTTCCATGGAGGCTTTTTTTTTACTAGTGTCCCCTCTTCGCAGGATTTCATTGGCCAAGTTTCAAATACTTCATTAGTGAAAAATGATGAAATTAAAATGAAGGGGGGGAAGAAAGAAGGAGATTTATGGAATGGAATTCTTCAAAACCGCATCACAGTGGATTTGTTAAGGCCATCCTGGGTTTTTATGTATAATATATTTACAAATCATTGGTGTGGAAGTGATTCCAGATGGCCTGGTGTGTTTTGTTTTACATGTGGGATAGAAACAGTCACATGTCTACACCAATGTTCTGGTTTTCTTGGGATCTCTAGTTTCCACCCTGCTTATATCTCTGCCTTTGTGGGAACTGGTGGCTGCTTTTTGTGGGGGTGGAATGGCCTGCTTAACTGCTCACTCAGAATAAATCTGGTTATCTGCTCTGTAAGTTGAATCTCAGCTGCCTGTCTTGAGGGAAAGGGCTTCAGGCTTGGTGACTAAGTCTTTCCTCTCTTCAGTGGGGTCATAGCGGTCAGTTGAAAGTAGGAAAATGACTACATCCTGTCAGTGTGATTCATTGATCTCCTTTTCTTCAACCCAACAAATTCCCAGAGAAGCTTACAAGGAAAAGCAATTGCTTAAATGTGATGATCATCACCAATAATACAGTTAGTGCTTCTTCTTCTTCTTCTTCTTCTTCTTCTTCTTCTTCTTCTTCTTCTTCTTCTTCTTCTTCTTCTTCTTCTTCTTCTTCTTCTTCTTCTTCTTCTTCTTCTTCTTCTTCTCCTCCTCTCCTCCTCCTCCTCCTCTCCTCCTCTTCTTCCTCTTCTTCTCCTCTTCTTCTTCCCCTCCCCTCCCGCTCCCCTCTCCCTCTCCTTCTTCCTTCTCCTTCTTCTTCTTCTTCTTCTTAACTTGCCTTTTTTGTGTTTGAATTCCAGCAGCTTTAATGCTGGACCAGCCTTCCATCTCATAAAATGTAAGCAATGTTCATTTAATGATAAGTTTGCATTTTCTCCTAAATAAGATCTTGATCTTCTTCTTCTTCCAAGTTCCAACCATCCCCACATTCCCATGGTCACATAATTGCAATCCAAGTCCTTGCACTTCTGATAGTTGCAGCATCTCGTAGAGGCTTGACCGCCATTTGCAAACTTCTCTCTTGGCTTCACAAAAGCAAAGTCAATGGGGAAGATGTCAGGGAAGGTTGAGACTCACTCCAGGAATCACTTAGACTTGTTCTCCAGAGGAGCCTGGCCACAGAGGATCAGATCCTAGAAAGTTCATACTCAATACCAAGCGTGCACACATGCCTGCAGCACTGGTCCCACCCATGGTACACATCCCTGCGCCCTCCTCCATCTGGAAGCAGCCATCTCTGGCCCCTCTGGGTTTGTGTGGGGCTATGGCAGCTATGTGCACATCCTCCTTCACCTAACAGCAGCTAGCCCACCATACTTACACATTGCCAGGGTGGCCATCTGCACACACTCCCCCATGGGCCATGCCAAGAAAGTCCAATTTAGACAAATGATATTTTCATCTGGCCACCAGAAACAATAAATCTCTTAGATATTTCCAAAATGGGGCATTGCATCTCAGCAACTGTTGCTAAGGGCAGAGTACACAACACTGTTTGTGGTAAAAGCCAAACTTGTCCTTTGAGGAATGGCTCCAAAGAGATGATGGGGCCAGGATAATACTTAATCTGAAATAATTTAAATTTCATTCAACCCTCATTCTGTACATTAGCCAGTTTTGGCTGCATTTAGTCATTTCCCTCTTTTGTCACATTTACAGTTCTAATCTAGTACCGATAAGATCAAGCAGTTTTAAAATATGCTTCATCCCAACTAATAAAAATATTGTTTTACAAACTGTTTGGAAAGAGGAAGATCTTCAATAAAAGTTGAACTGAAGTTGTTAAGTTAGTAACACAGTTGTTAAGTGAATGTGGAATCCCCACTGACTTTGCTTGTCAGAAGGTGGCCAAAGGGTTTGGGCGTCAGCAATTCGGCAATTTGATTCTGACTGGCTCAAGGTTGACTGAGCCTTCCATCCTTCTGAAGTGGGTAAAATGAGCATTGTCAACTCCAAAATATTTCTCTGGTCTTTTAGAGTTGCCAGCAGAAAGGGAGTGAGGGAAGTAGCGCATTCCTTAAATGCTTCATAGTTAATTGCGAGGCAGCCGAAGCTTCTGGCACACAAGATTATTACTGGAGAACATGATTGATGACTCTTGGCTATGGATGTGTCCCATTGGAGAATATACATCCAGGGGGTGGGGGAAGACTAGGGTCAAGGGTGAAATGAGTAATGTGTCTCAGAGTCGGCTACACCCAGATAACGCTGGCTTGTTCACTCCTAATAAATCTTTTCTTTTTTTAACTCAGAGATGCGGCTAGAGACTCATTATTTGAATGGGGGTAGATGCTGGAGCCCTGAGACCCAAATTGTTGAGGGAAATAGGCTGACTATAAACCGCTCAAAGAGGTTTGCACTGTGAAGCGGTGTATAAGTCTAAGTGCTATTGCTATTGTATAATCCCAGGGGTATGCACCAAATTTTTCATTCACTCCCAGGAAAGTTAAGACCAAAATTTCCATAAAATAAGTTGACTTTGGGTGACTTCATGAACATGCTGTGAAGTTTTCTTCCCTCCATGATGACATGGTTTGCCGTATCCATTTCCCAACCCATTTTATTTTGCAAGGCTATTCTACAGCTGTCAGATTTGCAGTCCTGACAATGTTTAGACTTTTGAGATCAGCCAAGTTTGCTTAGTTATTGACAGCTCCTGTAAACATACATGCCTTGTTTTTTCTACTTTATGTATCGCTTGCAGAGTCATGTGGACTAAATCTTCTGCGGTTTTCCAGTTGCTTGCTGCAGAAGGTAGAGAAAAGGGGCTCCTTGAAAGCAAAAAAAGGACAACCAACCCTTTTCCCCTGACCTTCCCTAGCAGCTTTCCCAAAGGCGCTCAGTTTCAAAACCCAGCAAAAAAAAAATATAAGCTTCTTTCTGTTGCAAGTCAAACAGTAACATCTCCTTTTTTTTCTTTAAAAAATGTGCTGTTCTGGATTCACCTACAGGTAGTCCTCGACTTTGTTCATTTAGTGTCTGTTGAAAGTTACAACGCCATTGAAAAAAAGGTGACGGTATGGTCGTTTTTCACACTTAACAACCACTGCAGCATGTTCAAAATTCGGATGGTTGGCAACTGGCTTGTATTTATGATGGTTGCAGTGCCCTGGGACCCTGGGATCCCCTTTGGCAGCCTTCTGACAAGCGAAGACCATCGGGAGGCCAGATTCTCTTAACAACCGGGTTACTAACTTAACAATTCTGAGATCCACTTAGCAACTCTGGCAAGAAAGGTTATGAAAAGGGGCAAAACTCAAAATAACAGAGTTGGAAGGGACCTTGGAGGTCTTCTAGTCCAACCCCCTGCTCAAGCAGGAAACCCTATCCCATTTCAGACAAATGGTTGCCCAATCTCTTCTTAAAAACTTAATTAAGCTAATTAAGTACTTAATTCTACTTTCCTTAATGTTGGCACCTTCTGGATAAGTTGAACTACAACCTCTGTAATTCCAGTTAATCAACTCAACTACTGATAGTACCAGCTAAGAATAATAAAGCTACCAGCACAATACATTTATGGAGTGGAGTGGAGTGGAGTGGAGTGGAGTGGAGTGGAGTAGAGTAGAGTGGAGTGGAGTGGAGTGGAGTAGAGTAGAGTAGAGTAGAGTAGAGTAGAGCAGAGTAACAGAACAGAACAGTTGGAAGGGACCTTGGAGGTCTTCTAGTCCAACCCACTGCTTAGTCAGGAAACCCTATAACATTTCAGACAAATGGCTGTCCAATCTCTTCTTAAAAACTTCCAGTCTTGGAGCATCCACAACTTCTGGAGGGAAGTCATTCCACCGATTCATTGTTCTCACCATCAGGAAATTCCTCCTTAGTTCTAGGTTACTTCTCCCCTTTATTCATTGCCTTGATTCCCTGAACAAATGTCTCACTTAGCAACACAAATGTTTGGGCCATTGTGCTTGTAAGTCAAGAGCTACCTATATATTCAAGGGAAGGGAAGCTTCTGTTCACGACTTCGCCAGTCGCTTGGATCGGGTTCTTTTTCTACCTGACTCCAGAGGCCCTCTTAATCTGTGTCTCATCTAGGAGTGGGATTCAAAACCCCCAGCAACCGTTTCGCTGCCCAGTTGCTAGGTGGGTGTGACCATGGTGGGCATAGCCTATCTGAACTTCCGGGAGGGCCGTTTTTCACCTTCCCAAGGGTCCAGATGCTTCCCTCGGGCCTCTAGGAGGGCGAAAACGGCCTCCCCCGGGGTCTGGAGGCTCTCTGGAAGCTGGAAACAGGGCCATTTCTGGACTTCCAGAAGGCCTGTTTTCCCCCCTCCCAGAGTCTCGCGCAGACGTTGCACTTACCTGCATTGAAAATGGGCCACGTGGAGACTCCTAGAAGGGAAGGGGAGTAGTGGGCCATCTGATTGGTTCAAATACCAGTTTGGCAAACCAGATGCAAATTTAACATCCGGTTTGCTCGAACTGGTCCAAACCGGTAGAATCCCACCTTTGGTCTTCTTCTACACCCGAGGTCTCCAAACTTGGCAACTTAAAGACAAGTGGACTTCAACTCCCAGAATCCTCGGAGTTTGAAGTCCACACGTCTTAAAGTTGCCAAGTTTGGGGGCCCGTGTTCTACTCGGTACTGTCATAAATTGTTCTACCCACAAATGGGATCTTCCACTCACATTGTGGTTGTGCATCTGGGAAGTCAGTCTGCAGCTAAGGCTCTCTTCCAATAAGCTAGCTTCATGCTTCTGTAGGCAGTCTATAAAAAAAAAGGCAGATTCATCTGCCAAGCTGAAAAATGGTTTTCATTTTTCTTAAAACCTAACCACAGCATTTAGGCGCTGAGGTAACCCATGAGAAGTTGTAGAGCCCCTTGCTGGGTGGGGAGGCAGAAATGATTCACTGATGCAATGTTTTACTGAAGCAAACAGCTTCGTTCATCCCAATCCTGGCTGCCAAATTTGCTCTTTAGGATGCCATTTAATTTCTGCTTGAAGGACAATTTATATTAAAGAAGAGGTTAAAAAAAATCAAGTTGGAAAATCTGGTTGTTTGCTTTTCTGCTGTTTTCTTGAGCTCAGTCAACTATGTTGTTCTAGCAGCAGAAAAGGGCAGGAAAGCTCCATTAAATACCACCAGCTCTGAATGGCTGGTAGTCAAGTACAGCTAATCCTTGACTTACAAGTTTGTTTAGTGACTATCTGGAGTTATAAAAGCATTGAAAAATGTGACTTATGGGCATTTTTCACACTTATGACCGTTGCAGCATTCCCAGTGGTCACGTGATCAAAATCTAACCGCTTTGCAACTGGCATGTATTTACGACAGTTGTAGCATCCCGTGGTCATGTGATCAACTTTTGCAACCTTTGGGGGGAACCAGATTTACTTAAAAGCCATGTTACTCCCTTAACAACTGTCTCTCTTAGCAACAGAAATTTGGGGCTCAGTTGTGGTGGTAAGTCAAGGGCTACCAACTGATAAAAGAGAAATTCCACCTAGAAATAAAGAGAAATATTCTTACAGTGAGAGCAATCAACCCATGGAACAGAAGTTGGCTTTGGAAGTTGTGGGAGCTTCATCACTGGAAGCTTTGAAGAAGAAACTGGACTGCCATCTGTCAGAAATGGTGTAGGGTCTCCTGCTTGGGTGGGTGGGTGGACTAGCAGATGACCTACAAGATCTCTTCCAACTCTGTTAATCTGTTAAAAATGTGTAAGACCATGGCTTCTGTCATCCCAGGAAGTAAACATGGGATCTGGTTGATTGAGAATGTAGTATTTTGTGGAGCATTTTTCCTCTTTTAGCTTTCTGATATTTGGGGATTGCGTTTCTTCAAATTTCCAGTTGGAATGGCCATTTTGGGAGACAATGCCCCCATGTTGACTGACTCCACACATTATGCTTAATCAGAGCTTGGTTTAAAACACAGTCATGTTTGCACAGCATGCTAAGTGAAAGCCAAGCAAATCATTCAATTTCTTAGCCCATTAGGAGAAAGCATTTTTCTCTCTCTCTGATATTCAGAAGCATTTTATTTCTGATTTAAAATTATTGGATCTGTCATAGCTACTTGACTACCCCTGAGCCAAGGTTAAATATTTAAAGTAGAAGGAGTGTGTGTATGTTTCACTCATAGCTATAGTTGAATGCCAGCATTACTTACAAGCTTAGACCAAAAAAAAAGGAGATTGACTCACGGACTACTTACAACTTGAAATTAGATAGGGATTTTTTTTTTTAGCAGGACACAACTGGACTAATTTAGAAGTTTCCCTTAACTTTCATAACCCTTCAATTGCATCCTGTACTGCTTTTCTATCATTTTTTTTAAAAATAAATCATTTCTAAATTTTATAAATGGTTTAATATGGGCAAAGATTGTATAGAAGTTTTAGAGTTCAGCGTGCTCTTGAAAAAAAGCCAAAAATTATTTCTTCTCCTTTTCTTATTTGCTGCCTACAAGTCAAAAATGGTCTATTTGTTGATGGTCTGTGAGAATGACCTTGGGAGAATGGAGGAGGAAAGGGACCAGAAATCTAGGCAATGGACAACTAAGAGGGGTCTAGCAAATGTCTCAGAAGGACCCTCCCAAGCTTCTTGGACTATAAAGTTGAGGGAAGAGAGAAGTATTTTTTTTTAGATTTGCAAGAGTCTGTTAATGTAACCTTACAATAAAGGTAGCCTTAGTAATCATTGTTGATGCTTGTACTACCTCTAAGTCTGCCATATTTAAATCTTGGGGTGATTTCAAAGTCACCAAAGTGGATTCAAAGTGGATTTGATGTACCGGTTCTAAATTAAGACCATCTTATTTCCTCCCATAAAAAAATAATTGTTGATTTTGACAAATAGTAATCCATCATGATTTATTCCCCTCTCTCGTGTCCAGGGATTGTACGAAAGATTGCCAAAGATATTATGGGCAGAGCGAATGTGCTCCTTTCAAATGGTTCCTATTATTTCCGTTGAGCCTCCCAAAGTTGTTGTCGGTCTTTTACGGAATGTCTCTTCCAGATGTACTTGGAGATCTGGCTTGTGTTCTCAGACTGGTGAAAGGGCAAAGTTAATTTCTCTTTTTTCTTCCAATCTTATCTGAAGGACTTGGAAGCTGTGGAAGGAAAGGATTGTCTAAATTATCCATAACGTGGCACAAAGGATTTCCTTTACCTCTTGAGCGTAATCCTTCAGGGTTTTAGCAGTGAGGCCATAAAAGGTTCTGCTCTGAACTAGTAGATAAACCAAAGGGATAGTTCCTCAGTTGGTTATTCCACTCCCCCCCACCCCATTGAAACGAACAGTGTGATTCATTGGTTAATCTTAGAGGAGGAGTAAGAGAGGCCCAGTACAGGGAGGCCTCAACTTACATCACTCCATTGAAAAAAAGTGAATTAGGACTGTTTTTCATACTTACAACTGTTGCAACATCCCCATGATCACCTGATCAAAATTTAGACACTTTGTGATGAGTCACGTGGCAGTATTCTGGCAGTTACCCCCATTTAAGTCTCAAGCCAAACTTCCAAAACTCAAAAAGGATGCCTGGGTGTAGCTGACTCTGAGACACATCATTCATTGTCACCCTTGACCCTGGTTCATAATTCATATTCACCAATGGGACACATCCATAGCCCAGAGTCATCAATCATGTTCTCCGGTTAGAATTTTGCATGGCAGAAACTTCAGTCACCTAGTTACTATCTTTGAAAACATTTATGGAATGCAGTTTTGGTTTTGCAAGCTATTACATTGCTCCCCCCACCCCTTTCCGTTGGCAACTCTAAAAAGACCATAGAAACATTTTATGAGTTGACATCATGTTTATGATGGTTGCAGCGTCCCAGGATCACATGATCCCCTTTTTGTGACCTTCTGACAAGCAAAGTCAAAGGGGAAGCCAGATTCACTTAACAACCATGTTTCTAACTTAAGAACTGCATTGATTCCCTTAATAATAAATAAATTTTAACATAAATGTTGGGCTCAGTTGTGGTTGTAAGTCAAGGACTACCTGTGTCTCAAAACTGATGGGAGTTCAAGGTAACCATTTCTGCCCCTAAAATGCATCCCCCAAACCAGATTCTGGGTCTCTCGTATCTGCTGGGGTGGCGGGGGAGGAGAGCTAGTAATATTACAGCTCTTATTCTGAAACGGATGCAAATTACATAATTTGTGCCATTGACAACATTGTGTGCACGATGCCATCCTGCCAGGTGCTTTTCCCAACCTTTTGTAGCTCTTCACCTGTTACTCACAATCAAATTGCTTTCAAATTGATATAAATCACATATTCCTTCCTTAAGATTATACACTTCTTCCCTTAAGGAGTACTGGAAAGTAGAATTTGACTCTCTTAATTTTTTTATTTCGTTTATTTATTTCCTTCCTTTATTGTTTTATATATAACTCCAGTCACAGACCATACTTAATGCCACTTCCTCCTCAACGACGACTCTGTGGAGTGAGTTGGGCTGAGAGGGAGGGACTGGCCCAAAGTCTCCCAGCTGCCTTTCATGTGTAAGGTGGGATTAGAACTCACCATCCCCTGGTTTCTAGTCTGGTACTTTAACTAGACCAAACTGGCTTTCTTTGGCACCAGACTCTGACTCAATGCAGAGAAGGTGGGATTTTGATTAAATGGTAGAGTAGATCATTACTCTTTGCTTTTCCAGCCTAAGGGTAGAAAGTAAATATATTGATTTATATTTATATTGAGTGGGACTGGTTGTTTTCGTGGTGTGGAGACAATAACTTGGTCCTCAATACCAATAAGACCAAGGAGCTTAAAGTGGACTATAGAAGGAACAGATCAGACATCCAGCCCTTGCTAATCAAGGGACACCGAGTGGAACAAGTGGCCAGTTTTAAGTTTCTGGATGTTACCCTAAAAGAGGACCTGACCTGGGATGCTCACCTTGCAGCCCTGGTCAAAAGGGCCCAGCAGAGATTAGACTACCTGAGACTTCTCAGAAAACAGCAACTGAATGAAAAACTGCTGGTGACCTTCTACCACTGCACCACAGAAAGTATCTTAACTTACTGCACCTATGTACGGTTTGCCAATTGCACAGTGGCAGATAGGACAGCACTCCAGAGGGTTAATGTCATTGCCCAGAAGATCATTGGTTGCCCTCTCCCCTCTTTGGAAGAGCTTTATTGCTCTTACCACCTTAAGAAAGTTCTCATTCGGGGCACCCTCTTTTTTTTTTAACTATTCCCATCTGGCAGACAGTACAGGACAATAAAATAGG
The DNA here is from genome assembly GCF_049901715.1 of Pseudonaja textilis. Classification (NCBI taxonomy): domain Eukaryota; kingdom Metazoa; phylum Chordata; class Lepidosauria; order Squamata; family Elapidae; genus Pseudonaja; species Pseudonaja textilis. Next base: position 6,573,454 of record NC_141998.1, on the reverse strand, counting down.
CTGAAAAACAGCATCTATCCCAGAGCAGTAGCTCTGTTGAATTTTACCGTAAAGTGCAGTGTTAGTGCAGTGTCAGGAATTTTCAATTCAATGTGTGGAGTGTGAAGGATGTGTGTTTGTGTTTATTTTCATGGTCATGATGTGCACTGAAGATAGTATTTAACTTTGTTGTATGAGGTGCAATGACAATAAAGTAAAGTAAACTAAACTATTGATTAGTTTGCTGACTTCATTTGTACTGTTCAGTGTTTCCTTTATTTCATGAACTTTTGCAAACCAATTGGATATGAATATACCATCCAAATAGCATAATCGGCCCTGATGACAAACACATGCCATTCAAGGTCATTCAAGAAGTCATCCCTTTCCTTCTTTTGACATACACTGCAATCTAAGAAAAGGCTACCCATGTTTCCAGGTTATTATGCTCAGAATGGGACAACTCACCACAGCCAACCTGCCATGAGACAACTCATTGTGGGGCAATTCAACCATTCAATTTAATTATTTAAAATAATTTTAATTTTTGTCATTCGCATTCATTTTGTCCCTTCTCGGGCATCCTTTCTTTAATCATTCCATTCCATTATTTCTTCAATATTAATGTTAACTCTTGCCCCATGGTGAGCTGGCCATGGCGAGTTGTCGTAGAGCCTATTATGCTTGCCTGCTTGGTTGTGTGAACTTGTCTGGCCTGGATGCGAGGATGTCCTGGGCTCCAGGCAAATGAACAACTGCTTCTGGGCAGGGGTGGATTTTCTCCATTGTTTCCTTGGTGGTGGAATCTTAACAATTGTGGCATTCTTCCCTTTCTTCCAGAACCTCAGCAAGCAGAAGAAAGCATAAATACTGGGCTTATTCTGTGATTTGCAAAGGCACCGAATCACATCTCTTTAGCTGCAAAATGGGCGATCGGATCATGACACTTGGTGGGAACGTTACCTGTGAGAATGGGATGCCTGCAGTGGTCAGCTGCAGCCCTGGACTAGCATTTTCCCCAGGCAGTCATAGTGGCTTCGGCAAAGCTTTCCGTGCTCAGGTAAGTGGAAGAAATTCTCCTTGGTCTGATAGGGAACTTGAATTTGCTATGGAGCAAACAAACTTTAGGATCACCTCCAAGGTTGAGCATCTTGATATTAAGGAAACTGTAGCCCTGGTTCCCTTTCACCATTTCATTGCATCAACCTGGGTCCAATGCTTGACAATGTGTGAAGTATTCCTTATTTATCATATTCATTTCCCATCCTTTCTCCAAGAAGAGCAGCTATGTTCATGGTTCTTCCTAGTTTAGCTTCTTAAAGACCTGCGAAATAAAGCTGATTGGAAGATATAAAATTGCACCCAATGAGCTTCATGGCTTAACAGGGATTTGAATATAAAGTTTTGTTGGAATACATATTAGAATGTATTTTGTTTTGCAACAACTACAGAATTATTTTACCCACTAGATGGCAGTGTTTAGTGTGCATCTATGGTTATAACCTATGGTTTCTTTATGTTCTGAGGAGAGTTTCCTGTTTCCTGTTACAGTAATATAATTGAGCAGTAAAGCACATGGTAACTGTACTGTTTGCTCTGTGGTGCTTTATATAAAACAAAATTTCTAATATGTTTGATCCTAGCAAACCTACTTTTCCACAACTTAAATACCCTCCATTTGCAAGGATTTCGTTTCCCAAACTTTTCAGCCATGGATATGATCACTCTAATTAGGGAAAACTGTTATCATTGAATTAACTATGGTGCTTTATTTGTCTTTAGAAGATTGCTTTCAGTATTATTCTATTTGTGATCAAGAGTTGAGGTAGAGTGAAGGTCTCTCTTTGGTCAATCTGTTGAGATAGAGCAATGCAAGATGATATCACAACCAGGATTGCTCAAGCTTCCAAGTTGCTTCCAACAAATTCTTGTGTTGATGGCTTGCCATAATGCCTTCCTTCAATGCAAATATTGGCAGGATAGCAAATTTTAAAATTAAAATATTGGTAAACATTTACCAATGCAAAAAGGTTAGTATTTCTTGAGATTTCATATGTCTCACGTGAGATCTCAAAAGATTTTAGACTAGGACACGAAAGTATTCTGTAGTTTGCTGATCTTATTCAATTTTAGCCACCTGAATTTTGAAAAATAGTGGCATCATCATAAAAGTAACTGATTCCTCTGGTTAATCTAGAATTAGTTCTCATTTGCTAACTTTGAGAACTGTAAGTAGCTAGAGGTCTATGTGGCTGTGGCTGCCTTAGTATTGAAATCACAAACCTTTGCATTTCAAGTCCTCTTAGGAAAAGATGTCAAATACGTTGGACACTGTATAGTGTCATTATAGCCTGAGTAAGTTTACTAAGCTACTCCTTAGCACCAAAAGGGAGCAAAAATCTACTCAGCCAGAGGCCAAATTCTAAAATCTCCTAGCTAATCATGAATTCTTTGTCCATATATGGTCATTATTTACAGAACTGTGAACATAACTGGCTGGAATCCAGTGGTAGGATAAGGCACACATTAAGTTTGTACAAGATAGCATTCTTAACAATACTTTGTTATATATCATATATCAATAGTAGGAACCCTGTTTCTTAACTTGCCTTTTTTGTATATGAATTCCAGCAGCTTTAATGCTGGACCAGCCTTCCATCTCATAAAATGTAAGCAATGTTCATTTAATGATAAGTTTGCATTTTTTCCTAAATAAGATGATGATCTTCTTCTTCTTCTTCTTCTTCTTCTTCTTCTTCTTCTTCTTCTTCTTCTTCTTCTTCTTCTTCTTCTTCTTCTTCTTCTTCTTCTTCTTCTTCTTCTTCTTCTTCTTCTTCTTCTTCCTCCTCCTCCTCCTCCTCCTCCTCCTTCCTCCTCTTGGCAGCTCAACCATTCTCAACATGTCTTTAATGTTGTGTCTCCATTTTCTTCTGACTCTGCCCCATGTTCTCCTCTTTTTGCCTATGCCACATCCAGTATGGAATTCCGAAATAAGATGACAACATTAAAAAAAAAAAGTGAAAATGTTTTGGGACTTAAAAAGATAGGAGACATTTAAGAGCCAGTCATAAACAGCTTTTCTCCCAATTCCAAAGAATTCATAGTTCTCAAAACATTCTCTCCCCTGCAGATTCTAATTTTCCAAAATTTAGCATTCCAAGAGGTTTATTTATATTTCCTGCTCCTCCTCAAGGAACACTAACAATATTTTGGAGGCACTGCCATCACTCTTAAAATGTTGCATTTATTTTTCAAGCACAGTTGCTCGGTTGCTCATATTTACCTGGAAAATGCTAAAAATTATATTCTGCAGCGCCACATTTATAACGTTCCCCTGCTTTAACTCAGGATGTTTGGGAGTTCCTGAACTGCACAAGCTTCATTTATCTCTGGAAGCGGTGAAGCTCTTGGCAAAACGTTGCCTAATTCTCATTCCAAATTCTTTTGTTCACGCCAACTGACTGTTGCTTTGTGTTCTTCCAAACAAGCAACTTTCCTATTATGTAAATGATAATGTGGACAGTTGTGCCTTAGAATTCCTGGATTTTATGTAAGGGTGGATTTGCAGCTTATTAGCACGCCATGACAGCAACAGAAAGACGAATTTGTTTTTAATGTAGACAGAGAGTTGATGCTGCCAACTATTTCTGAATTAGCACCATTTTTGGATGCTGTGGACCTACACACTTATTTTAAAAGCTGAAAATTGCCACATATGACTTGTTAAGTTGGTAACAAAAATAGTGACCACAACATAGACATCAGGGTACCATTTAGGTTGGCTGGATCTAGAATTGTGAAACAACTGAAAGACTCCAGATTGAGGCACAATATTAGATCCTGATTCTTATTATATAATAACTCCGTTATGCAATACAATTCTTTATCTGGAGACTCTTAATTCTTCCTATGAATAAGAATATTGGTATTAATTAATTATTAAAAGATTATTAATAAAGGATAAAGGTTCCCCTTGCACATACGTTAGCCCCCCCCCCCCCCCCCACACCAAAAAAGAGACCCCGGCCAAAAAAGACCCAGGCGGGGGCCGGACGACCCACCGCCGCGCCTCTTCCAAAGTGGTCCCTCTTGCTTTTCCAGCTCTAGAGGGTGCTGCTCATCTCCATTACAAAGCCGAAGAGCCAGCGCTGTCTAAAGACATTTCCGTGGTCATGTGGCTGGCATGACTAAATGCCGAAGGTGCACAGAACACTGTTACCTTCCCACCAAAGGGGTCCCTATTTTTCTACTTGCATTTTTTAATGTGCTTTTGAACTGCTAGGTTGGCAGAAGCTGGGACAAGTAACGGGAGCTCACTCTGTTATGTGGTGCTAGGGATTCGAACCACCGAACTGCCGACCTTTCTGATCCTATTTTCCAACAACAACAACCCTGTGGAGTGAATTGGGCTGAGAGGGAGGGACTGGCCCAAAGTCACTGAGCTGGCTTTCATGCATAAGGTGGGACTAGAACTCACCAACCCCTGGTTTCGAATCTGGTGCCTTAAACTGGACCAAACTGGCTTTCTTTGGCACTAGACCAAACTTTGACTCGTTGCAGAGGTGAGATTTTTGATTAAATTATTCAAGACCTTTTTAATAAGGCTTTGTGATTCCAACTGTGATGCTTGTGTTGGTGGATCTGAAAAGGTATTCAAGACTGGGAGTAGATTGCAACGGGTTTTTCACAGGTGGTTGTACAATAAATTGTTCCATGTTGGTTATGCTTGTTTACGGAACAGCTCATAATCCAGAAAGGTTATGTGATAGCAAGGAAGCAATATGAATTTTGCCTTAGATTATCTGTTCATGTTAGCAGAGCAATCGGTTATGAATGAAGGTGAATATATGGGTCCTAGGATAATGCTGTAGGATCCAATCTGGTCAGTCACCGGGGAGCAGGGGTTTGGTCTTCTGAACTTTTGGTTTCATTCTGGAGCTCATCTTTAGAGGACTTCTTTCAAGCAGTAGACACATTCCACTAGACAGACATTCCCTGAAGACGGGCTCCAGAATGAATCCAAAAGCTCAGAAAACTAAACCTCTGGTCCAGTGGTGGGATTCAACATTTTTTACTACTGGTTCTATGGACATGGCTTGGCGGGCATGGCAGGGGAAGGATACTGCAAAATCCCCATTCCCTCCTTACCCCACTAACCTGCTTTCCAGCTCTGTTCTCCTGTGCAGGGCAACAAAAGAAGACCCAGACAATCCGCTGGGACTTGGGAGGCAGAGAATAGATGGGGTTGGTGGGGCCAGTCAGAGGTGGGATTGGCTGGTTCTCTGAACTACTCAAAATTTCCACGACCGGTTCTCCAGAACTGGCCAGAACCTGCTGAATACCACCTCTGCTCTGGTCCCAGTGACTGACCCAGATTGGATCCTGCAATCAGTTATCAACCGGTAGCCTATAAAAAGGCACAACATTTATCCTTTCCTTATTAGGGAAAAAAACTTATCTTCATGATAGGGATTGAGGTTTTAATGCACATTTGATAAGAGGATTTCTATGTGTTTTAAATGTCCCATATATCCTGTATCGCCTGAAGCCTTGGCTTACCTGGTTAGTTTTTTGTTGTTGACAATGATAGGAAATTATGCAGCTGGCTTTTTTTTCCTTCCAGAAACATGTTGATAAATTCCAAAGATACGATCTTGGAGGCCACCAGGAACTAGAATAAAAGAGGTTTACAGGCCATCAGTAGCTTTGGGACGATGAATTGACTCAGCAAGTAGGACCATATCAGGGTGCACTTCTGTAGGGCAACAGATCGGACCGGAGCTACCAATGGAACACTGTTGGGTGGCTTTGAATCTGTCTCCATCCATGGAAGGACCGAGTGAGAATAGAATGGAGGAGGAATTTTATGGCCCAGATCTGAATTCCAGTTCATGCTGACCTTCTGTGAAATTCAGCAAATAAAAATATAAAACAACAGGGGACTTTCACCATTCATGTGCATACGTGATCACAGCAGAATTGACCTAGTTTTGCACAAAACTCCTGAATCGTAAGAACAATCTTTTCTGAATTAAACTGCAGACTAAGTTATCTGGGATAGAGTTGTTAGGACAGACTGTTTATCATGCAAAATCATCAAGAGATTGCTTTTAATCCAGGACCAAGAGTTGATAGGTTTGTAATATTTTTCTTAGAACACTTTCCTCCCTTTTAGCTCTACAGAAGGTATCCCTCTAATGTTCCTAGATGATGAAGCATTTTCCCTTTATTTAAGATATTTCCCGTGGACTGTTGATATTCTTGTTGGGGCTCAGAGGCCTCTAAAACCATCAGGATGAGTGTTTTGTAATCTCCACATTTTAAAACTGCAACCTCCAGATTGTGTGTGTGTGTGTGTGTGTGTGTGTGTGTGTGTGTGTGTGTAGAAGAAACAGACATCTTGTGATCTCCGGAACTTAAAATTACATTTATTGTACTTACTAAGTTTTCGTCAGCCTCTGCTGACATCATCAAAATATGAAGCTACCATTAGAGATCTTTGCCTTTATATATCATTAATCAATTTAGCCCTTGGACGCGTAATAGGCCCTCTCAACTGCCTCCCATCCGTAATTAGCTCTGTTGTTTTTGCTTCCATCATGTTGGTTATATATACAGGTTAGGTGAGACATGAATATAGAAAACAAAATTCTATATGAACTTGAATTCATTGTCAATTGAGACTAAATGATGCAGTGCTTCCCTCTAGCTCTCCCAGTTTTAGAAAATTTGCATAAATGTGCTTATATCCAGTAATCTAGCCTACTTTTTTCCCAATCTGTCACCCTGAGAACTACATTTCCCATAATTCCAAATGCCTTGACTTAGCCATCCTGACTGGGAATCTGTATATTAATAGCTGCAAGAAATTTGAAAGGAGCCAAGATGGGAAAGAAGATCTAATATGCTTTCTATCAGACACAAAAGATCAGATCCACATTTGACGGTTGAATTAAACAGATTTATTTATTTACTCATGCCAATGCTTAGGAATATTATCAATAAACAGTTGATAACACCTGCTAAGAGTTAGAAATGGGGCAATAGAATTCAAGGGGGGGCCTCAACACTGTCAAACTATTTACTAAGTCTGCATTACTATTACTATTATTACTATTAATCCTCCCATCCTTCCTTTCACCCATCTCCTCCCACTTATGACTTTATGACTGTAACCTTGTTGCTTTTATCCCAACAATTTTTACTGACTGTTTCCTAGTGTTGCAGGAAATTACGAGGCTCAGACCTTGCAATCCAAAAATAAGTTGGTTTTATTTGCACAAACAGGTTCAGAGTATTTTAGCGAGAGTCACTTCGGAACAAATTTCTTACAGAACAGCACATGCCTATATACTTCTTCAGAAGGGGCAAAACACAGAAATATAACTTGTCACTCATTCATTGTTTACTTGAAACAGAGCTCCCCTGTTGCTAGACTAGGATGGCTGGATGTCACAAACCCATCTTACTAAACTCCCTAGCTTGTGGTTTTGTTACAAGCGAGACAAGGTATCTTGGCAAATGTGACTTTGTGACCGATAGATGATCCTTGTGGTTTGGCTTTTCACACTTCCTTGTTCTTTCTCTTGCCAATACCACATATTTCACTATCTATAAAACTTGTATCATTATTTCTCTAAAATTAATATATTTTTATATCCTGCCTTACTAGTGTGATTTGGTCACTTATTGTACCCTATGACTATTATTAAGTATTGTTGCCTTATTATTCTTGACGAATGTATCTTTTCTATTTATGTACACAGAGCATTTGCACCAAGACAGATTCCTTGTGTGTCCAATCACACTTGGCCAATAAAAAATTCTATCTATTCATTTTGCCTGCCTGCCTGCCTGCCTGCCAACCTACCATCCATCCATCCATCCATCCATCCATCCATCCATCCATCTATCTATCTATCTATCTATCTATCTATCTATCTATCTATCTATCTATCTCTACACTTTCACTAAACATAATAAGTAGCACCAAAGCTCAATTTGGACTGTGGAAAAACATTCGAAGTTACAATGGCACAGAAAAATGTGGCTTATGACCATTGTAGCATTACTGCAGCCATGTTATCGAATTCACAACCAGCATGTATTTGCGATGTTGACAGTCTCCTAGGTTCACATGTGTCTTTCCCAGGGCGTTTCCAAAAGCAATGTCGAGGGGAAAACTGGGTTTGCTTAATGACTCGGTGATTCACTTACTAATTCATGGCAAAAAAAAAAAAAAAAGTGAAAAGTCAGATATGAAATCACTTAACGTCTGCTTGCTTAGTAAGGGAAGTTCTGGGCTCAGTTCTGGTCTTAACTGGAGTTTTATTTTTATGCTATCTGTGATTTGTGCCAGAAGGTGCATTTATGGGGATGAGTTTACTTCAAACAACAAACCACAAAAATTGCTTCTGACAATTACATCCCTAAGTAATAAAAGATTTTTCCCATTCCTTTTTAGCACCTCCTGGTGAGGCTAAAGGGTGGAGCCCAGGTTGGAGAAGGCCGGCTTGAAGTGTTGATGAATGGGGAATGGGGGACCATTTGTGATGATGGGTGGAGCCTACATTCAGCCAGTGTGGCCTGCCGAGAATTGGGCTTTGGAACCGCGAAGGAGGCCATCTTGGGTGCAAGACTTGGACAAGGTATGTTTAAAATTAGGGAGTTATTAGAAAGGATGAAGGAATAATGGACATGGAAAGGCCAAGAGCTGAGCTCATGCTTTATATGCAGAAAATCCCATAATCTGATCATTAACATCTTCAGGCTTAAGAAGGGATTGCTTGATAGGTAAAATGATCTGTCTAACTCAGGCATGTCAAACTCAAGGTCTATGGGCCTGATCTGGTCCATGGGGTGCTTAGATCTTGCCCTGGAAACAGATAATAATAACATATAATCAGAGTTGGAAGGGACCTTGTAGATCATCTAGTCCAACCCCCTTGCCCAAACAGGAGACCCTATACCATTTCTGACAGATGGCAGTCCAGTCTCTTCCTGAAAGCCTCCAGGGACAAAGCTCCCACAACTTCCGAAGGCAGCTTCTGATCCATTGGTTGACTGTTCTCACGGTCAGAAAGATTCTCCTTATTTCCAGGTTGAATCTCACCTTGATCAGTTTCCATCCATTATTCCTTGTCTGGCCTTCAGGTGCCTTGGAAAACAGGTTGACCCCTTTCTCCTCTCTGTGGCAGCCCCTCAAATATTGGAAGACTGCTATCATGTCGCCCCTGGTCCTTCTCTTCACTAGACTAGCCTTGCCCAGTTCCTGTAACAGTTCTTCAAGTTTTAGTCTCCAGTCCCCTAGGACTGGCCCGTGGTGCCTCTGCCAGTGAACATGGAGCTTGGGAAGGCCATGCACGGCCCTCCCAGCCTCCATTTTCGGCCACCACAGCCTCCTGCAGTCCTCGGTGTGTAGAAAATCTATAAAGAAAAAGCTGTTTTTCTAGTCTTCCAATGGTTAAATGATTTGATGTAGGAGAAGGAGAGGCAGAACCTGGGGTGGAGTCAAGAGAGAAATCTGCCAGGAATCATTCCGCTGCCACAAGCAATCCAATTCCAGCTCCTCTTGAATTCCAGTGATTTAGTGTTGACCATTAGTTGACCAGATTCTTGTGTATAGGCATGAGCAATAAATCAAATGAACTGGAAATTAACCTGCAGTCCAGATTCTTCATGCCTTTTATAACCTACTGAATTAGTTTTTAATCTACTATTTTAGTTTTTAGACTTTGTACTTTATTTTGCTTTGGTTTGGTTTCTTCTGCCTTGAATATATGCTGGCATAGAAAAGTAAGGTACTGTCTGTTGGCTAGCACCCCAAGAGTCCAGTTCTATTTGCATCTTTTGAATTTAGCGGGAGTATTTAATAAACATGCATAATATCAGACACTAATAGATTTACTAGAGAATATTCATGAATGTTTATCTGTGTATTTATTTAGGTAGTTGTAAGCTGTCTAGTTTCATCCCAACTTTGGACAGTGTTCAACATGAAACAACTTAAAAGAATATAATGCAAAACAATGCAAAACAGATGTGCGGAAAACCAATACCAGCTCTAAGTCTATGGAGATTCTCGGTCATCCAGGTCATGGTTGTCCCAAAGGTGCTTTTTCAAGAGGCAACTGGACTTTCTGGGTTTTGTTTGGTTTTTTTTGAAGATTTTGCTTCTCATCCAAGAAGCTTCTTCAGCTTTTGCTTCTCATCCAAGAACTGAAGAAGCTTCTTGGATGAGAAGCAAAATGTCTTCAAAGAAAAAGCACAAAGTCCAGTTACGTCTTAAAAGAACACCTTTGGCCACACTAGACTGACATGTCATCAATGGTCCATTATTTACTTTAACCCAAGACTTGGGAGCAGAGCTAGATTTTAAGATCTTGTTTCACTGAGGCTGCATTACAAAAGGGAACCATAAGCCATTCTACAGGACTATTTTTCCTAATTTTGTAGTGCCGTGATGTCCATATAAGTTCAAAGATTTTATAACCCTCTGTTTTCTTGCAAAAGTAAAAAAATAATGTTAGAAATCTTCTAATAATCCATGTTTATTTGCGATCTTTCTGTAATCCTACAAAAGAATGATCCTTATCCCTATTGAAATGTCAGGCTTGTGGGCAAAAATAGCCCAAAATGCCTGTTGCATATTTTGCTTCCCTTTCTCCAAATGAAATTTTTAAAAAATGATGGAGAAATGGAAAATTGGCCTTTGTTCTGTTTCTAACAATTGAAAGAAAGAAAGAAAAATATTGGAAACAGCACCTCAAGAATAAAAACAAAATTAACTGCAGAAAAATGTAATTAAAGCCCTGGATATTTTTAACGCAAAAGTTTCCTGGGCTTCTATTTGGATTTGAGGGCATCTGGACAATAGAGATGTCCTGTCTATGAATTGTGCTTTTTTTTCAAAAGGCAAATGCACTTTCTTGGTTTTTTTCCTTTGAAAACATTTAGCTTTTCATCTAAGCTTCTTTGGTTGAACTGAGAATCTCTGCAGACAGTCTATGAATTCTTAACACACTTTCCTTATATCTGATTTGCTCCAGATGCAGTGATGGTCTTAGGACAGGTCTCTAGGGGAAAAGGTTCTATTAAACTGAATAAAAAGGCAAAAGGAAACACAACAACATTGGCTCACCAAATTAATGAAGTCATGGTTTACTCTCTGAAAGGGGAATTGTCTGATCTGCACATTTCCTAATTGAAGAACTATGCAGATACGTTAATTTTAACTGCAAAGGTCACCAAATTGGGGTACTTTCCATCAGAACATACAAAATATATATCTTCTGGTTTATTGTGGGAAAATGAGCTTATGAGTGTTCCTCTTTTTTTAAAGGCATTGGCCCTATCCATCTCAATGAAATGGACTGCACAGGGTTTGAAAAGTCTATTACAGACTGTAAATTCAGCAAGGAGATCAGGAGCTGCACCCATGAAGAAGATGCTGGTGTGAGATGCAACATCCCAGCGATGGGCTTCCAAACCCAGGTGAGATAATTGGCACCTGGAATAACAGGAGAATCTTAACAATAATCTTCTTCTTCTTCTTCTTCTTCTTCTTCTTCTTCTTCTTCTTCTTCTTCTTCTTCTTCTTCTTCTTCTTCTTCTTCTTCTTCTTCTTCTTCTTCCTCCTCCTCCTCCTCCTCCTCCTCCTCCTCCTCCTTCTTCTTCTTCTTCTTCTTCTTCTTCTTCTTCTTCTCCTTCTTCTCCTTCTCCTTCTCCTTCTCCTCCCCCTCCCCTTCCTATAGAATGCATTGTGCACTTCATCATAAGAGCTGGAACATGGAAATATCATTCTTACATTTTCCCCCTTGACCTCCAGATCAAGAGGCCATCCACAAAGATACAATCTGTTCTATTTTGGAGATTATTGGTTTACTTTGAGCCAGCCACAATCTGTAAGACCAATTTACCCCACCTTGTTGTTCGTGCGAAAACATAATGAGGAGAGTCAACCCAAAGGTGCTTTTTTCCTAAAGGCAACTGAACTTTCTTGATTTTTCTTTGGAAAATATTTTGCTTCTCATCCAAAAAGCTTTTCAGCTATGAAGAAGAACTTCTTCAGTTCAGAACTGAAGAAGCTTCTTGGATGAGAAGCAGGATGTTTTCAAAGAAAAAACTAAGAAAATCCGGTTGCCATTTGGAAAAATCATCTTTGGGACAACCATGACCTAGATGGTTGAGTATGAGGAGAGTTAATTGCTAGGGTAGCAGTGAAAGCAGCAGTTGTGGTCTTCTTCAGGACCAGTCTTACCATTAGACAGAGTAGAGGAGCTTGGGTCTTTTGAGGGCACTGGTTTTTATGCTTCGGTAGCATGATCACTGCTTGTGATGTCAGCTACTAACCCATGGGGTCAAATTAAACTTTGAGCACATTGTAATATTTTTAAACCCATGTGCAAATAGAGCTAAAACGATATAAAGTGCAGCACACAAACAGATGTTAGAAGACCAAAAACACAAGCAAGCTCCTCAAATAGCTGCGGTGACCTGAAAAGGGTCATATGAATCAGACTTTTGGATACTTCTTAAAATGTTTACTAGATTGGGGTTTTGAATAGGAGGAGCTTTTCCTCAACCCTCCGTATTGAGGTCATCTTCAGACTGCTGGCTGAGAGTCCATGTTGGCAGGCAGTACAGTGAATTTGTAAGATTTACATCCCAGGATTTGGCCAAATTCCACATGTTCCATTCAATTTAACATCTGTGTTCTCTTAAAATCCATGAGCGCAACATAATTTGAGAAACATCCTAGCCTTTCTCCAAATAATTTGCTTCATAGTTTTTACCAAGCTTCTTCCTAATACTTTCATTAAAACACTCCATCTTAAATATCAGTTTGGGTTTATGCTGAAGCATTACTTAATGTCAGGGTATGAGGCCATGTAACTTCAGTTTTGAGACCCTCAACCCCAAAAGAGGCTTTTGCCAACCTGATGTCTTCTTGATGGACTACAGTTCACATCATATCCCGGTAGCTTAGAGCAGTGGTCACCAACTGGTGGGCCGCGAGAAAATTTTGGTGGGCTGCAGAGAAATGTCATCCTCAGAGCACCCCCCAAAGCAATTAATTCATGCTACCCGGAAACACAAGGCTCCCCTGCCCACTCACTCCTTACCTGGCAAACTTGCCTGCTAAATTGCTATTTTTCCTTTTTCCTTTTGTTCTGCTGTGCCGGGAGATTTAGATTAGCTAGAAAGCAGGAAATTGTTGCATTTTTTGCTTTCTAGCTCGTCTTTAGACCTTAGGCTCTGCTTTTAAGCAGAGCCAAACCGTCCTTAGGACCGAAGCTTCGATTATTCAGTGCAGACTCAGGTAGCCGATGGCAGATAGATAGACCTCTAAATGATTCTGTGAGTAATTCAGTCTGCCTGCCTTCTTCGCCTGGTTTTGGGTAAGAGTTGCTCTTTTTTATAAAAAAAAAATCAATATTTACATACATGGTGTATTGTGAGTTAATTTTGTGAGTTTGCTTGCAAGCAAATTTTATGTGACAGGTTCAGAAAGCCGATCTCACAGATCTCTGAACGCATCTGTGATTCTGTGAACAACTCAATCTGCCTGCCTGCTTTGCCTGATTTTGGGTAAAGGTTGCTCTTTTTTATTTAAAAAAATCAATATTTACATCAATATTTATAATATTTACATACAAGCCATGCCCAGCCAGTCACATGACCACCAAGCCACACCCACAAATGAGGCCATGCCCACAGAACCGGTTGTTAAGAAATTTGAATCCCACCCCTGCCTTTGTGTGTGTGTGTGTGTGTGTGTGTGTGTGTGTGTGTGTCCCATGTCAGCAAGCCACTGTCACTCAAAATTCATATTAGTGGTTCCCGGGATTTAAAATTATGAGTTTGGTGGTCCCTGAGGTCCAAAAGGATGGCGCCCCCTGGCTTCGAGACACTGTGAATTATAATTCAGTATATCTGAAAAGTATTAGGTTAGAGTAGAACCGGGGGTGGGCTGCTGAGGGTTCGCAGGGATTCAGGAGAGCCCCTAGCTAAGATTCTCTGCAATTCAGAGAACCCCCGAATCCCGCTCCTGGCTGGCCCCGCCCATCTCGCCCCTCCCAGGAGTTCCCAGGTGGCCCATTTTGGATGCAGGTAAGTGCAGGGCCACCACGGAGACTTGGGGAGGGTGAAAACGGGCTTCCCAGAAGTTCAGGAAGGCCAGAAACGGGCCTGTGTCTGGCTTCCAGAGAGCCTCCGGAGCCTGGGGTGGCCGTTTTCATCCTTTCAGAGGTTCGAGCAAAGCCTCCAGAGCCCGGGAGGGGGAAAACGCCCCTCCCCCCACCATAGGTGGGTGATTTCGAGTCTCTCGCTTTCTCTCTCCCCCTCTCCCCCCTCCAAAACTGATCTCACAGGGTGGTATTGTGAAGAAAATAGAAGGCAGGAATGTTCTGTATGTTTGCTCCCTTGAGTTACTTATAAAGTAATAAAAGTGGAATAAAAACAAAAACATAAATTATGCATAATTTTTGTCTTGGACATGAAACATGGTTCGTGATATCATCTTGATCATGCTGATGGGATGATATTATTGGGCAGCAACTCAACATGTGGAGGTAGCCTGAACTATGCCAATATGATTCTTTATTCTGCAATTCAGTTCTTAAAATGAGTTTTCCCAACTCATCCGGAGGCAATCCACATAAAAAAGCCAGCCAGATAATTCTTGTAAACCAACTTGCCAAGCATGTTGTCAAGCCCAAAACTGACATATGAGTCAATTTTAGTTAGGGTTAGTATATATTCTTTTTCTTACTTTCTCTGTAGCAGTCATGGGGGAAAGGGTTTCGGGTTTGCCACATTCCTAAGTGGGGAGGAGTAGAGATAGGGAGAGTTGTTAAGGCTAGGTGGTTCTTCTTCCCGTGGGAAAATGAGCTGTCCATGGTCAGGCCCCTTGAGGTGAAGATTTATGACATCAAGTAACGTTGAATTACTTCTACTGGAGAATGTGACTTTTGGGAGTTGTTTCTAACTTTTAATATTGTGGGGTAATTCCAGGTTGTGTCAGATTGGGAATTACCACAGATTTTGCCAATTTGATGCTTTCCTAAATAAAGGAAATTGTGTTGGAAGATGGACTTTGTTCTTTTCTTTTTAAATGGATTCCATCACTTGGAAACCTGACATTATTTCAGACAACTCATTTCCCTACCCTATGTCCTCTCTGAGCAGAAAATGCAACTTTCTGCCTCTTTTATGGAATGAAATTGGAGTGGGGCAATCACCATAACTTTCATCGCTGTCAATTATTCTCTGCAGATACGCTTGAATGGCGGCCGCACACCCTATGAAGGCCAAGTGCAAATTCTCCACGAACACAATGGCACATTGATATGGGGGTCCATCTGCGGTGAAGGATGGGATATAATGGATGCCATGGTGGTTTGTCGCCAGCTGAATCTCGGCTACGCTAGCCATGCATTCCAGGTACAAGATTGTTTTAATTCCACGGGTGCAAACAAATTCCCGTTGTTATTCATTGCTCTTAGAATCCAGTAGTTCTTATCTAAAGACAAATTCTTTGAGTTTTCAGGCCAAGACTTACCGAATCCCAATTTGCAACATACACATTCCTTGTGTTCTTGGCATCATACACAACTTTCTTCTGTGTCTGTCCTTCTGCTTCCCTTTGCTTTCACCTTCCTTCTCCCTCTCCCCATATTTCTATGTAATTTACTTCCTTTCTTCCCTTCCTAACTCCTTTGAAAAGATATGAAGCTGAAACAGACATTGGTGTCCCTCTTCTGAGTTGCATGAAATTGGACTATAATTTGGGCGGATCAAAGAAATATGTTTTTACTGCCCAGAATAACCAGGAGCTACACTTACCTGTTATGTCCCTGACGGAGTCTGAATCCAAGGAGGAAGATGAACAGCTGACAGGGAGTGGGAGTGTGGCTCCATTGGCTGTAGAGGAAACTGGGGAAGGGCAAAGTCCAGCTGGGCAGAGCAGGGGGAGAGGGAGAACAAGGGAGAGGGAGTTCAGAGGAAGACCCAGGACCACCCCCTCTTCAAGCAGGGAGGAACAGAGAAGAGAGCAACATGGGTTCCGTGGCTTACGGGGGAGGAAAGGGCCCTGATTCCCTTCATTAGCCACAGCTGGGAAGAGAGTTTAAAAGAAATGCATGCTGAGAGGCAGCTGCTGGGAGCAAATGTGAGTTTATCTTGTGTTGACTTTGCTTATCTGTGTTCCTGGCATCTTCCCAACCTGTTGAGTTATTGCCGTGCCTTCACATCTGGAATTCCTTCTCCTGCCCTACCAGACTAATTATCTCATTTTGCCTTGATTGGACTTATAATTGCAGTTTTTGTTGACCACGTTTTGGACTTGATTCTCTGCAGCCAAAGGCTGTTCCTGGGAGAGTTTTTCTCCAGCCCAGAAGGTAACCAGGACATTGGGGGCAAAGTTGGAGCTACTAAAGGAATTCCTATTGATTATCTGACTGCGTTGCCTTTGGGGCATGCCCCGGGACATCACACTTACCAGTCAAAGATCAGTAACATGAAGAAGAAGAAGAATTATAATAGAATTGTGATAAATCAGATACTAGTTGACACTATTTCTTTTGTAGAAGCGGAGTATAATTTGAGGCTTCCATTTAATGTTCCACGGAACATCAATATTTATTTTTGGAGCATTGTGGCACATAAGCACAAGGGTTGCTTCGACATACCAGATCAAAAATCCACCAAGTCCCATGTTTTTATTAGTGGTTACTGACTTATTTCAAACAAAGAATGACGATGACTATCTACTTTGATCGTTAGTCCCCTGATATATGAAGGCTCCAATTCACCATCTTTTTATAGATACATTTTTTAAAATTATACTGTGTCAGGTCAAAGGGTTCCTTCCTGACATTTCTCATCTCTTGGGCTAATTGTAGCTCAAAAACTCCTCCTTTCAGCTATAGAAACTCACTGAGTGAGGTGAATACCCAAGTAAGCCACACTGAGTTCCTGAGGGAAAGGTGGAATATAACTCTAATAATAAAATGGCATATTTATGTCTTGTCTTTTCTCTGGAATGCTCAACCTAGGAATGGAACACCTCCCTTAATTTTAAGTTAGCCTTGAATTGTACTCTTTGATTGACAGAAAGGAGAAACATTAAGGTGAGCACTTTTCAACTACACTATTGAATTCCATTTGACTTGAATTACTTTCCCATTCAATTGATTTAGTCTTAGTTCTGGACACTCAACATTTTGGAGGCCCATTTTCGGCCACAAATGCCTGTTGAGCCAAAAATAACACATTCATCGCTCTTGTTAATCCAAGCAGTTGTGGCTGAAACCACGCAGCACAATAGCTAAGCAGCAAGAAGGAAAGTGACAAATTGAAGGCCCTGGAAAGATATTTAAGATGACATGATTTGCAACCATTGAGAATTGGACCACCCATATTTCAGAAGGGTACAGCTGGAGAGGCTGTCTTCTCTACACAGCATCTTCTGCCGCAGTAGCCCTGTTGAACTAGCAGTTATATCTGGTCCTATTCCTGCTGGCTTACTGTGATCAATTTTGATGCATTACATCAATGGTTCTCATTCTTTCCCTCGCAAAAGATTCCTTTAAATATATTTTGTGGCCACGGGCCATGGGCACGGACCCCCCAAGATTTAATTCAAGGTTTAAATCGTAACATGTTTTCAAGCTTTCATGGACCTCCTGTGACTACAGGCTGGCAATTATATGGATCCTGCAGCTACATCACAGTTCCCATCCTACCTTTTTCCAAAGCTAAATTTTTATAAGTTAACGATGAAAGAAAGGAAAGAGACACCTGGAAAAATCTTAAGAGGACAAGCCATGAGAGAGGGAGTAAGCTAGGAGGAGAGAAGTAGGAAAGGAAAGAGGTGGGGGTTAATTTCACAAAAATGCAGGGGAACCCCACACCCCAAAAACTTTACCCAAAGTTTCTGTGTCTCTGTGAAATAACTCCTTTGAGAATCCCATCCGCAGAGGCAAACAGCAAGCCACAATAGCTACTTAGTAGTAAGTAGATCTCATTATAATAAAACTCTATTTACAGCCCTTTTTGTGTATTTACCTCCTCACTTGTAAATTCGCCATCCAATCACTTCATTCATAAGTAGGTAGATAGGTGGGTAGATTGGTAGATTGATAGGTAGTTGGGTAGGTAGGGTGAGTGAGTGTGAGTGATGAATATAGATAGGTAGGTAAATTGGTAGGTAGCTAGCTGAGAGAGTACCTACCTACCAATTTAGATATATGGAAGGATGGATGCAGCGGTGGTATTCAGCAGGTTCTGACCAGTTCTGGAGAACCGGTAGCTGAGTTTCTCCAGCCATTTCTCTGGTCGTGCCAGTGTTATGGATGGCTTTAAATGGGCAAACTGGTCATAGAACTAACTCTGTGTATACAGAGAGCATCTCTTGTTACTGCTCCCTGCTCACTTTTTAAGTGTCTCAAAGGTTTGAGCCTTGAATGTATTTCAAAAGCGGGCATCATACCTAGAAGTGAATACTTGAGAAGAAACATACTTTCACTGAGTTTTATATCCCGTGATGAGGCATGCACCAAAATTGTCAATTTTTAGAAGCTGACTTGCCTGTTTTGTGCAAAAGACAAATAATAATACATCCCAGAGATGGTATTCAGCCAGTTCTGATCAGTTCTGAAGAACCAATAGCGGAAATTTTGAGTCATTCAGAGAATTGGCAAATCCCGCCTCTGACTGGCCCCGCCCCCATCTATTCTCCGCCTCCCCAGTTCCAGCTGATTGGCTGGGTCTCCTTTGGTTGCCCTGCACAGGAGAACGGAGCTGGAAAGCAGGTTAGAGGGGTGGGGAGGGAATGGGGATTTTGCAGTAACCTTCCCCTGCCACGCCCATGCTGCCATGCCACACTGGGACAGATGGATGGATGGATGGATAAATAGATGGATAGAGAGATAGATAAATAGATAGGTAAGTAGGTAGTTAGGTAGGAGATGGGTGGATGTTAGGTAGGTAGACAGGTAGATAGGGTGAGTGAGTGAGTGAGTGAGTGAGTGAGTGAGTGAGTGATAAATAAATTGGTGGCAGGAAAGAGAGAGGGCATCAGTTTCATAGAAGAATGGCTCTCTCCAGAAAAATGCTTGGGAAATGTATTTTTTTAACGAGGATTTCAGTGTTTGACCTGTGACTTGTTGCAACTCTCTTCATCTCCTCCTTCAGCCTTTCCCCAGGAAATAGGTTGGGCCAGCACACAAGTCAGAAGGGAAGAGCAGTGAAGGAACTCTTGCCTCTTGCAAGTTCAGCTCCATTGAAAAGCCCCTCCCCCCGCAAGGTCTGGTTTATTTTTTCATACAGCAGCCAATTTTTGGTTCAGGAGGTGAGGAGGACTACTATGTCCACCGAATGCCCCCGTTTCCAATCTCTCTGTGATGTTGACATTAGCGGCCCTTATGCCTGATGGAAGAAGGCATTTCCTCGCGCTGGATCTGCTTATTTTGGAAACAGAGGTCCTTGTGTTTGCTCCAGCCTGCCCCACTCCTCAAGGAGCATTCAGCCCCTCTGTATGTGTGGAACAGACTTACTCTGTGGAGGTTTGCATGCCAAGAAGCCATTTTAACGAGGTGCTGCCTGATGCTAGGAACGTCCTGTTTATTAGCAGGATCTTGGTGGCCTGTTTCTTAGGTGGAATATAAAGAAGAGATTCTGAACTTTGGACAGTCATTACTATAATCTGCTGTTTTTCTTGCCTGGTTTTTATACATCTGATTATAGTGAAGTGTTAACATATTCAGGATTAGGAGATGCAGTGGCTCGGTGGCTTAATGACGCTGGAGATGGCCTTTGCTCCAGTAGTTCAAGTCCTAGCACAGCGTGGCAGGGTGAGCTCCCATCACTGGCCTCAGCTTCTTTCCACTGAGCAGTTTGAAAGCACGCGACATGCAAGTAGTTGCCAATGGGTACCATTTTGATGGCGGAATGAGCCGGCCCTTCACGCAGACAGTTAGAATTTTGCTGGCCCTGGGACTTCCCAGGTGCCACACCAATTTGCCAGGTGGCTTGAGTAGAGGGAGGGGACCCTACGTGCTGCTGCAGGAAAGCTGCTCATCTTTCACCAAGCCACGCCCACATGACCAAGCCACGTCCACAGTAAAAAAAATTGAATCCCACCACCGGCCACAATCATATGCAAAATAAATAAATTAATTAATATTAACATTCAGGATTCCATCACCACCACTGAACTGTTTCCAAGATGACCTGTGTTAGTAGGTTCTTGATCTTCACCCCATCTTCCAAAGCGGGTATATTCATTCTCTATTCTGAGATGTAAGAATAGAGAAGATGTAAACTTACTAACTATGGTGTTAAAAGTGCAGCGTTGTCATGGAGCTGGGGTTCGAACATTCTTCCAGATGCAGAAATCTAGCACGGGATTTTTTTAGGGGGTAACAACACAATCTCGCAAGAATTCTGCCTCAGAACAGATTAAGCAGACAGATTAATCATGGAGCTCTGTTGCACTGAGAATTGGAGCTTGGACATGCTACACGCCAGCCAATCTCAAATTAGTGCACTTTGCAATAAATTAATTTGCCAAGAGACTGGCGAGAGAAATGAACATGCTGAGAGTGATTCTCTGCACTGATTCTCAAGAATTGTATGATTTTCCAGTTTCCAGAGTTTGTGATGGAGCCAATCAAGTCCCCAATAGGTCCTTGCCCGTAGCTAGTCCACAGTAATGATGCTTCTCCCAATTTAAGGTGAACTTGACAGATTTGATGCTGGAATAATTCTCTAGCATGAAAGATCCTATCACGGAGATGCCAAACTGGTCAGTCCTATTTATTTATTTGCTTGCTTGTTTATTTATTTATTTATTTTAGTTTGTCAAGCATGTATAAGAAAGCAAGTATAAGTATGAACATAACATATAAACATATAAGTATAAAGATGTATATATAATACATAAGTACGAATAAATGGGAACAGTAGGACAGGCACGCTAGGCACACTAATGCGCTTTTGCACACCCCTTTACAGACTCCTTAGGAATGGAGTGAGGTCCACGATAGACAGTTTAAGGTTGAAGTTTTGGGGGGTTTGAGGATGTAACAACAGTCAGGTAGTGAGTTCCAGGCACTGACCCCTCTGTCGCTGAAGTCGTATTTTCCGCAATTGAGTTTGGAACGGTTTACTTTGAGTTTGTATCTATTGGTGGCTCGTGTGTTATTGCAGTTGAAGCTGAAGTAGTCATTGACAGGTAGGACATTGCAGCAGATAATTTTGTGCACTAAGGTTAGTTCAGACCATCGGTGGAGTAGTTCTGAGCTGTCTAGGTCCAAAATTTCAAGCCTGGTGGCATAAGGCATTCTATTGCGGGCTGAGGAGCGGAGTATCTTCTCATGAAGTCTTATGGTCAGGACAGGGCAACTGCTGATGGAAAAGGCATTCATTCACTCACAGTAGACAAGATCCTTGGCTCCTTCATGACTCAGGAGGAAGGGGTAGTGTGGGGGAACTGCCAAGCGGTTTGATTTGCTAATTATTGAGCGGTTATGTATTTTCCCGGAAAAAGGCCAGGCCTAAGTTGCTCTGTGAGCTCAGGAAAATGCCATTCTAATTGGCTCATAATCCAGGTCATTCATTCTCATTACAGGCCAGTGTGGATGGATTTGAGCAGCAGTGGGGGTTGGGGAGAGGTTGGCAGGAAAACAGCTGATCCAAGTTCTAAAGAGTTGCTTCCAGTCCGGTCAAAAGTATGCAACCTGTAGGATTGTGCGTATCGCTTGAAGGTGTCTCCAAAGGTGCCCTTGAATTTTGACTATATATATTTCGTGGGCCACCAACACCAAGCAAGAAGTAAAGGTGGACCAGACCTGCAAATAGTATCTGTCTCTCCCCACCCCACCCCCCACCCCCCCAGATGCAAAGCCAGGATCATGTAGAAGTAGGATATAGATTGCATCTGTCTCAGTGGTGGGTTTCAAAAAGCTTTCCTACTGGTTTGGTGTGAGTGCGCGCCCCAAACTACACTTTGCACACCTGCTGCGTTTGCAACTCACCTTCTGCTGCAAGCCCTGTGTGTAAAACAGCGGGTGCCTGGCAATCGGCTGTGCTGTGCGAAGCAGCTGAGGTTGAAAAGCAGGAAATAAAGATCAGTATAGAGCCAAAGCGGGCGGAAGGGCCCAGCAGCTGATCGTAGGAGCAAACCAGTTACTCACAGATGGTCGTTGTAGCTACCACTTTGGCCGAACTGGGCCAAACTGGTAGAATACCATCACTGATCTGTCTCCCCCTGATTCAAAGCCAGGATCATGTAGAAGTAGGATGAAGACTGCAGTATATCTCATCTCATTTTCGCATGCATCACCCATCTGGAATCCCTAGTAATTTCTACTAGCAAAGCTGGTTTAGAGTAAGCAATCACTCCCAGTCATTAACTGTTCTATTGGTTAGATCTAAAGGTGAGGAGCTTAATCACTTATTAAGTTACCTGTGGTGGGACCACCAGTTGAAAGGGAGAGAGCTCCATCAGGGGGAGTAAAGAGACGTTCCAGTTGAGTTCAATCAGAGGAGAAAACACCTGAGATCAAACCCTCTAGGTCTGTGATGGTGAACCTATGGTATGTGTGGCACGCAGAGCCACATGAGTCCCAGCCAAACTTTCCTGCACTGCACATGCGTGAGCCTTCCAGCTGATTTTCGGGCAGTTTGAGGCAGTTTTTCGGCCTCCTGAGACTGCAGAGGCTTCCCTCAAGTCTCCAGGAGGGCAAAAAAAGGTCTCAAAAGGGCCGAAAATCACTTGGGAAGCACGCGCATGCGCAGTGCAGGCAAGGGGGCTGTTCTGCGTGCATGTGCAGGGGGTCTGGGTGCATTGCATTGTGGGTGCCGGCACATGCATTTTTGGCACACCACAACAAAATGGTTCTCCATCACTGCTCTAGGTCTACATCTGCCATTTCCCAAGGGAAGGCAGAATGTCCGACAAGTTTCTTGTAATATAGGTGATCATCAATAAAATATCTGCTTGGGCGCATTCACAAATGATTCTGGATGTCTGTGTCTGGACTATTGGACTGGCAACAGGTTCCCCCTTTTTTCTTGGCCACGTGAAGTCTAACATGTATGTGTTACGTGGCCCCTCCTTAAGCTGGGTTCAAATCAAATCAAACATTTATTGTCAATGCACAACATGTCTACAATGAAATTGAAAAGTTCCCACAATAGACGCAAACAGCAGAGTGTGACGGGTGTCTGCCATTGCCTTGCCTTGAAGTGAGATAGCAAGAGTCAAGCTTGGGTCTTTTTGTTAGATTGATTGACTGATCGATTGAATGAACGAGGAATTTATTTAAGGTGGCCAATCTAAAACACCCCATGTTTTTCAGTAGCTTCCATTTCTGGAAAAGCTGATTGGTCCTTCTTTTAGGTCCTGGAAGTCTTTTAAATTGGGTTGAATTTTGCATAAAGTGTGTATTGTAAATACATCAGCAAGACAGGGAAGGAATTTATAAGCTATTCTAGGAACAATTTTCAGTTCTGTTGAACCCAATTTTATGGTTCTTTAGCTGATCAGAAAAACTTCCTGGCTGCCAAATGTTATTGCAACGATGAATCAAGTCATGTTGGCTTCCTATCCTATCCAGCTGATGATATGATTGATAATTTGAAGTAAAACAATAGTCTAGAACCTGGCTAAGTAATCATTTTCAATAGATCAAATTATTGGCGTAAGAATCATATTACTTATGCCAAGCCTCAAAAACCAAGCGCATCCCTTCATCCAGACTTTTTCGTACCCTGATTCAAATATTGCACTAACCAGCTGGAATCTTGGGGAGCATAGTATAACTTTCTAAACAGCTAAACCACGGTTTGGATTCTGAACATCACTTTTCTCATAAGATATTCCCAAAGAACCAGAGTCTACCTTGGTCAAAAGACATTCTGCTTTGCTTCTCCGTTGTTGTTCAGCCAATCCTTTTAGGTCATATGTGCACCGAGACTTCTTTAACAAGATTTATTGAAACGAAAGGGACAACGTTGCAAGAATGTCAGCAGCCGCACTATTCCCAGTTTAGAACCAATTTATTCCCCAATGCATCGGGGTTGTGTTTGACCTTGGAGGGGTGGTGGGCGTGGCCATGGTGGGCGTGGCCATGGTGGCCAGCTCGATGTCACTCATGTGGAGGGCACCTGTGGTGGTTAAGTGCTAAGGCAGGACTTCCCTGACACCCTCCCTCCCTCATTATAATCTCTTTCCTTCCTACCTACGTACCTCTTCTTTTCCTTCTCCCCTTCTCCTTTCTTCTTCCTTCCCCTCGTTCCTTCCTTTTCCTTCCTTGCTCTCTTCCCTTCTTTTTCTTTGTCTTCCCTCTTTCCCTTTCTTGCATAGCTCAAATGGAAAAGGGGAAACAGTTCTGCTTTTGTTTTGTTTTGAGTTTGTTTTGCTAGCCCTCTGCCAGCAAAAAGGGAGCCTGAGTGGGGCCTGGCCCTTTGGAGCTCCACCTTCTCCAGCAGAGGCACCGCAGGCCGGGCCTTTGCTGCTTCCAGAGTGGCTCTACTGGCCAGATCTAAGCACCCCGTGGGCCAAATCCACGGGCCTTGAGTTTGACCCTCCCGCATTAGGGCACTTTCTGTGTTTCCATCGAAGATACTTCTTTCCAACTGACAAGGAAACATTTC